>NC_057733.1:48975517-49005399 GCF_004010195.1 Chiloscyllium plagiosum | reverse complement strand
GTGTCATCTGCAAACTTACTAACTGTACCTCTTACGCTCACATCCAAATCATTTATGTAAATGACAAAAGTAGAGGGCCCAGCACTGATCTTTGTGGCACTCCGCTGGTCACAGGCCTCCAGTCTGAAAAACAACCCTCCACCACCACCCTCTGTCTTCTACCTTTGAGCCAGTCCTGTATCCAAATGGCTAGTTCTCCCTGTATTCCATGAGATCTAACCTTGCTAATCAGTCTCCCATGGGGAACCTTGTCAAACGCCTTACTGAAGTCCATATAGATCACATCTACTGCTCTGCCCTCGTCAATCTTCTTTGTTACTTCTTCAAAAAACTCAATCAAGTTTATGAGGGATGATACTTTAGAGACTCAACTTTGTTTGAAATTAAAAATTTTGGCAATATTTTCCAAATGAGTAGAAAATAAAAACTAATATCTGTACTTTGATTTATGTGTAATGATGTACACTGTAATCATGTTTCCTGCTTTACATCATGGTGACTCCATTTCAGAAGGACTTCAAAGCAATGAGTTCAAGGAGACTCAGTCTGCTTATGTAGAAAGCCTCAAACGCAATACTATTTTGCTGCATTAGTTAAAGAAAAATGCACTATTAACTTTAACAGTGATAATAGATGCAATGATTTGACATTCTGTTTCAATCTCAAAAGAGCCCAGACATAATCCTTGATTATGTTGACAATTGTGAATCACAAAGATTGAGCATTTAGCTTTTTTACACATTAGCTTCAAGAAAATGCATATTTGTCCTATAAGCTGGAGACAGTAAAGATTTGAGGAATTAACATATGAAAGGACTATGCAGTTTAATTGCATTATCTTGCCGTCTTAAATTCACTTGCTTCATCTGCCCTATTCTACTCTGAATGCATCATTTTTTGAGTACATCTCTAGCTACTGCTCCCTTTGATGTGCCGATATGTCCTGCGTCACTTATATCAAGATTCATGGCATCTCTGTGGTGTTCTTCAAATTGTGTAACGGTTCTCTGCATCTTTTGCCAGGTCTTCTGAGTCATTAACACTGCATTGATTCTTCCTGTGATATGCTGTCACACTTGCAGTTTCCCCTACATAGTTCTCGCAATCAAAAATCTGCTACTACTTCTCCAGTAGCTCACCTTGGGCTACTTTATCTGAATATTGCACGCGTCACTTCCATCTTAACAACGCTTTTAATGCTGTTAGAAAGTACATTGACATTTACTTTTCTTGTAATTAGCTGCTATTCCTTTTCGAACTAGAACAAGGAAATTACATAGCATCTGGTGGGCAGGAGCTGTCAAATAACAATACATTAGACATGACTCTGTGGGACAGGTTTAATGGATGAGGTGGTCTTTTCATGTTAAAGAAATTAATACCATTTTTATTTTCAAACTGAAAGTCTGTTCTTGGGATATATACCAATTTTCAAAGTATTGCAATGTGGTCTTAAATGTTTTGGTATGCTGCTCCATTCATGATGCACACAAAGCTTCAGTCTGGAGTTCAAGGAGACTCAGTCTGCTTATGTAGAAAGCCTCAACACAATACTATTTTGCTGCATTAGTTAAAGAAAAATGCACTATTAACTTTAAATAAAACCTAAAAGTGATACTCAGATAACCATTTGTATGATTTAAATATATTTTTTAAAAATTAAAACTTTCAGCTAACAAATTAAAATACCTGAGGTTAGGCTGGAAATTAGTATACTAATGCCATTAAATATCAATGCACAGTGCTTTCATGGGAATTCCATAGATGGTGACATTCTAATCATGTTGTGTGGAGCACAGTCCAATAGAAAGAAAAGAGCAGGCTCAAGGACAAAGTAAATCACATCAATCTTCAATAGTTCCTAATGGATGATACAAAAGCAGCTTACAAAATACATTAACTAATTGATGAATTGTGTGAGGTTGGAGAACTGCGTTGAATAGACTGGAAAGATTTTTTTTGTAATTTTTAAGAACAGACATGTGCAACATTATAAATTGTACTGTATTATGTAATTCTCCTTCTTGCATTTCAAACATGTAATTACATCACTGGGAGGCTGAAAAGTAAACAAAATTAGTCAACTTTATATGAGAGGTTTCACTGCTGTCACAGAATCTAAGCTCAAGCCATGTTTCAGATAGAGCACAACGAATGATAACGTGCCTGCAATGAGTAGAATTAAAAGATTCCCTGACAAGAAAAGCTCACCACTTTTCAGATTGTATGCACATGATTTAAAGAAACTTAGTCACGACTGACCACAAAATGTTCTGCTTCTCAATTGTTTTATTCTAATTCAGATAAGTACAGAATGGAAAAGAAGCAGAGAACTATTATAGGAAGATAGATGAATTTTTTGAATTGCTCATGACTGTCACCAAAGAAAATCAATTAACAAGATATAAATTTAGTGAATTCTGACAGCCTAAATCAACCTCTCTTTCCTGCAGTTGATTCACATGGTTCATGCAGCAGTGATACAGATTGATTTGACAGTAAGTCAGAAGGAAGTAGTATTCCGACACATTGTTAGTATTACTTGAAAACAAAAATAAAAACTGAGTTTCTTTGTATCTACTTGAAGTTCTGAGGATGAAATTGCATCTTACAAATAACAGGGTGTTGTGTTTTATTAAAATGGAAAATAAATTAGATCTGTTAGAGTTAGAAATGCAGGTTCCTTCAAGGCTCAAACCAAACAGCTCCAGAGTTGATTGAGAGCAAGGGATGCTTAGTGGACTTGATGTATTGAATTCTTAGCAAGGACGGGGGTGAGGTGTTGGTCCAGTTGTATTATCGCTGGACTATTAATCCAGAGGCACAGGTAATGTTTTGGGGACCTGTGTTTAAATCTTGTCATGGCAGATGGTGGAAGAAGATCTGGAATAAGGAGGGTCCGCTTGAGGCGCAGTGGTAGTATCCCTACCCGTGGACAGGGAGGCCTGAGTTCAAGTCCCACCTGCTTTCGAGGTGTGTAATAACATCTTTGAACAAGTTCATTCGAAAAATATGTTAAATTTAAAAAAAGTTGAATTCTTATTGGTTGTGGACAATTGCACCCTGTTTTTAGTTAAATGCAAAATCTTTTATAATGCACTTCAGCCCCATGATCCTGATTTTTGGGCATCCAATGAAAGGTGTAGGCATGTCAGAGGACCTCATCGTGGGTCTGCTCCTGGTCTTGACCAAATTGGCGATTACAAATCCAGACAGCAGGCTATGGAGGGACTTATTTCTACTGCCTGTCTGCCCTTCTTCCACAGTTACATTCGTACACAGATGCCCTTGGTGGGGGACAGCTTGCGATGACCAACAATATTCTCGATGCCTTTATGGACAGCTGAGTACTGTGGGGGATACAGTGCTTTATATCCCCCTCCAACTCCATTTTGGTTTTATCCCTTCCCACTCTCCCCCTACCTCTCCTTTAGTTTTGATTATTTGCATTGCCCTCACAGAGTTTGCATGTAAATATCCAGTTGGTTACATGGGTGATTTACTGGTGGATGTTAGCAGTTAATAACAAAAAGGATGTCATGGTTTAAAAAAGAGAGAGTTAAATTCTTCTCCCCTCATCTTTGGTATTATTAAATTTCATTTAATGGGCTCTACACGTAATTTGAATAATTGGAAAACACGGGTGGACAATAGGTAAAAAGTATCAGGGCAATTTGGTAGTAGGAAAAATGCTATTGTGTGTGATAAATGTTGTGGATATAAAAAGAAAAGTGTTGAATTCTTGGGTTTTTATGGTGCCTGTATCTCCTCTGAACCAGGAGATACAGGATGAAGTCTAGATACAGGCTGAAGTCCCATTGACACGAGATGTGTCAAGATATTCTGCTTGATTAGAAATTATCAGGAGTTTAATTCTGAAGTATTCTTGTGATACATTGGTGGGACCCCACCTTTGAGCCAGGAGACTTGCATTCACATCTTGCCTATGTCAAAACATGTCTGAACAAGTTGATTTTTAAATAATATGGAAGTTTTGCCAGGTGTGGAGAACCTCCTCATTGACCCAGATTAAGGTTGCCTTCTGCAGTCCAGGCAGCAAGCCATGGAAGGTGTCATCATTCCCAACGTGTCTATCTCTCTTTTGTGGCTCTGTTCATGTCCAGGTGTCCTTGGAGTGGGCATGTGCTGTGTTCACGAGAACCTCAAAAGCTTTTCCAGAGAGGTGGGCACTGTGGGGGATTTGAGTGCATTATTTCCCCCACCAATTCTATTGTGATTTAGATCCTCAACCCTTGTTTCTTCCATTTTTGGTGTTCTTTATTATTGTGACACAGCCCCTGGTAGGTTTTAAACAATATGTTGAATTCTTCCCCAGTGGGTGTTGGCATATGGACAGGGAAAGAGTCGAGAAGGGACAGTCAACATGGCTTTGTGCGTGCGAAATCATGTCTCACAAACTTGATTGAGTTTTTTGAGGAAGTAACAAAGAGGATTGATGAGGGCAGAGCGGTAGATGTGATCTATATGGACTTCAGTAAGGCATTCAACAAGGTTCCCCATGGGAGACTGATTAGCAAGGTTAGATCTCACGGAATACAGGGAGAACTGGCCATTTGGATACAGAACTGGCTCAAAGGTAGAAGACAGAGGGTGGTGATGGAGGGTTGTTTTTCAGACTGGAGGCCTGTGACCAATGGAGTGCCACAAGGATTGGTGCTGGGTCCTTTACTTGTTGTCATTTACATAAATAATTTGGATGTGTGCATAAGAGGTACAGTTAGTAAGTTTGCAGACAACACCAAAATTAGAGGTGTAGTGGACAGCAAAGAGGGTTACCTCAGATTACAACAGGATCTTGACCAGGTGGGCCAATGGGTTGAGAAGTGGCAGATGGAGTTTAATTCAGATAAAAGCGAGGTGCTGCATTTTGGAAAAGCAAATCTTAGCAGGACTTATACACTTAATAGTAAGGTCCTGGGGAGTGTTGCTGAACAAAGAGACCTTGGAGTTCAGGTTCATAGCTCCTTGAAAGTGGTGTCGCAGGTAGGTAGGATAGTGAAGAAGTCGCTTGGTATGCTTTCCTTTATTGGTCAAGAGTATTGAGTACAGGAGTTGGGAGGTCATGTTGCGGCTGTACAGGATATTTGTTAGGCCACTGTTGGAATATTGCATGCAATTCTGGTCTCCTTCCTATCGGAAAGATGTTGTGAAACTTGAAAGGGTTCAGAAAAGATTTACAAGGATGTTGCCAGGGTTGGAGGATTTGAGCTATAGGGAGAGGCTGAACAGGCTGGGACTATTTTCCCTGGGTCATCGGAGGCTGAAGGGTTACCTTATAGAGGTTTACAAAATTATGAGGGGCATGGATAGGATAAATAGACAGTCTTTTCCTTGGGGTCGGGGAGTCCAGAACTAGAGGGCATAGGTTTAGGGTGAGAGGGGAAAAATATAAAGAGACCTAAGGGGCAACTTTTTCACTCAGAGCGTGTACATGTATGGAATGAGCTGCCAGAGGAAGTGTTGGAGGCTGGTACAATTGCAACATTTAAGAGGCGTTTGGATGGGCATATGAATAGGAAGGGTTTGGAGGGATATGGGCCAGGTGTTGGCAGGTAGGACTAGATTGGGTTGGGATATCTGGTCGGCATGGACGGGTTGGACCGAAGGGTCTGTTTCCATGCTGTACATCTCTATGACTGTGCTAAACTATAGATTTGACTTAAAATTGTTGTAAATCTGTGATAGTCTTTGCTGCCTCATTCAACATATGAATATTGATTTTTGAAACAAGACCTTAGTGATTTTAATTTTCACCATTCTGATTCTTATCCATTCCTAATTATAGTTTCAATCATGGTGAACAATAATAGTCTGTAACCTAAGTGTTCAGCATTGTATTCAGTTTAAAATGGTTTTCTCATTCCAATTTTTTCGTAAAACATAAACATTTCTCTGGAGAGTAAGAAACAAATAAGTTAAAACATTGCTTTTTTATGTCAGTGATCTGGACTTGATTCAGACCCAGAATGATCAGATGAAACATCCTTATTTCTTTCTTGCCGGTTGGAAGAACCTGTTTTAAAACGAGTTTGGGTAATCTCAGCCTAATCTCTACTAAATTCATGTATACATTAAAGAATGTTCACATTGGTAACCTATCACAACCAAATTGTTAAATACTTGGAGATCCCAGTCTCTGTTTCAGATTTAAAATTCTCATTCTGCCTTATCATGCCACACCCCCTTCTAACTGCATAACCTTCTCCAGCTTTGTAATTCCTGCGTTAAGCAACAACAATTTGCTTTCAAATTTACCTTTAATATGTAAAACACTCAAGATGCATCATAGGAGCACTTTCAAGCAACACTTGATACTGAGTCATTTGAGCAGTTGGCTAAATGCTTGATGAAGGAGCAGTGCTCTGAAAGCTTGTGATTTCAAATCAACCTGTTGAACTATAACCTGGTCTCGTGTGACTTCTGATTTTGTCCACCCCAGTCCAACACCAGCATCTCCACATCATGGATGTTGGGCAGTTCAGAGGCAAAGAAAAAGTCAGCAGAGCTGGTAGTGGTCGAGTAAAGTCTAAATGTGGAAACCATTGCTGGATTCTAAGAATTTCCAAAGAGCAGTAGCAATTAGAGAAAACCAAGGATAGATCTAAGAGATGGTGTGTAGATTGTGTCACAGACTGAGATAGCACTTCCCCAAGAGCTAATCGAAAAACACTGCAACCCAAGTCACCTCCAGTCCAAAACCAAGACCATGTAAGGCAGAGGCTCCAAGCTCCATCATGCCAGGCAGTCACCAGGAGGGCAGGGGAAATTCTTCAAAGATACTTACAAAGCATCCCTGAATAACCCCACTGTGGGATTACATAGCAGATGGACAAGAAATTGATCAATGGAATAATCATAATCAACCCGCGATGGCTTCTCCTGATCCCACATTGTCCCATAGCCAGTGAGAGAAATTTTGGGCTCCAGAGTTTCTCTACTTCCGGGCCCTGGTGTTTGTCCTACTTCTGTACCCCTTATAATCTTCAGCCACTTTCAGCTCACTGCTTTCAAAAATCTCATTATTTTACTGCAATTATTGTGAGCAAAAATCCTTTCAAAATCCAGATGTAGGTTTATATTTAAAAATTTTAAAATTTAACAGTTAAAATTCCAACATTTGTAATTCACAATTTATCCACCTAACAGATATTAAAAAACACATGTTACTCCCTCGAAATTGGTTACTGAATAGTTATATTTTGGTAATGGCAGCTTTAAGTTTACAGGATACAGGAAAAAATAACGTAGAATATCATACCAATAGTAGGCATCTGCAAGTCACACCATTACATTCAACTAAATATATTCTGCAGCATAACAAAACAATTGTATTGAGTGAAAGTGAAGTTATAAGTTGAGATATTTTCCATTAACTCACTGTTTTCTATAGTGTTAGTTTGGCTGTTGATCCATTATTCTGTTTACTGGTTTACAATGGCGAGTGGTTCAAAAGGGAAGCCAATTAAAATCAATAAGGGCAAAAACCTTAGACATTCTCGTAACATTGTTGACAGTTCACAAACCAGAAGTAAATGTTCTAAGTTGGGAGAAGGCTGATTTTAAAATGGACTGGATTTGGCCAGAGTGGACTGAGAGCAATTACTTGCAAGAAAATCCATATCATAGCAGTCGGAGTCACTGTAATAGTGACAATGCAGATCCAACATGTTCCCATAAAGCCAAAGGATAGGATCCAAAAGTCCAGAGAATACTGGATGTCAAGGGACCCTCAGAATTGGATAAGGGAACAAAAACAAAGCTAATGGAAAATATTGAGGGCTGAAAACAGCAGATGCCCCAGAAGAGTATAGGATGCACAGGGGTTATTTAAAAAATAAATTATGAGCGGACGAGGGGGCATAAGAAAATATTTGCGGGTAGAGTTATGGAAAATCCAGTGATGTTTTATAGGTAGGTTTGAGGCAAAATAATAACCAGGGAAAGAATAAGACCTGTTAGGGATCTAAGTGGGAATCTGTGTGGGGAGCAAGAAGATGTAGTTGAGGTTTTAAATGAGAATTTTGCATCTGTATTCACTCTAGAGAAGAACAACAACAGGGATAGGATAGTAATATACTTGAACAGATTAGCATTGACAGGGAGAAGGTATTAGCAGTTTTAACAGGCTTGAATGTAGATGAACCCCCAGGCCCAGATGAGCTGTATCCCAAGGCTTCAGTGGGAGGTAAGGGACTCTAACATTAATTTTCAAGTTCTCTCTAGCCAGAGGAGGGGTGCCAGAGGACAGTTAATGTGTATTCAAGAAAGTTAATGTGTATTCACTATTCAAGAAAGTGGTCAGAATAAATTTGGAAACTATAGGTCAAACAGAACTAGAGTCAGTGAGTATTGGGGAAAAGCTCTCTGCTGGTTGGAGTCATACCTGACACATAGGATAATAGTTTGATTGTTGGTGGTCAGATACCTCAGCTCCAGGACATTCTGCAGGAGTCCCTCAGGATAGTGTCCAATGTCCAACCATCTTCAGCGGCTTCATCAATGACCTTCCCTCCATCATAAGGTCAAAAATGGGGATGTTTGCCAATGAGTGCATAATTTTCAGCACTATTTGCCACTCCTTAGACACTGAAGCAGTTCATGTTCAAATGCAACAAGTTCTGAACAATATCCAGGCTTCAGCTGACAACTAGCAAGTAACATTAATGCCACACGAATGCTAGGCAATGACCATCTCCAATAAGAAACAATCTAACCACTGTCCCTTATACTGAATGCCTCACTGTCAACATCTCTGGGGTTCTGAGTGACCAGAAATTCAACTGGACTTGCAACATAAGATTCTACAAGTACATTAGGAGCAATGACGAAGACAATAGGACCCATTAAAGATCAATGAAGTCATTTATGTGTGGAAAAACAGGAGATGGGAGAGATACTAAACAAATATTTTGTGTCAGTTTTTACTGCGGAGAAAGACATGGAGGCTAGGGAACTCAATAAATAAATCCTTGAAAACAATCCTCATTACAGAAGAAATGGTACTGGAGGTCCTAAAAAGTGGATGAATCTCCAGTTCCTGATCGTGTGTCCCAGGACATTGGGGGTAGTTACAGAAGAAATTGCGGGATCCATAATAGAGATGCAGATACAGTTAAAACATTTAAAAGACATTTGGATAGGTAATGATTAGCAAATGTCTGGAGGGATATGAGCCAGGCACAGGCAAATAGGACTGGTTTAGTTTGGAAACCTTATTAGCATCGACAAGCTGGACCAAAGGATCTGTTTCCATGCTGTACGACTTTATGACTCTATGTCTGACTCATCTCAGCCCCAACTCTACTTAACAGCTCTCCATAACCCTTCAACCCATTACTGATTGAAAACATGCTGAGCACCTCCTTAACTTTACTCAATATTCTGGCATCCACTGGACTCTGGGCTAGTGAATTCCTCAGATTCAAAACTCTCTAAGAGGTAATTTCTCCTCATCTGTTTTAAATCTTCTATCCCCTTATCCTAAAAACTGTGACGTCTCAGTCTAGACTACCCCACATGAGGAAACTCTTCTGAGATTAAAAAACTCTGTAAATCTGCTTCAGTTATCTATTTTCTTTCCACTCTTTACTACCCATCCTCCCCCAATTTCCCAAATAGTGTGCCATAGTTCATGGCTCTCATCTTCTTATATGTCCTCTCCTATCTTCTGCCTTCAACCCTTTCACTGCACATCTCTTCTATGAGACCCAAGTCCTGCTGGTTTAATTTTCTCCTCATTAAAGTGGTATCCATTAAATTTTCCTTTAGCGACATGCTGGCAACAGTGATTTCTCAGATACTGCCTCCCTTCCTTCTAAAGCACAGATCACCATCACCTTCTCCAAAATAAAACAGCCTAGATAATGACTGGCAGATCATATCAAACAAGCAGCATCAGGAGGTGTAGAATTCGACATTTTGGGTGTAACCCTTCTTCAGGACTGAAGGAGTCCTGAAGAAGGGTTACATCCAAACATCGACTTCTCCACTTCCTAATGCTGCCTGACTTGCTGTGTTCTTCCAACTTCCCACCTGTCTACTTTGGATTCCAGCATCTGCAGTTTATTTTGTCTCTATCCAAGATTATACCAAACAACATGTTTCTTCAGCTGTTTGCAACAGGCAGAGTGTGGACCAGACCCAAACAGCCTCGACATGCAAAACATAAATCAGAACATTTGATGTGAGTCCTTGATTGGACATTAAGTGCTAAAGAATCCTCATTGTTCCGACAATGTTACACTACCATTCAATTTAAGATTATTTGTCTAGACTGCAATGTGACTCACTTATGCTTGCTCGAAGCTACATATATTCACATGCAGGGCCCTGTCCTTTGCAAACAGTGAAAACACTTGTCCTTACATTGTGCCTTTTTTAATTGAACATAAACTTGGGGGATAGCCATTCCTTGGGGCATTCTCCATGGCAGTACTGTTACCAATCAAAGTCAACTTGCCTGGTTTGAATTTAAACAAAAAGCTTGGCAGTTTACTGGTCCCTGGTGCAATCACCAGGGCAACACCTCAACCTATCAGAGGCCAGTTGCCAACCGGTTAACATCCTCTTCTCATGCAGTATAAATTATTTTCTCCCTTTGAGTTTTGGTATTCTTGCAACTCTCTCCTGATCTGTACTACAAGACATAAAGCTTAGCCAGCATAACCCTTCCTTCAGAAATACCCAAGCATTGATACATTCATCTTGCAATCACTGCCCTAATCTTTTCCTATCTAAAGTGCCAATACATATTACTGCCCTCCAATTCTGTGTCTATCTCTATTTTTTTTTAAATTGAATCCCTCTGGTCTAGCTTCTGCACTTCCCACAACTAAAAGGCCTCAGCAGGTCTTAAATAATATCCTTGGGTGATGTGGATCATGCTGCAATAGATCTTCTCATTTTACACAACCTTTTCACACTTCATTCACTTAACTGTGCCATTCTTCTAAAACCAACTGTTTCTGTTGTCTGTCTCCATATGACTGCTCTTGCATTATTCTGTTTCTTATATGGAAGTAATGGTCATATCTCCGGCAATGATCTCTCTTCCCTGAACCATACCAGTACATTTAAGTTCCCTGTAAAATATGTCTTGACCTCCTCCCCTGCTCAAAAATTGTGTATTACTTATTCAGGTAGATTAGAAAGTTCTGCAGATACATAGGGGAAACAATTTGTAATTTCTCGTGGCACAACCATTCTTATGTCCATCCACCAGAGCAGGTAGTGCTATGGGTGCTTTATTTTTAGACAGTTCATCATGATCAAAGGTGAATTGTTTCTAGTCAGGTTCTGGCTAACAAAAAGAACGTGAGACAAAGCAGGAGCCAAAAAGGGCGGCACGTTGGTAAGTGGTCAGCAGTGCTGCCTCACAGCGCTAGGACCCAGGTTTGATTCCAGCCTCGGACGTGTCTCCCCATGTCTGCGTGGGTTTCCTCTGGGTGCTCCGGTTTCCTCCCACAGTCCAAAGATGTGCAGGTTAGGTGAACTGGCCATGCTATATTGCCCAGTGTTCAAGGATGTGTAGGTTAGGGGCATTAGTCAGGGGAAAGGTAGAATAATAGGATAGGGGAATTGGTCTAGGTGGGATAAGCTTAGGAGGGTCGGTGTGGTCTTGTTGGGCCAAATGGCCTGTTTCCACACTGTAGTTATTCTAATATTTTAATAAGGGTTAACAAGAATGCATAATCTGGAGAATCTACCATGTGAGGCATGTGGAATTTGAAGGATGGATTGGTTAGTTATTTGGGAATTGTGCTCACTTTCTGCTACCTGGGCATAGCCTCCCCACATGCTGCTAAGTTTCTTGAGGTCCTTGATGCTGCTTCCTTATTTTAGATTATTGGAGCTTCATTGTCAAGAGGATTTTTTTCTCCAATGTCCTGAAATAGTTGCTCCAAATCTCCAAAGCATATGGGAGTGCAGGGATCATTACAACCTGGCACACCTGACAATAAAGTCTACAATGGCAATAAAGTCAAAATTTACCTGACTTAATCCTGTGTTTAAGGTCCGAGTCCTTGAGTACTGTTTTCTTCAGCTTGCATGGCTTTCTAAAGTCACAGAATCAGACAGCAAGGAAACAGACCCTTCAATCCAAACAATCCATGCCACCCATAATTCCAAAGTAAACTTGTCCCACCTGCCTGCACTTGGCCCATATCCCGCCAACTATTTCTTATTTATATGTCATTGTCTAAATGCCATTTAAAAGACATTACCTAAACATTGTAACTATACCTGCATCCACCACTTACCCCAGAAATTGGTCTCTCACACAAACCACTCTCTGTGTAAAAAAATTGCCCTTCGTGTCTTTTTAAAATCTTTCTCCTCTCACTTGTTACTTCGAGATTATTGTAGGACGTCATATGAGTGTCAGCCTGTCTGGAATTGAGGTAAGGTGAGGGGAGGGGAAATGAGGAAACTGGTGAAGTCCACATTGATGCCCTGGGGTTGATGTGTTCCGAGGCGGAATATGAGGTGTTCTTCCTCCAGGCGTCGGGTGGTGAGGGAGCGGCAGTGGAGGAGGCCCAGGACCTGCATGTCCTCGGCAGAGTGGGAGGAGGAGTTGAAATGTGCCACAGGACGGTGGGGTTGATTGGTGCGGGTGTCCTGGAGATGTTCCCTGAAGCACTCAGTGAGGAGGCGTCCAGTCTTCCCAATGTAGAGGAGACCGCATTGGGAGCAATGGATACAATAAATGACATTGGTGGATGTGCAGGTGAAACTTTGATGGATGTGAAAGGCTCCATTGGGGCCTTGGATGGTGGTGAGGGAGGAGGTTTGGGTGCAGGTTTTGCAATTCCTGCGGTGGCAGGGGAGGGTGCCAGGATGGGAGGGTGGTTTGTTGGGGGATGTGGACCTGACCAGGTACCCATGAAGGGAACTTCCCCCTCCCACTCTGCTGGGGACATGCAGGTCCTGGGCCTCCTTCACCGCAGCTCCCTCGCCACCCCACGCCTGGAGGAAGAACGCCTCATCTTCCGCCTCAGAACACTTCAAATTTGTATTCCTTTTCAACATCTGTGTACAAGTCCTAATGAATGCAAGATGAAAAACTTTGACTTTGTGTCTACTTTTAGTAATCTATGTTTCTTTATTTCTTCTCAGTCTGTGAAATAAAATCAAAATTAATGTTCCAGTTGAAGATATTTTGTAATTAGGATTTAATATCTTAGGGTCAAATCTTAAAGGGATCTGAACAATGTAGACTGTGGCACGGTTAATGGCAGAATCTGACAAGGAAACTCACTGCATCTTTTATGCATTTGCCAAGTGACAAGGCAAGTTTCCTGTTTGACAGCAGCAAGTTGCCAATCAAGGGGAATTATAACTTGGTAAATGCCTTATAAACCCCAATTTACACAAATAAGTTTCAGGTTATGATCTGACCATGTGTGCTGAAGAAGCGAGACATCAAAAATTCTTAACATGAAAGTCAGAGCAACTACCTGGTGATTTCTGCTCACTTCTGGCTGCGAGGAGTCTCCATGTCTGTCAGGAACAAACAGGTCTATACCTGTTCTTATTTCTTATGATCTTATTATAGTCTTAGAGTGGAGTGCGTGGCAAGCATCTTCTGCACTCTTTACCTCTTTCTGGAGTGATTTTTTTTTAGTGAATCAATGGATAGATCCAGTGGATCTCAAAGCAGTTTTTAATCCCAGTTTTTCTTGCTAATTTTCTTCTTGTGTTAAGTTCCATGAAGGACCAGGGGGCCAAAACATTAAACAGCAGAAGCTTCCTGCCCAAAATGGCCGTTGATATCATCATTATGTGATGTGCTCAAGCTTTTAAAATGACAGTCCACCAGACTTGCACAAATATACAACAGCTGCAACTGCAATTTTCTTTGGTTTTTGTGCAGTCTAAGCTGCAGCAAAGCATATTTCTAACTGAAATTGTTATAGGTGGTTAGGTAATAACTTCACATACAAAGCATTTTTATATTGTAATCTGAAGCAGTGGTACTTTTATTATTTACCACTGTAACTGTATTAATGTGAATCGTTAGAAATTTTATTAAACCCGTAAGGGTATATGGGGAAATAACAGAGAAGTAGGGTTAATTGAATATCTTCCAAATAGCCACCTAAAGAAAAGCAGTGTGCTTGAGTGCTGTACGATTGTAAACTTTGACGTATAACGCATCCTGAGGATGCATTATAATGAATAATAGCTAGCCTAAGCATCAATAATGCTTTCAGTCTGAAATGCAAGGTCACTATATAAGTGGTTTACACAAGAGATGGAAATGTGTACTAATATCAATACACCATGTAGAGAGTGATGAATTATGCAGGTTGCATCTACAGTAATTCCATAAGTTTATTTTCGCTGTATGTTTGTCAACATTTATTAGTTTTTTTTTATTTTGGAGCCTTTGAAATAAATTTTATTAATATTTACCTTTCTTGCTTTATTTATAGCAAACTCCCTAGCTGGGCTAGGGCAGTGGTTCCAAGGATCTTTTACGTCACTGAAAAGGCCTGGAATTATTATCCATATACCATCACAGGTAGGACTGAACACAATTATTTAACGTAACACAGCACTTTTACTTTGCAACACAGGACACAGTTTTTCCTCTTGGAAATTGATGAATGACATTGGCATCAATTTTAAACATCTATATTAGATATTTCTACTTGAGCAGAAAATAATTCTTTGTTCCTTAATAAATATGCTGGAAATCTCAAATAAAAACAGAAGGTGAAAGAGATACTCCAATAACTCTGGCAGCAAGTGTAAAGAGAGATACTGAATTACTGTTTCATTAGTTCTGTTCCTGGTCCACAGATTTTGCTGCATCTTCTAAACAATTACAAATCTTTGTGTTTTTATTCCATAGTCATTAATACTGATTCTCCATTGTTTGAAGAGCAATTAAGAATTGGAGAATTTGTTAATATTGAGCTACTGAGGCAAGTAGCTAAGAGTAGGCTAAAAAGAAGGAACCATGAAGAAAATTAGTAGTTCAAAATAAAAAGAAAAAAAAACAGGCAAAAAGTAGTGAGTACCTGAGAGAGGTCCTACTGCACAGCACCAAGAATAAGCTGCTGAAAAGAGCAACAGCGACATCAGCAAAAAAACAGATATTCTGAACAAAACCTGGAAAGATTTGCAAACAGTGGTGTACTACTTTTAAATTTCTAAAGTTTTTAAATTCTAAATCAAGGTGCTAGCTATTTTATCTTTTTGGAAGTACATTCAAACATAAGTATGTTGTTAGGCTACCACAGAAATGAGATGGATAAAACAATTGTTATTATGGTTGCCACTGTACAGATAGGAAACAAAATAAAGTACTATTATTTCACAACACCTTACCAGATTGTATTAATAAAGAATGTGGGTAGGAACTTACATTGAAATATGCTAAAAATGGCTACAGGAAATTGGCACCAAATAACATTTGGCTTCACATGCCAAATGTAGTAGTTGGCTTGTGGTATGAAGAAATACAACATTTTGACATCAGTTGTGTGATACGCCTCATAATGCATACGCCTCATACTTCAACGCATGAAGTAATTGAGCTAATTGAATATTAAGTGGTATATAACTAAGATTTGTAATCACTCTCAACTCCTCAATCATTGCTAAATTATAAGACAATTTACTTAACCTCTAGTCCTGGATGAGCAGAAATCTCTTCCAATTAAATATTGGAAATACTAAAGCCATTGTTTTCAACTTCGCTGCAAACTCCATTCTTTAGTTAATGTTGCCATCCACTTCCGTCAGTCTAAGATTAAGTAAGTCTGTCCATAGTCTTGGCGTCACATTAGCTCCAGAGATGAGCTTCTGACATCAAATGACTAAAATTATCCTTTTGCACCTTCATGATTTCACCCAACTTAAATTCCTGTCTCTGCTCATTTGTGGCCAAAATCCTCATTCATGTCTTTGTTAACTCCACATGCAAATATTCCAATACATTCCAATTAGTCTCCCACATTCTACCCTCCAGAAACTTGATCATCAAAATTTCTGCTGTTTAACTTGCAGGCAAATCACGATCCCCCCCCTGCCAAACCTGTTAAATCCACACCAGCTCTCTCAATGATTAGTTCAGCTAGTCCTTCACCAGTCCTTTCCCAAAACACTGCATTTGTTTTTATTTTAAGGTCTTTTGAAAGTTACAATTGAATCTGCCGCTATCACCCTCTTAGGTAGAGTGTTCTGGATTCCCATCACTCACCTGTGTAAATATTTTTTCACATGTCACCTTGGTACAACAAACAATGCCAAAGACAATTGGAATATGGCCTTTATTGCAACTGGTGAGGAATATAAAAGTCAGGAAATTTACTCCAACTGTACAGGACACTGGTGAATCCACCACTAAACCTTTGTTCAAATGAAAATCTGTCCACACCCAAAATCAACCTTGTGAACTTTCTGTGAACTCTCTTCATTGTTAATATACGTGGAGTGAGTGGTATATGTATGGAATGAGCTGCCAGAGGATGTGGTGGAGGCTGGTACAATTGCAACATTTAAGAGGCATTTGGATGGGTATATGAATAGGAAGGGTTTGGAGGGATATGGGCCGGGTGTTGGCAGGTGGGACTAGATTGGATTGGGATATCTGGTCAGCATGGACAGGTTGGACCAAAGGGTCTGTTTCCATGCTGTACATCTCTATGACTCTATATCTTTCTTTAAATAAAGTGAAAACTATTACTATTCATAGTAATCCAGGTGCGGTCTGACTAGTTCCATGCATAATTTTAGCAAAACCTGATTTTTACACGATCCCATTTGAAATAATGGCCAACAGCCTATTTGCCTTCCCTATTACCTGCTAAACTTGTATGAGTGTTTTTTGTGAATAATGCATGAAGGCCTGTGCTGCACATATTGCACAGTCTTTCCCCATTTAAATAATATTCAGCTCTCTTATGCCAAAATGCATAACATCATATATTCCCACTTAATATTCTATTTGCCAAGTTTTGCCCACTTATTTAACCCTGGTTCAAGACAAAAACAACTGCAGATGCTGGAATCCAAGGTATACAAGCAGGAAGATGGCAAGCCAGGCAGCATCAGCAAGTGGAGAAGTTGACATTTTGGATGTAACCCTTCTGTCTGTATACTCTGTGGACACTTTGTGTTGTCCTCTTTGCATGACTTTGCACTGATTATTGTCATTCACAAACTTGGGGATGGCACATTCATTGCTGTCTTTAGAACATAAACATAGAACAGTACAGCACAGTACAGGTCCTTCAGCCCCCTCGATGTTGTGCTGACCTTTTATCCTACTCGAAGATCAAACTAACCTACGTACCCTACATTTTACTATCTTAAGTCTTTGATTGATTGATTTATTGTCATGTGTACTGAAGTACGGTGAAAAGCTTTGTTTATGCGCAATACAGGCAGGTATGGATGAAATGCAGCACATGTCCAAAGAGACTGGGAGTTCAGGCTACAGATGTTCAACATGCCATGAACACGTTCAGAAAATAATCAAGAAGACTAATGGAATGCTTGCCTTTTTACCTCGAGGGCTGGAGTACAAGGATGCAGAAGTGATGCTCAAGTTATTGAAAACCCTGTTCAGATCCCTGTTGGAGTTCTGTGAGCAGATCTGGGCACCCCATCTTAGGAAGGATATGTTGGCCTTGGAGGGATTATAACATAAGTTTAAAAGAATGATACCTGGACTTTTGGGGTTATTGTACAACACTAATAATGAGGGGAAATTATACAAATTAGGCTTGTTTTCTATAGAATTTAGAAGGTTAAGGGATGATCTAATTGGAAGTCTTCAAGAAATTAACAGGAAAAGACAGGATACGTAAAATAAAATATTTCTACTGGTTGGAGATTCTAGAACTAAGGGTATAGTCTAAAAATTAGGGTCATACCATTCAGGGGAGATACTAGGAAGCACTTACACACCAAAGGGTGAGAGATTTTGGAACTCTGTTCCACAAATAGCAGTGGATGCTAGATCAGTTGTTAATTATAAATCTGAGATTTTTTTTGTGCAGCGATGTATTAATGGATATGGGCCGAAGGTAGGTATATGGAGTGAGACCACAGATAGACTATGGTCTTACTGAATGGTGGAGCAAGCTTTGGAGTCTAAATGGCCTATTCCTGTTCCTATGTTCCAATCCATAGAATGTAACCTAGTCTTCCGAGGAGATATGGGGAAGAGAAAGAATAAATGAAACAAATTAATTTTTAAAATGAAAAAAAAACTGGAGTGGATCCGAATGAAAATTTAGGCATTAACCCAAGGCACAGAAAGTGCAGAGACTAATGACCGAAACAACTGGGCATGCTGAACGGGCTGAAAAGCCTTTTCCATTCAATTCTTATCTCTTCACCTGACACCTGCTGCCCGTTGTGGCAATCAATACATCACGGCTTGCTATAAAATGTAGGTGGGCTCAAAATTATTCCTTTGTTTTCAGAAATACATTTTACATAAACCAAGCAATATCTGTCTAGATGTAATTGACATGCAAATAATTGCAGAAATAGAGAACACTTCTTACTGAGCTAACAGAACAGACTATAGCAGTTACTAAGCTACTGTTTCCAAGTGTCATTACTAAAACCAAATGCAGATTTTATTTAAAATTACATCCCTTTCGTTCTTTGATGTAATGCTACACTTCATGGACCGTTTATTAATGATGCAAATCTGAGAAGATTTATCTCTCAAAATTGTTTCATTAGCTTTACCTGAGAATATAAAGTATCACATCTTAATCAATTTTCATTGATCTTACTCTTGGACGTTCTTAGAAACTATTGGACATTTCAAAATGCAGCTTATTCTCTTATTTTAATTTGAAGCAACAGGATTTTAAATCATGGTTTGCAGCACAACAGTATTCTGTAGTCAGCGTGGGAAGTCATAGTCATAGAGATGTACAGCACGGAAACAGACCCTTCAGTCCAACCCGTCCATGCCGACCAGATATCCTAATCTAATCTCGTCCCATTTGCCAGCACTTGGCCCCATTTCCCTCTAAGCCCTTCCTATTCATATACCCATTCAGCTGCCTTTTAAATGCTGTAATTGTACAACCTCCACCACTTCCTCTGGCGGTTCATTCCATACATGGACCACCCTCTGTGTGAAAAAGTTGCCCCTTAGGTCCCTTTCATATCTTTCCCCTCTCATCCTAAACCTATGCCCTCTAGTTCTGGACTCCCCCACCCCAGAGAAAAGACTTTATCTGTTTGTCCTATCCATGTCCCTCATGATCTTATAAATTTCTTTAAGGTCACCCCTCAGCCTCTGACACTCCAGGGAAAACAGCCCGAGCCTATTCAGCCTCTCCCTACAGCTCAAATCCTCCAACCCTGGCAACATCCTTGTAAATCTTTTCTGAACCCTTTCAAGTTTCACAACATCCTTTCAATAGGAAGGAGACCAGAATTGCACGCAATATTCCAACAGTGGCCTAACCAATGTCCTGTACAACTGCAACATGACTTTCCAATTCCTGTACTCAATGCTCTGACCAATAAAGGAAAGCAAACCAAACGCGTTCTTCACTATCCTATCTACCTGCGACTCTACTTTCAAGAAACTATGAACCTACACTCCAAGGTCTCTTTTTTGAGCAACACTCCCCAGGACCTTACCATTAAGCGTATAAGTCTTACTTTGATTTGCTTTTTCAAAATGCAGCACCTCACATTTATCTAAATTAACTCCATCTGCCACTCCTCAGCCCATTGGCCGATCTGATCAAGATCTTGTTGTACTGTGAGGTAACCTTCTTTGCTGTCCGCTGCACCTCAATTTTGAGCATTGTGTGAAATAGCCCAATGTAGATTTGCACACAAGGCTCTGTCATAAACAATGTTAATATTTAAACAAATCCTCTATCCCTCTACTCTTAACTTTACTTAATTTTTGAGTCAATTTTTTTGAAGATAATTTAACTATTTACTGCAAGACACCCCACACCCCCACCATCTATTTGATCTTCTTTTCCTGGATAATGCACATTTTTGTTGTTGAGGAAGAAGATGATTTGCCATCAGCAATCCTGTAGCACTTTAATATAGTCAAGATTCAACTTTGGATAGTGTTTCTAATTATCTTCAGTGACTTAAACAGGGAATTCACTGTGCCAGCAATGACAAACTCCTTCTCCTAAAACACAGTGGTACAGCACACATGTTTGGTAATGCTGTCCTTGAATTGATTTTTTTTTAAACCCAAAGGATTACTAAACTTAGTGATCTCGGACTAAGCCCCACTCTCTGCAACTAGATCCTCAGTTTCCTGACCCACAGGCCACAATCAATGAAGATTGGGGACAATATTTCATCCTCACTAACATTCAACTCTGGAGCCCCCCAGGGGTGCATACTCAGCCCCCTACTGTACTCACTGTACACACATGACTGCGCCGCCAAATACCAGACTAATACCATTTACAAGTTGATGACACCACCATAGTCGGTCGAATCTCAGATGGAGACAAAAAAGACTACAGATGGGAGGTGGAAGACCTGGAAAAATGGTGCACTGAGAACAATCTCGCTCTCAATGCCAGCAAAACCAAGGAACTCATTATTGACTTTCAACGGGATGTTACTCATGACCCCCCCCCCCCTTCCCCCAAATTAACAGCACAGAGGTGGAACAAGTGGAGACTGTCAAGCTCCTGGGAGTGGTCATCCACAACAAGCTTTCTTGGACTCTTCATGTGGACGCATGGTCACAAAGGCCCAACAACCTCTCTTTTTCCTCAGGCATGTAAGGAAATTTGGCATGACGGTGAATACCTTTGCCAACTTTTATAGGTGCATTCTGTCTGGGTGTATCACTAGGTAAAAACAATGAGTGCAGATGATGGAAACCAGATTCTGGATTAGTGGTGCTGGAAGAGCACAGCAGTTCAGGCAGCATCCGAGGAGCAGTACCTCCACCCTTCAGGCTCTCTGCCTTTATTCCTGATGAAGGGCTTTTGCCTGAAACGTCGATTTTACTGCTCCTCGGATGCTGCCTGAACTGCTGTGCTCTTCCAGCACCACTAATCCTGGATGTATCACTACCTGGTATGGCAACTGTACCATTCAAGATCGGAGACGGTTACAGAGAGTGGTGAACTCGGCCTGGGCAATCATAAAGGCCAACCTTCAATCTATAGAATCCATCTACCAGGCCTGCTGACAAGGAAAGGCCACCAGCATTCTCAAAGATCCATCCCATCCTCGCAATGCTTTTCTACAACCTCTATCATTGGGGAGAAGGTTTGGAAGCCTGAGCACATGCATCAGTCGGTTTTCTACCCTACTGTTGTTAGAATACTGAATGGACTCACAAACTCTTAGCATTCGCTTGTACCTGTGTTTTTGTTTTTGCCACTGTTTACTTATTATTTACTTATCTATGCTACTTAACTCTGTGATCTGCTGTATTGCTCGCAAGACAAAACTTTTCACTGAGCCTTGGTACACATGACAATTCAATTCAATTCAGTTCTAGATTTGTGTAACTAAGATAGAACTTCGATGTACATGAATTGTCACATTAGTTTCCTTGAAGCAGTTATTTCATGATCGCTGGGTATTTTGTACATTTTCTTCATCTCAGCATCTATCTGCTTTTATGTGTGTAATTTGTTCTGTGACTCTCCGACATTTAGTTTTAATTCTTTCTGTTATTTGTTTGCAGCTCATTCAAATATACCTTGTCATTTGGTCGGTTTGTAACTAATGTTGCATGCTGAATATTGCAAATTAAATTGTGGCAATTAATTAACATGGTTGACTCAGCTCTGAGAGGCATTATTTTACTAGTTTCTCATTTCTTCATAGTGACAGCATTTGACAACCAAAATTCTTCAATGAAGAAGGAATTAAAAGGGGGAAAGAAGATCAAGAATGATTTCTGCTTTTGGGAAGGAGGCAACAAAATACTGCACAGATTACAATTGGTAAAGCAGATTCTAGGAAGGCTGTAATTAGAATTGATAGAAGGAACCAGGCAGAGTGTTGAGCAGGTGAAAAGACCACAGTATTGTACCGAAACATTGGGAGGTGAATGGAGTTATAGTTGAAGGGGGGAAGAAATAGGGCATCACTCATGCTCTTAACTTCATATAAAGGAAGAGAAGTGACTGCAGAATAAAAATATATTTGACCTTCATTTGCCCATTTAAATTCCTTGTGATGTAAAAAATGTGTACAGATATCTGGACTCCAGCTCAGCTGGAGGAAAGCAGATGAAACATCTTATAGCACAAATCTATACAATTCAACACCTTTCAAGTTTGAAATTTCAGTTGGGTGGTGTTCAAAGTGAAGAATGCCAGTGAATGTTAAAATGTAATCTGCACTGCAACTGCAGAAGGATTCAATAAAGCATGGCTCAGACATTCCTGATGAAGGGCTTATGCTCAAAACGTCAACACTCTTGCTCCTCGGTTGCTGCCTGACCTGCTGTGCTGCTCCAGCACCACACGTTTTGACTCTGATCTCCAGCATCTGCAGTCCTCACTTTCTCTCTCAGACTCAATAATCCAATGCTGACTCATGAGTACTTTCAAATAACAACTTATCTGTAATTGGATGGGAGTATCATACTTTACATTGAAGCAATATCCTATCTTTAAATATACTACTGTAGACAGAGTACAGAAATAGCAAGCGCAGACGAAGTAATATCAGATGACACATTAAGACAATGATTATTATTTGTCTTATGTACTGTTGGCCTAAGGAGATCTGCAGGTAACATTCTGTCCAATGTTGTGATCTGCACTAACTAATTAAACAAAACTAAGTTTAAAATACTACCTAAAAGTAAAAAAAACAAGCAATTTTATTATGTCACAAGAAGTAGCTTATTTATTCAAGTGGAGCCAGCCTAATATTTAATCATCCCTTATGTTTCTTCATTTGAAAGCTGTAACGTGAAAACAAAGACATATTCACTCTTTTGAAAGATACTCAGCCATAATAAATGGTTGGATTACTTCAAAATTCAGTTAGCATTTTTATTACAGTTATTTATTGGTCCTTGGAGTATTTCATTGGATTTCAGATGTATAATAATTGACACTATTGACATCACTATTCCTAATATAACTTGTCTATTTCTACAATTCTGAGACCTGATGGAGTGTTTTTATTGAAATTTAAGTTTAATGGAGGCAGCACTCTTGAAGACCTAAGCAATGGGGATCCTTAATCTGACTTTATCAAAGTACAACTAGACTTGGAGGTAGATTAGTTCAAAGCAGTTTTAACGCATTTAGCCATGGAGACTTCTTTAGCAGATTAGTGAACCTCTCAATTTCAGTCATGTTGTTGCAAAAATAGTAATCTGCAGGAGGATGATCTCTAAGCTCTCTGATGCATTAACTGGCTGACAGTTTGTAACAATGTCAACAGAGGCCTGAAATTAGGCTGTTAGTTCCTTTTTTAACCACACCTGGTGGATGATCTTGGGAAAAAAGGATTTGTGCTTTCACATAAAATAAGATCCAGAGTTGAATTAAAAGGTCTGAATCACTTTATGAAATTACCATGTTGATGACCAACAGAGCAGAATGTTTGATCATGACTTTAGGAGAAATTAGTAACCAATCAGAAATCATATATGCGTGGCAGTCTTCATAGAATCCCTGCAGTGTACAAGGTTTTAATATTGTCCTAAGGACAACAATCTGGTTGTACTGCCAGTGGTTTGTAATATTTAGTTTTCATGCTGCTAAATGTACTTAAAATGTTCATTATGAATAATAAATCCAAGCGACCTTTATTTACTGTGTCTTTATCTTTCTCTTTATGTGCTCTTTTATTGATGGGGACATGATACAGAATACACAGTAAGTACCCAAAGCATTATTATATTATTGATTGGTGGCTGAATTGTAAAATACTTAACTAAATACTTAAAATGGTAGAGGAGCCCTTTAAGTATTCAGTTTGTTATTTCACACTGAGTCCAATTTTGACTTTTTTTGAGGGGGATAGTTTTCTATATTGTTAACATTTCATCAGGTTTAGTCAGTGTGCTCTGTTTACACAAAAACAAGAACTTTAATTGTGTATTACTTTTCCATTTTTCTATATTTTGTAGGCTCAAAATAAATAGTTGGGCTCCTCTGATTGATCAATTAGGAAAGAGTAATCGACTGCATTGCTATCTCGAACCATACAGACCAAATATACCATAAGTTGATTCCTAGGCTGAGTTTTCCCATGGGAAATGAGAATCAGGAGTCGAGATTGAACAATATTTGGGGAAATGTTAGAGTCTATGATAAAGGATATAATAACAGAGCATTTGGAAACACATAATATAAATGAGCAGAATCAGCGTGGCTTGATGAAGGAGAAGTCATGCTTGACAAATCTACAACAGTTCTTTGAGGAGGTGCAAACAGGGTAGACAAAGGGGAGCCAGTAGATTTTAGATTAGATTAGATTCCCTACAGTATGGAAACAGGCCACTTGGCCCAACAATTCCACATGAACCGTCTGAAGAATACTGCCCAGACCCATTTCCGTCTGACTAATGTACCCAACACTATGGGCAATTTAGCATGGCCAATTCACCTAACCTAATCTGAAGAATACTGCCCAGATCTATTTCCGTCTGACTAATGTACCCAACACTATGGGCAATTTAGCAAGGCCAATTCACCTAACCTGCAAATTTTTGGAGTGTGGGAGGAAACCAGAGCACTCAGAGGAAACCCACATAGACATGGGGAGAATGTGCAAACTCCACACAAACAGTCGCCCGAGGCTGGAATCGAACCCGAGGCCCTGCTGCTGTGAGGCAGCAGCGCTAACCACTTTGCCACCATGCCGTATAATATATTTGAATGTTTAAAACACTTGATAAGGCAAATTAATAAGTTAAGAGCCCATGGAGTTGGGGGTACTGTATTAGCATGAGTAGAGGATGAACTAACAAATGGAAGATAGCGAATTAGAACAAATGGGACACTTTCAGGATGGCAACATGTCACTAGTGGAGTGCCACAGGGATCAGAGCTAGACCACAATTATTTACAATATATATTGATGACTTGAATGTCAATAGTAAATGTACTATTGCCAAAAAACAAGTGAAAAGGCCAATAGTGAGGATGACACAAAAGGTTTACAGAGGATTTAGACAGGCTAAGTGAATGGGCAAAACCTTGGCAGATGGAATATAATGCGAGAAATGTGAGGTTATGCACTTTGGTGGAAAGAATAGAAAGCTGAATATTATTTAAATGGAGAAAGACTGCAGAAAGGAGGAATTTGGGGGTCCTAATGCATGAGTCACAAAAAGTTAACATCCACGTTCACTGGGTAATATGGAAGGCAAAAGGAGTGTTGGCCTTTATTTCAAAGGGAGTGCAGTATAAAAATAGAAAGGTCTTGCTAAAACTGTACAAAGTACACAGCGCAACGTGATGACTAGTTTTTAGTCCCCTTATTTAAGAAAAGATGGCAGCACTGTGGCTCAGTGATTGCACTGCTGCCTCATGTCACCAGGGTCCTGGGTTCATTTCCACTCTCGGTGCCTGTCTGTGTGGGGTTTGCATGTTGTCCTCGTGTTTGTGTGGGTTTCCTCCAGGTGTTCTGGTTTCCTCCCACAATACAAAGATGTGCTGCTTGGGTGGATTGGCCATGGGAAATGCAGGGTTACAGAGATTGGGGACGGTAGGGTAGGTGTGGATGTGATGGTCTTCAGGGGTCACTGTGGACCCGATGAGCTGAATGACCTGCTTCCACACTGTAGGGATTCTGTGATTCTGTAGACTGGCATTGGAGGAAGTCCAGAGAAGATCTGGTTTGGGAAGGAATTTCTAATGAGGAGAGGTTAAATAGGTTGTACTCAAGGTAGTGAATCTGTGGAATTGGTTACTACAGAACAGCTGTTGAAGATAATCATTAAGTATATTTAAGACTGAAATAAACAGATTTGTAATCAAGGGTTATGGGGATAAGAAAGGAAAATGTTGAGGATTATCAGATCAGGCATGTCTATAGACAGTTCTGAAGAAGGGTCTCTTGATCCGAAACGTTAACTCTGATTTCTCTCCACAGATACTGCCAGACCTGCTGAGCTTTTCCAGCAATTTCTGTTGTTGTTCTATCCATTATCTGATTTGGTAACGAAAACAATGGATAGCTTGGGCCCCAATACAGCTACTTGCTGGACCACCACATCCTATGAAATAAAGTGCCTGCCCTGTTAATTTTTTTTTGTTTTCTCCACTCAGCCTCTTTCCAAGCCAGGCCAGTCAGTAGCTTGCCTTTGTTCATTAGCTTCAACTTGATTGAAAAATCTTTGATGATTGACTTTACCAAATGCCTTCTGCAAATGCAAATAAATAACATGCATGGACATTATCGTGTCCACTGCTTTAACTATCTCTTCAAAAAGTATATTCAATTTTATCAACCGTTATCTTCCCTTTATAAATCCATCCTGGCTCACTTTGATCACTTGAAAGTTTTCACTATGTGTATTTAACCTGTCCTTTAGTAATTTTCTTATCAATTTTGAACCCTTCCTGTGCCTGAATTTGTTCCCTTGTCATCATGGTTTGAGTAGCATGCACTTCCTTGGTAACAAAGATGCAAAGTATTCAGTTAACACTTCAGCCATTGGTAAATATCTCTTCTTACTCAGTTTTTTCCTCCTCTTTTTACTACCCTTTAAATGTTTATGTGCTTATTGAAGACATTTGGAGTCTGTTTTAATTATTTTTAATCAACTGTTCAAGCATGTTATGACATCTCTGGGGCAGGTGAGATTGAAACCAGAACTTGTGGCCAAGAGTTTGGGCCACAATCACTGTCACATAACTGTTTCCCTCTTTTTAAATTATTTGTAGTCAACTTGCTCAGATATGTTATGATATACCTCTGGGACAGATGGGATTTAATCCGAACCTCCTGGTTAATGATGTTAGATATCTCTGAGAACGTGAGTCTTGAACCCAGACCTTCTGGTGCAGAGTTAGGGACATTACTATTGTGCGACAAGGTCAAAGATTTTTTAATCAACCTGCTTGGATATGTAATGATACACCTTGGGGCCACTGCGTCACCTTTGTTTCTTCTTTATATATCCAAACACCAATTACTAAATTATCAGCCATCATCTGTTTTCCTTCTAACTTTATTTTACTCAACTGTATTGACCCTTAAAACAATCTGAGCATCTCAAGTGGATAGTTATTTTGTAAATTTACCAAGAGATACTTTTTATCTATAATGCACTTTGTAATGAACAATAAATTATTTTTCTCCATGACCCTTCAGGTCTGATGGCACAAGTAATTTTCGTAGCTTTCTGACACTGGCATTTAGCTGTCAGTTCATTCACAGGAATCTACAAGGAACAAGAACAGTTGCAGTTAACCATGCCTGAAAAGAGAGATTTTGCCTCAGCTTCTGTCAATGCTCATTTAATCATCAGAGTTTACAAAAGCGACGTGTTTTATATCCTAGGGAACCATTACACATTGAAAGTCAAGTTGCAGATATAAAACCTGTCTGCAGTGTCTTTATTTCCAAAAATTGAAAGCTCTGGAAGGGTTCAGAGATTTTAGAATTGTACCTGGTAAATGGTCAGAAAGAAAAATAGCTCAATGTAAAAATAATTACAAGACAGTGGGAAATGATTTTCAAGACTGCAAGGTATTATCAGAAATGAAATCCAATGACGTAGATAAGCTGCTTGGATTTCACTCTGGCAGTTTTAACGTCATGAATAAGATTACAGTCCTGTAATCATTACCTACCGTCTGTTACTCTCTACAATGTTGACCCTCTGTTCTGCATTCTTCACAATGTTAAATCTGAAGTGAGAGTAATTTGAACACTTATTACTGTTGTCAACAACCTTGCTCTCTTCGTGACTCATTCACGTATGTCAAAAAGAAGAAACTTATTGTTATCAAATAAATATCTCATTAAAAGAGTTATCAAATTAGTTCTCAGTTCAAATAAGCTGAATAATAATTATGTTCAAAAACACAGTTTAATTTTAAGTGTCAGAATTGCTGCTCAAAGGAGAAAAGTGAGAATAAAGCCCAGTTCTGTTTGATTTGTTCCTGCTGTGGAATTACCAAAGCCATTGAAGCTGTTTTTGCTGAATATTCAGTTATAACTCGAATGGGGGGAGTAAATATGTAATTATTCATCTCAGATGTACCAGTAACTTATTTCAAAAACATGAGAATGAAACATTTCCTGTTAATGGCTGAATAAGAGTTTGAATCAAAATTCCTTATCATTATTTCCTGGACATCATAAATATTTAAATAAAATGAAAATACTGTGGATTTAAATTAAAAATAGAAGTGTTAGAAAACTCAGCAGGTCTGATTTGTGAGGACAGTAACAGAGTAAATGCTTAAATCCAATATGAATCTTGTTCTTTACATAAGACGCATTCCTGCATTCTTACAAGCTACATAGTCATGTACAACATTTAGCTAATTGTATTGGGACCTCCTGTAAGCTTGCAGATTACTGTTTTCTTCTTTTCCACTTCTATTTCACTCTCCTCTCACTCACTCTGTCTTGCGTCACACCATATTTTGGCATTTATGCCTTCACTTCAGTTTTTCTCTCTCTCTTCCTCCATTTCTATTCCTGCCTCTCCTCTTAGTTCCCTTTCAGCCTTTCTATTCCTATCACTCTGTTTTTCTTCTGGTTATGTGTATGTCTGTCTTACTGATATTTCAATTAAGGAAGAAAACGGAAATGCTATTAGGGTATCCTTAAGTAAAAAGAGAACTTTGTAAATATTGTTCCATGTAATTTTTGCTTTAGGGATATGGCTGTGCAGTAGAAAGTTCAATGTTGGCAAAAGAAAGTTTTCAATCTTTCAAAGTTTGGAAGATGGAAGCAGAATTTATTAATAGTCTAGCATTATTTTTAAAGACATTCCGTATCGGCACACATTGCAGCTGCGCTTTTTGTCAGAAAACATGTTGAAGCATATTAGATCCTAAGGTGACTTAACAGGGTTGACGTTGAAAGGATGTTTCCCCTTGTGGAATGACTAGAGTGAGGGGACACAGTTAAAAAATAGGGAGTTGATTTTTTTTTTGGCTAATTTTGAATTGTGTCATTTCTTTTGAGGGTTTCATGCCATGAGGCCTAGCACGATTTCTCGGCATATCTTATCAAACTTGCTTCATTAACTGTATATCATCCATTGTGACATTGTTCAGTCATCTTGAATCATTTTACCAACCTCCAATTAAATCACCGTACATGAACATGAGTGGAAGCACATATCTATACAGCTCCTTCTTTGCTGGTGTGGTACATGATTGTCAAAGCAGGAGAATGAGGAAAGTAATTTTTATTTAAACGTTAGTCAATTTTAAATCTTTCTGTTCTGTGTTCTTATTTTATTGTGCACTGAGTGGCAATGACTTTTGTATGCAGAGTTTTGAAGCAGTACTTTTTATGCTATATTGGTGAAAAATCTCTGTAAATACAAGACCAAGAGGAACAATTTGAACTATGCAGTAACATTTTAGAGTTTTGAATTGTTTGTCTATACTAGTTGGCCCATTGGTCCACTGGACCAAAGTTGTGGTATTGATTTTTACTTTGAATGAAATATATTAGAACCATTGATCAGAGTGGTGTCAGGAAGTAAATTTGTTGCAGAAACAGCAGCCTTTGTCCATGACCATCTGGAAGAAGACTTCAAGTATGCTCCCCTTTCTTTTAATATTGAATGAAAAGAGCCCTCAATTGGGAGAAGCAAATATGCATTCATTTACTTGCTTTCTGCACAATAATAATTTTGAAATTGTTTGATTTTTTGGCTCTATGAAACCATTCCTACATTTGGCCTTGTTTCAAGTGCAATGCGG
>NC_057733.1:48968967-48975017 GCF_004010195.1 Chiloscyllium plagiosum | reverse complement strand
GAGGATCTTGCGATGTATACGGAGGTGGGTGGGTGGAAGGTGAGGACCAGGGGGTTCTGTCCTTGTTGCGGTTGGAGGACTGGGGCTTAAAGGCGGAGGTGCAGGAAGTGGATGAGATGTGCTGGAGGGCATCGTCAACCATGTGGGAGGGGCAATTGTAGTCTTTAAAGAAGGAGGCCATCTGGTGTGTTCTGTGGTGGAACTGGTCCTCCTGAAAGCAGAGACAGAGGAATTGGGAATAAGGGACAGCATTTTTTTCAGGAGGCAGGGTGAGAGGAGATGTAATCCTGATAGCTGTGGGAGACGGTGGGTTTGTAGAAAATGCCTTTGTTGCATTAGTCGCTGTTGATGGAGATGGAAAGGTCCAGGAAAGGGAGGGAGGTGTCTGAGATAGTCCAGGTGAATTTAAGATCACAGTGGAATGTGTTGGTGAAGTTGATGAACTATTCAACCTCCTCGTAGAAATGTCACTTCCGTAAATTATGTCACCACCGGTCCCTCCACTACCGCGCTTACTCCAGTTAGTCTCCACCCCCACTTCCAGCTCCAGCTCTATACCAGGTCCTAGCGCCCAGCCCAGCCGAGTTTTCACCATGCCCCCAGATCTTCCCCTCACTGAGGACAAACAATCAGTCCTCAGCAAAGGCCTTACCTTCATTCCCCTCCACTCCCGGATCAACGAATTCAACACACATTGCGACATTGAACACTTCTTCCACCACCTCCGCCTCCAAGCTTACTTTTTCCATCAAGACTCCCACCCACCCTTCCGAGGACCTCTTCACCTGCCTCCAACACACCCCTTCCACCTGGACACCCTGTGCCGGTTTGTTACCCACCCTCCATCTCTTTATTTCCAACTGCCACCGAGACATTGACCGCCTCAACCTGTCCACCCACTCCCCCACTCCAAACTCTCACCCTCACAATGCTCAGTCCTCCACTCCCTCTGCTCCAACCCCAACCTCACCATCAAACCAGCGGACAAGGGAGGGGGGGTGCAGTAATATTTTGGCGCACTGACCTCTACACCGCTGAAGCCAAGCACCTCCTCCTACTGTCCCCTCAACCACAACCTCACCTCCCATCACCAAACCATCATCTCCCAGACCATACACAACCTCATCACCTCAGGGAATCTCCCAGCCACAGCTTCCAACCTCATAGTTTGGGAACCCTGCACCGTCCAATTCTACCTCCTACCAAGATCCACAAGCCTGAATACCATGGCTGACCCATCGTCTCAGCCTTCTCCTGTCCCACCAAATTAATCTCCACATACCTCAATACTGTCCTATCCCCCCCTCGGTCCAGGCACTTCCCACATACGTTTGGGACACCATCCACAGCCTCCACTTCCTCCAAGACTTCTGTTTTCCTGGCACCGAACCCAGTCCCTCTACACCTCCATGACCAGGGCCTCCACGCCCTCTGTTTCTTCCTCTCCCGGTGTCCCCACCAGTACCCTTCCACTGACACTCTCATTCATTTGGCTGAACTAGTCCCCACCCTCAACAATTTCTCCTTTGAATCCTCCCACTTCCTCCAGATGAAAGGGGTAGCCATGGGCATTGTATGGGCCCCAACTATGCCTGTCTCTTTATCAGCTACGTGGAACAGTCTATCTTCCGCAGTTACACCGGCACCACTCTCCACCTTTTCCTCTGCTACATTGATGACTGCAAGGAGGTTAAACAGTCATCAACTTCACCAACACATTCCACCCTGACCTTAAATTCACCTGGACCATCTCAGACACCTGCCTCCCCTTCCTGGACCTCTCCATCTCCATCAACGGTGACTGACTAAACACTGACATTTTCTACAAATCCATTGACTCCCACAGCTACCTGGATTACACCTCCTCCCACCCTGACTTCTGTGCTATCCTTTATTCCCAATTCCTCCACCTCTGCCGAATCTGCTGCCAGGAGGACCAGTTCCACCACAGAGCACACCAGATGCCAACTGTCCTCCCCTCCCAACACCTTCCCTGCCACCGCAGAATTGCAAATCTGGAGTAAGTAAACCTGAATCTGCAATTTGAGATTTTATTGCATTTGTAGGATTCAAGAAATGTGAATGATCCTACTTGTCTGAAAATATCTTCTCAGTCCTATGAAGGGCTTTTGCCCGAAATGTTGATTTTCCTGCTCCTCGGATGCTGCCTGACCTGCTGTGCTTTTACAGCACCACACTCTCAACTCGTCCATTTATAGTAGATGTTTCTTCAATTTACCAAAATTCATGCAATTTAATAATTCTTCCTTTCATGCAGATCTCCAAATCATTTATGCAAATAGAAAATTAAGAGGTAGCCATTATAACACTTCTGAATGAATCTTGAATAATGGAGATGGGAAATATATTCATTATAAATCAGTAGATGGTCAATACCAGTGAGTGTTGATGAGTAACTTGCTGATCAGGTGAAGGCAACAGCCAAGGTGGGAAGGACTTTGATGGACCTTCTGTGGTAGCTCAGCTAAAGTCGTGCTTAAGAAGATATTTTCAGACAAGTAGGATCATTCACATTTCTTACATTTGTATCCTGCAAATGCAATAAAACCCCAAATTGCAGATTCAGGTTTGCTCACTCCAGTTTTTAACAGATACCATTAGCAGGAGCAATTGGGAAATAAGCACATCCAGAGTGAGTCACAGCCAGAGAGAGTATGTGTTTCTGGAAATTTGGAACACTCTGGGAATTCAGTGTCGGAGGGAAAAAATGAATTTTGTAGTTTTGTCTTTTTTTGTTGTAGCCTTGTTAGTAAAGAAATACAGCACTGGAGATTAAGAAGTAGAAATAGTCTGGGTAGAGATGAGAAACAGAGATGGAACAAAGTCCCTGGTGGTAGTAATTTACAGGTCTCCAAATAGATGTCCCACAGAGAGCACAGTATAAATCAGAAAATACTGAGGGATTGTAAGAAAGGCACAGCAATGTATGATTTTAATATGTGTATCGATTCAATTAATCAAATTGGCATGGATTGCCTCGAGGGAGAGTATATTGAATGGATTAGAGATTGTTTCTTGGACCAATATATTGTGGAACCAACCAGGGAGCAGGCATTTCTGTTCATGGTATTGTGTACTGAGGTAGATTTAATTAATGATCTCAAAGTAAAGAATTCTCTAGGGAACAGTGATCATAGCCTGCTAGAATTCAAATTCAGTTGGTGGCCAAAAATCCAGAGTCCCACACAGGCAGTCTGGAGTTAAACAAAGGTAATTACAAAGACATGAGGACAGATTTGGTCTGGTGGACTAGGCAGAAGACTAAAACATAGGACAGTTGATGAGCAATGGTAAATGTTTAAGGAGATAGTCAATTCCTCCTAACTAAAATATATTCCAGAAAGAAAGAAAAATTATAAGGCAGAGAAAAGCAACCATGGCGAAGCAAGAAAGTTAAGGATATCAAGACAAAAATACGACATACTGTTCTGCAAAGGCGAGTGGCAGGTTGGACGATTGGGAAGCTTTTAGACATTAACAAAGGGTTACTAAAAAAGTAATAAACAGAGTAGAGATAAATTATGAAAGAAAATGAGCACAAAATATAAAAATGAATAGCAAAAACCTCTCTAAGTATATAAAAGGGAAGAGTATAGCTAAAGTGAAGGTTGATCCCTTGGAGGCTGAGACTGGAGAGTCAATAGTGGGATCACAGAAATGACAGTCAGTAAATCAATATTTTACTTCGGTTTTCATGATGGAGGATACGAGTATCATCCCAAAAGTAACACGTAATGCAGAAGAAAGAGAGGAACTTAAAACAGTCAGCCTCAGTATGGAAAATGGACTGAGCAAACTACGGGGATTGAAGGCAGGCAAGTTCCCAGGGCCGATGGCCTACATCCTCGGGTCTTAAAACAAGTGGCAGAAGACATAGTGCATCCATTGCTTCCAAAATTCCTGGATGCGAGAAATGTTCCAGTAGATTGGAAATCTAATGCTCTTAATCAAAAAGGGAGACGGAAAATGGGAAATTATGGACCTGTTAATTTAATGTATGTTATCGAATCATAGAGTCATAGAGATGTACAGCACGGAAATAGACCCTTCAGTCCAACCCATCCATGCCAACCAGATATCCCAACCCAATCTCGTCCCACCTGCCAGCACCTTCCCTGACCCCAGGGAAAAGGCTTTTTCTATTTATCCTATCCATGCTCCTCATGGTTTTGTAAAACTCAAAAAGGTCACCCCTCTGCCTCTGACACTCCAGGGAAAACAGCCCCAGCCTGTTCAACCTCTCCCGATAGCTCAAATCCTCCAACCCTGGCAACATCCTTGTAAATCTTTTCTGAACCCTTTCAAGTCTCACAACATCTTTCTGACAGGAAGGAGACCAGAATTGCATGCAGTATTCCAACAGTAGCCTAACCAATATCATGTACAGCCGCAATATGACATCCCAACGCCTGTATTCAATACTCTGATGGTGGCTCAGTGGTTAGCACTGCTGCCTCACAGCGCCAGGGACCTGGGTTCAATTCCAGCCTTGGGCGAGTGCCTGTGTGGAGTTTCCTCCGGGTGCTCCGGTTTTCTCCCACAGTCCAAAGATGTGCAGGTCAGGTGAATTGGCCATGTTAAATTGCCCATAGTGTTAGGTGTAGTAGTCAGACGGAAATGGCTCTGGGTGGGTTACTCTTCACAGGGTCAGTGTGGACTGGTTAGGCCGAAGGGCCTGTTTCCACACTGTAGGGAATCTAATCTAAAGGAAAGCATACCAAATGCCTTCTTCACTATCCATATCTACCTGCAACTCCACTTTCAAGGAGCTATGAACCTGCACTCCAAGGTCTCTTTGTTCAGCAACACTTCCTAGGACCTTACCATTAAGTGGTAAGATTTGCTTATCCAAAATGCAACACCTCGCATTTATCTGAATTAAATTCCATCTGCCACTTCTCAGCCCATTGGCCCATCTGATCAAAATCCCATTGTAATCTGAGGTAACCTTCTTCACTGTCCACTACACCTCTAATTTTGGTGTCATCTGCAAACTTACGAACCATACCTCTTATGCTCACATCCAAATCATTTATATAAATGATGAAAAGTAGTGGAACCATCACCGATCCTTGTGGCTCTCCACTTTTCACAGGCCTCCAGTCTGAAAAACAACCCTCCACCACCACCTTCAATCTTTGAGCCAGTTCTGTATCTAGATTACCACTTCTCCCTGTATTCCGTGAGATCTAACCTTGCTAACCAATCTCCCATGGTGAATCTTGTCAAACGCCTTACTGAAGTCCATATAGATCACATCTATCGCTCTGCCCTCATTCAATCCTCTTTGTTACTTCTTCAAAAAAACTCAATCAAGTTTGTGAGACATGATTTCCCACGCACAAAGCCATGTGTTTACTGTCCCTAATCAGTCCTTGCCTTTCCAAATACATGTACATCCTGTCCCTCAGGGGTCCCTCCACAATTTGCTGACCACCAACGTCAGGCTCACTGGTCTATAGTTCCCTGGCTTGTCCTTACCACCTTTCTGAAACAGTGGCACCACATTAGTCAACCTCCAGTCTTCTGGCACCTCACCTGTGACTTTCGATGATACAAATATCTCAGCAAGAGACCCAGCAATCACTTGCCTAGCTTCCCACAGAGTTCTAGGGTACACCTGATCAGGTCCTGGGGATTTATCCACTTTTATGCATTTCAAGACATCCAGCACTTCCTCCTTTGTAATATGGACATTTTTCAAGATGTCACCATCTATTTCCATACATTCTATATCTTCCATGTCCTTTTCCACAGTAAATACTGATGCAAAATACTTGTTTAATGTCTCCCCCATTTTCAGCAGCTCCACACAAAGGCTGCCTTGCTAATCTTTGAGGGGCCCTCTTCTCTCCCTAGTTACCCTTTTGTCCTTAATGTATTTGTAAAAACCCTCTGGATTCTCCTTAACCCTATTTGCCAAAGCTTTCTCATGTCCCCACTTGCCCTCCTGATTTCTCTCTTAGGTATACTCCTGCTGCCTTTATACTCTTCTAAGGATTCACTCGATCTATCCTGTATATACCTGA
>NC_057733.1:48965715-48968937 GCF_004010195.1 Chiloscyllium plagiosum | reverse complement strand
TTTCTGAAGGCTTCCCATTTTCCAGCCATCCCTTTACCTGCGAACGTCTGCTCCCAGTCAGCTTTTGAAAGTTCTTGGCTAATACCGTCAAAATTGGCCTTTCTCCATTTTAGAACTTCAACTTTTAGATCTGGTCTATCTTTTTCCATCACTGTTTTAAAACTAACAGAATTATGGTCGCTGGCCCCAAGGTGCTCCCCCACTGTCACCTCAGTCACCTGCCCTGCCTTATTTCCCAAGAGTAGGTCAGGTTTTGCACCTTCTCCAGTAGGTACATCCACATATTAAATCAAAAAGTTTTCTTGTACACACTTAAGAAATTCCTCTCCATCTAAACCATTGACACTATGGCAGTCCCAGTCTATGTTTGGAAAGTTAAAATCCCCTACCATAACCAACCTATTATTTTGACAGACAACTGAGATCTTACAAATTTGTTTCTCAATTTCCATCTGACCATTAGGGTGTCTATAATACAATCCCAGTCAGGTGATCATCCCTTTCTTATTTCTCAATTCCACATAAACAACTTCCCTGGATGTATTCTTGGAGAATTATTAGAATCCATTATTAAGAAAGTAATAACAAAACTTTTGAAGGTCAAAATGAAATCCATCAGATTCAGCCTGGTTTTGTGGAGGATAAATCTTATTTGACTAATTTGCCAGAGTTCTTTGAAGATGTAACAAACAAGGTAGATCCTGGGAATCGTGTAGAGGTGATATGGCTGGACTTCTGAAAGCATTTGATAAGGTGCTGTGCAATAGGTCATTACACAAAGTAAGATCACACCTCTTCCATCTACATCTCCCAAATCCCCAACTTCTGCTTCAGCATAACTACCACTTCTTGCAAGCTACTAACAGTTCTGATGAAACGTCACTGGATTCAAAACATGAACTCTGTTTTCTCTCCACAGAAGCTGTCAGATCTGCTGAGTTCCTCCAGCAATTTCTGTTTTTGTTTAAGGTCACATGGGGTTGGAGTAATTTATTAGCTTGGATAGAGGATTGCTTAACCAACAAAAAACAGAGAATTTGGATAAATGGGTCTTTTTCTGGTTGGTGAGATGTAACTAATGGGGTGCCATAGGGTTCAGTCCTTGGTCTCCAACTATTTACAATCACTGTTAGTGACTTAGGTGCAGGAATAAGAGAGTAGAATAGCCATATTTGCAATACAATAAAATAGGTGGGAAGGTAAGTTACAGTGAAAAAATAAGAAATTTACAAATGGATATGCATAGGTTAGGTGAATTGTCTAAAATTTGGTAGATCACATTTAATGTAAATAAGTGTAAGGTTTGCCATTTCGGTCAGAAGAATTTAAAGGCAACTTGTTATCTAAATGGAGGGAACCATCAGAGTATTTTGGTGCAGAGAGAATTGGGTGTTCTTGTGCATGAAACACAGAAGACTAATATGCAGATATAGCAGGTAATAAGGAAGGCAAATAGAATTTTGGTATTTATTGCTAAAGAAAGACAGTGTAATAGTAGCAACTATTATGAACCAGACCAGACCCCCTGAAAATATTCTAAAAAGGTAACCTAGACCCTAACATTTTCTTATTTTAAAGGTAGATGTGAAGTGCGTGTTCCAGATGTGATACGACTGATCAAACTACTCAATGTTAAGCAAAACACAATTTATTTAAACACAATAGTTAAAATGCAAACAAAAGAATGGATTATGTAGAATAACTTAAATATTGGAAAACTTAACCGAATAATAGAGCAAATATTACTAATTAACTATTCCAATAAAGTAACATCCCGTAAACATGCCGCTTGGCAAAAAAAGAAGATTCAGACGCAGATTCTTACATGCAGTTCTCCAATCCAGGAGGAAAAAAAATCAAGAGAGGATTCAGAGAGAATAGTAGCTCGGAGACATTCACTGAAGCTTCCAACTCTTTTGAGATCCCAAAGGCTTCTGCTTAAAACTGTCACTAAAATCTGAAAAAAAATCGTTAAAAAGTCTGGTCTGGGAGAGCTGGCCACACCCAGGCTGCTTCCATTGTTCCAACCTTCAAAAAAAACCCCAAGGCCTCACAAATTGTTTGCTTTCCTGGAGACCGCTCGGTATCTCTGCCTTACAACCTATCTTCAAAATAAACAGGACAAAATACTCTCTTAAAATGACAGTATCATCACACAAAGTATTGCTGTGACTGTACAAGGCATTAGTGAGACCTTATCTGGAATGCTGTATCTAATTTTGGTCCCCTTACTTAAAGAGGGATGTAGTTGTATTGGAGTCCGTTCAGAGGAGGTTCACCAGATTGATTCCAGAGTGTGAGGTTTATCTTGTGAAGAGAAATTGAGCAAGCTAGCCCTAAACTCTCTGGAGTTTAGAAGAATGAGAGGAAATTTATTTTAGGTATATGAAATGCTAATGCAGATTGACAAAGTAGATGCAGAGAGACTGTTTCCTCATCTGGGGCAATGCCTGAACTGCTGTGCTCTTCTAGCACCACTAATCCAGAATCTAGAAATCCAGTTCCCTAACTCGTTCGGTGAGGATCAGGATCTGACTGCAGGAAATGCAGTCAGATCCTGATCCTCACCGAAGTCAGTTTTGCAATACGGTATGGCAGATTTAAAACCGAGATGAGACAAAATTACTTCTAATTAGATTAGATTCCCAACAGTATGGAAGCAGGCCCTTTGGCCCAACCAGTCCACACCGACTCTCTGTAGTAACCCACCCAGACCCATTTCCCTCTGACTAATGCATCTAACACTGTGGGCAATTTAGTATGGCCAATTCATCTGACCTACACAAAGGTATTTTAGGTGTTGGAGATGATTTCCTCGAATTCCAGGAGCGGCAATTACTATTTTATATGCTGTTGCATTGTTTTGGAACTTTGGGGAAAAAAAGTCAAAACAACAGCAGTTTAAAAGGGAGAAGAGCAAACAAAGGAAGCACATGGTGAGGACAGTGCAGGAGAGAGAGAGAGAACCTGCACAGTTACTGCCTTTGCTGTTTGAATTCATGTATCACTGGACATCGCAGTGCATCTGGGAAAATTAACAAACAGTAAAATTCACAACTAATCTTGGAGGAACTGTTGGGCGAAGTTCACAGCACAGAATCAGATAAGTTAATTGTTGTTTTAAGTCTGTCCAAGAGAAAGGCTGCAGTAGTGAGTATAGTGGATTCTTTCTTGATTATATGTTTTTGGAGATAAGTCTCTTGATTAAACTTAAAATATAAG
>NC_057733.1:48955678-48962506 GCF_004010195.1 Chiloscyllium plagiosum | reverse complement strand
TGGAGTTTAATTCAGATAAATGCGAGGTGCTGCATTTTGGGAAAGCAAATCTTAGCAGGACTTATACACTTAATGGTAAGTTCCTAGGGATTGTTGCTGAACAGAGACCTTGGAGTGCAGGTTCATAGCTCCTTGAAAGTGGAGTCGCAGGTTGATAGGATAGTGAAGAAGGCATTTGGTATGCTTTCCTTTATTGGTCAGAATATTGAGTACAGGAGTTGGGGGAGGTCATGTTGCAGCTGTACAGGACATTGGTTAGGCCACTGTTGGAATATTGCTTGCAATTCTTATCTCCATCCTATCGGAAAGATGTTGTGAAACTTGAAAGGGTTCAGAAAAGATTTACAAGGATGTTGCCAGGGTTGGAGGATCTGAGCTACAGGGAGAGGCTGAACAGGCTGGGGCTGTTTTCCCCGGACCGTCGGAGGCTGGGGGTGGGTGACCTTATAGAGATTTACAAAATTATGAGGGGCATGGATAGGATAAATAGACAAAGTCTTTTCCCTGGCGTCGGGGAGTCCAGAACTAGAGGGTTTAGGTTTAGGGTGAGAGGGGAAAGATATAAAAGAGCCCTAAGGGGCACCTTTTTCATGCAGAGGTTGGTACATGTATGGAATGAGCTGCCAGATGATGTGGTGGAGCTGGTACAATTGCAACATTTAAGAAGCATTTGGATGGGTATATGAATAGGAACGGTTTGGAGGGATATGGGCCGGGTGCTGGCAGGTGGGACGAGATTGGGTTGGGATATCTAGTCTGCATGTACGGGTTGGACCAAAGGGTCTGTTTCTATGCTGTACATCTCTATGACTCTATCTTTGGATTGTGGGAGGAAACCTGAGCACCTGGAGGAAGCCCACACAGACACCAGGGAAAATGTGCAAACTCCATACAGACAGTCGCCTGAGGCTGGAATCAAACCTGGGACCCTGATGCTGTGAGACAGCAGTGCTAACCACTAGGCCACCATGCCACCCAAATCGTAGAATCCCTACAGTGTGTGAGCAGGCTATTTGGCCCATCAAGTTCACAATGACCATCACGCCACCTGGACCGACCTGATAAATAACTATTACACATTGCCAATTCACCCTTACCATGAGAGGAAACTGACACAAACACTGGTGGTGGGGGCGGGAGGGGGTGGCGCAAAGGAAGGGAGGTAGAGAAGGAGAGAATATGTAAACTCCCCGCTGGGTCCGCGGGTTGGATCGCCTGAGTCAGTAGTGCTAACCACTGAGCCACCATACTGCCCACTTAGTAAAGCCAATTCACCTGCCTGCACATCTTTGGACAGTGGGAGGAAACCGGAGCACCCGAAGGAAACCCACGCAGACACGGGGAGAATGTGTAAACTCCAGACAGACAGTCACCCAAGGCTGGAATCGAATCACAGTGCTAACCACTGAGCCACCGTGCTGCACCTTTCTCAAGTAAGAGGTCATCCTGGACAATCACAAAGGCCAATCTCCCATCTATGGAATCCATCTACCAGACCCGCTGTCAAGGAAAGGCCGCCAGCATTCTTAAAAATCCATCCCACCCTGGCAATATTTTTCTACAACCTCTACCATCAGGGAGAAGGTACAGAAGCCTGAACACATGCACCAGCCAGTTTTGCAACAGTTTCTGCCCTACTGTTGTTAGAATACTGAATGGACTCACAAACACTTGACATTCGCCTGTACCTGTGTTTTTGGTTTTGCCGCTGTTTACCTATTATTTACTATCTATGCTACTTAACTCTGTGATCTGCCTGCATTGCTTGCAAGACAAATATTTCACTGTGCCTCAGTACACGTGACAATAAATTCAATTCAATTCAACCTGTAGAATTCACTCTCCCAGAATGCTGTGGATGCTGGAACATTGAGTAAATTTAAGGAGGAGATAGACAGATTTTTAATTAATAAATGGTTTGAAGGGTTATGGATTGTGGTCAGGGAAGTTGAGCTGAGGCCAAGATGGGATCAGCCATTATCGTATTGAATGGCAGAGCAATTTTGAAGGACTGAATTGCCAACGCCTGATCCTAGTTCATATGTTTTTGAAATTCTTATATCCAGCAAGGTTTTTCCAATTTGTTCAGACCCAATTATTCTTTAAGCTGCTTTGAAATTCACCCATGCCCAGCAAGGAATTCCAATCCAGTTTGCCAGTTCATCTTCATTCCAAGAAATTGAACACACTGATCTAACACATCACTGCAACAGAACGATGTGTACTGATATCAATTAGTATTCACCTTGAAGCTCAATCTGATAATTAGATTTGTTAGTGTTGGAAAAGAATGAGCAAGCCAAGTACTTGACATTTAACTTGCAGAATAGAAAGCAGCATGAGAAAGTAAAACAGAACTATCTCGTATCTACCTCGTCATAGATACTAATTATAGCAGCTCTGCAATTGACACAAGGTGCAAATAACAAAGCAAATATGTACTTTTGAAGAAGTAGAAAGGGAAGGGACCAGATGGTTTACCAATATAATTCACTATCTGCAGATTACAGAAAACAAAAACAATTGCAAATCAAGAGATAAGTGCTAATTAGCATGTGAATGTTTCAGTGGTATTGGTTGATGGATAAGTATTGCCCTGAATACTGGGAGAATGCTGCCAATCTTCACAAAATAGTGCGAAAAGTGATCTTTTCCAGGGACTTGAAGGAAAAAAAGGCATGATCCAAAAGACAAAACTTTGATCAGTTCAGCAGTAGTGCCCTAGTATCAGACTAGATTATATGCTCAAAACTCCAGAGTGGGACTCCACATCCCTCAGCATTGAAAGTGTTGTGACTGAGCAGAAGTTGCTATCTGATAAATCTCTGCCCAAAGGAGTAAAAAAGTAAAATAAATGGTTACACATGGAAATGAAAGTGCTGGTCACACTGGATCTCTATTTTGAAGTATACAAGATTAAGCAGACCAGAATGTCTTATTCACAGTTTAACTGGGATTTTTTGATCCTTCTGGATGACTTGCGACTCCATCCCCTGTGATACTTGAGTCATTTTGGAGTTGGCAGAGGCTTCACTTCATGAAACTCAGTAAAAACACTCAGAGGGAACTGAACCCCAGCTGAACTGACAGTACTGCTGCTACCTTCCCTCTGGGATATGTGGAAGGAGTCCACAAGACAGTGTAAAAATAAATTTTACCATTCATAGATCTGAACTAAAATGGTGGACGTCAGACATAGCCAATTGATTTTTAATGTGTACAAGTGTAAATTTATGTTTATTATATTAGTAAACATGAAACAATAAGGATGTCAATGAAACTGTTCAACTACAAAGCTTAATACAATCTGCAATATTTTTCAGAATAATTTAATTCTGAGTTGATCTAATTTATTCTTATCTTTATATAAACGATGTTGAATATTGTGTGCAAATTTAGGCACCCAGTTTTCATTGATTTATAAGGAAATAACAAGACTTATTTGGGAGCTTAGGGCTTTACAGTATAAAGAGAGATGCAGAAGACTTATTTCTTATTAAAATTGCAAGATTAGAAGAATTGTCTACATCCCCAGAGGACAAGCTGTGCTGTTAATTGAGTAGTGTTGTGCCAATTGATGGCTTTTGTTTTAACAAGGTTTACCTTCTTAAATCTAGGATTAATTTATAAGAGAAAAATAAATACAAATAGAGATGCTTCCCAACAGGTTTTGTGTTAAAGCCAGGGCAGACAATGGCTGACATCAGTTATTGCCTTATAGGGAAGCATTACCTTTTTTAGTATTACCAAGATGAGATTCAAGTAAGATTGTATACATTGAGGCATGGATACCTGTGTTTATGAGTCTCATGTGAACCTGTTTAAACTGTTCTTTAAATATTTGTCCTAATTTTGGTCTTCATAATTTCACAACATGAAACAGTAAGTTCAAAAGTAATCGAGGAAGTAAGTAAACACTAGGATCAGTGCTGAGACTGTCAGCAGCACTGAAAATATTTCAGAATAGACAAACTTATAAATCACTTCTGAAGGTGATCTTTAACTCCAGTCTTAGCCATGGTCTATAGCTTCTGCAACTCCAAATATTCATCTTGGAATGGGCTCAGACATTAAGGGAGAATTCAACATTACAGGTACATTTAAAAATCAACACAAGACAGGCAGGATACTTATAATACTGCATTTTGTCAACAGCATGAACTTTCCACAGTATTTTTATCAACAACATTATACTGATACACTTTCAGAACTTTGTTCTCCCTTTTACCACACTGAATCTGACCGAAAATGCATAGCAAGAGTCAGAAACTTGTCGTTTCTAACAAAGCACAAGGTCACCTAGAAACATTAAATTGGATGCTTTAATAACTTTGTCTGAATTTGTTTTCTGAAAAAATCCTAAAAGTGACTTTGTAAATTATTCTTGGGCTGTTGCCATAATGGCAAGCCCAAAGCCTATTGCTATTTCCCAGTTGACCTTGAGGAGATAATGGTCAATCACTCCAGTCTATCTGGTGTAGGCAACCCAATGTACTCTTAGGTATTGTATTCCAGCGTTTTGACACAGCAATGATGAAGGAACACCAAATCAGAATTAGTTGTTTAACTTTGAGTGGAATTTAAAGGTGATGGTGTTCCCATGCACCTGCTGTCATTGTTCATGAAGGCAGCAGAGGTCAAATTATCAGTAAAATACTGAAGTAGAAAGCCAGTCCCACAAATTGCAGGATATCTGCCAAAATACTAATGCACTGATAACAACCACTTTGAAATAGAAACCCGATGACTTTTATGCAAATACATTAAACTAGTCCAGTGCCAGAAGAAATTAAATTGTTTGGATGCATAATGGATTTAACCTGAGTTCTGAGGATTGTGATTACATGACAAAATCTATTAATTTCCAAAGAACTGTATTTCAGGAATCAGTAAATTGATGTTTTTATCTGTCATCACATCTGAGGTTATAAACGTCCAGTGGTAGGTTTGGAAAGGTGATATTTCCAGTGATAAAGCCTCCTACCCTACCAGGAAAAGAACTTCCAACATTTTTTAATTCAGTTTTTGCTGAATTATTCTGACCTTATACTCCCACAAAGGTAATTTTTTAGCAGTGCAAACAATAAGTTCCATTCTAAAGACTGTACAAGGCCACTGCTTCTGTTATACACAGTGCTCAACCAAGTACTAAATTGGAACATGATTAATTATTTAATTTGAGGGTTGCACCATATTTTTAAGACTGTTTATCTTGTTCATTCTGGAATGAGAAGGTCATTGGAAAGGTTGGTATTTCTTTCCAACATTGCTTGCCCTTGAGAAGGTGGTGGTGAGCTTCTTTATAAACATACTGCAGTCCATCTGGTGTAGATGCATTCACAGTAATATTTGGAAGAGTGATCCAGGTTTTTAACCCAGTGACAGTGAAGAAATGGTGATATTGTTCCAAATTTCAATGAATGTGACTTGGAGAAGAACCTGAAGGCAATAGTGTGCCCATGTTATTTGCTGCCCTTTTCTATTAGCTGGCAGGGGTTGCAGCTTTGGACGATGCTGTCATCGGAGGACTGGTGAGTTGCTGCTAAACATTCTGTAAATGTTACTACACTGTTTGCCAAGTACAGAGGTTGTATTAGTATTGAATGCTAATGATGATGGATGAGCAGAGCAATCAAATATCCTGCTCTGTCCAAGATGGTTTTGAGCTTATTCACTATTATTGGAGTTGGATTCATCCAGGTAATTAGACTTATAAAGTCGTTCTGCATGGCAACAAACCTGTCAATCCAACCTGTCCATGCCGACCATGATCCCAAACGAAACTAGTCCCACTTGCCCATATCCCTCCCAAGTTTTCTTATTCATGTACTTACCTAAATGTCTTTTAAATGTTGTAACTGTAACCGTATCTGGAAGTTCATTCTACACATGAACCACTCTTTGTGTAAAGAAATTGCCCCTGTGTCTTTAAAGTTTTCTCCTCTCTCCTTAAAAATATGCCCTCTATACTTGAAATCCTCCAACCTAAGGAAAATACACCTGCCATTCATCTTTTCTATACCCCTCATGATTTTATAAACCTCTAAAAGGTCACCCCTCAGCCTCCCACACTGCAGTTGAAAACAGCCCCATGTTATCTAGCCTCTCCTTATAATCCAAGCCCTCCATTCTTGGCAACATCCTGGTAAATTTCTTCTGGAATCTCTCCAGTTTAATAATATCCTTAAGAGATTAAGAGATCATTCCATCACACTGTTGATTTGTGCTTTTGTGAATGGTGGAGTGACTGTAGAGAGTCAGGAATTGAAGTACTGCAAAAGTCCAAGCCTCTGACCTATCCTTGTAGCCACAGCATTTATATGACTGATTACATTTCTAAATGATGACTATCTCCAGTGTTGCTGATCATGGAGGATTCAGCATTAGTCATGCCATTGAATAGCAACGCTGGCTGTTGGAGATAATAATTGCATGGCACTTAGTGTGGTGCAAATGCTTCAAGGAGAAAGTGAGGTCTGCAGATGCTGGAGATCAGGCCCCACCCCCCACCTTTTCCTCCGCTACATCGATGACTGTATAGACGCCGCCTCGTGCTCCCACGAGGAGGTTGAACAGTTCATCCACTTCACCAACACCTTCCACCCCGACCTCAAATTCACCTGGACAGTCTCAGATTCCTCCCTCCCCTTCCTCGACCTTTCTATTTCTATCTCAGGCGACCGAATCAACACGGACATCTACTACAAACCGACCGACTCCCACAGCTACCTGGACTACACCTCCTCCCATCCTGCCCCCTGTAAAAACGCCATCCCATTCTCCCAATTCCTTCGACTCCGCCGCATCTGCTCCCAGGAGGACCAGTAC
>NC_057733.1:48917129-48955201 GCF_004010195.1 Chiloscyllium plagiosum | reverse complement strand
TCGGGCATAAGCCCTTCTTCAGGAATGAGGAAAGTTTGTCCAGCAGGGTAAGATAAAAGGTAGGGAGGAGGGACTTGGGGGAGGGGCGTCGGAAATCCCCCTACCTTGTCTCAGTCAAATCCATCGAATTCAGCACCGCCTTCCTAACCTGCAATCTTCTTCCCGACCTCTCCGCCCCCACCCCAGTCTGACCTATCACCCTCACCTTGACCTCTTTCCACCTATCACATTTTCGACGCCCCTCCCCCAAGTCCCTCCTCCCTACCTTTTATCTTAGCCTGCTGGACAAACTTTCCTCATTCCTGAAGAAGGGCTTATGCCCGAAACGTCGATTTTCCTGTTCCCTGGATGCTGCCTGACCTGCTGCGCTTTTCCAGCAACACATTTCCAGCTGCAAATGCTTCAAACCAGTTATCAGCCCAAACCTGAATGTTGTCCAGGTTACAGCATGCAAGCACAGACTGCTTTAGTATCTTCTGAGCTACAACTGCTACAGAACACGCCAATCATTAGAAAGCATACCCTGATCTCATGATGGAGGGGTTGTTGATGAAGTAGCTGAATATGGTTAAGCCTTGAGCATGAACTTGAAGAACTAGGGATCTTGTAGTGCAGTGGTAGTGTCCTTGCTTCTAAGTCAGAAGACATGGGCGGCACGGTGGCACAGTGGTTAGCACTGCTGCCTCACAGCACCTGAGACCCGGGTTCAATTCCCGCCTCAGGCGACTGACTGTGTGGAGTTTGCACGTTCTCCCCGTGTCTTTGTGGGTTTCCTCCGGGTGCTCCGGTTTCCTCCCACAGTCCAAAGATGTGCAGGGTCAGGTGAATTGGCCATACTAAATTGCCCGTAGTGTTAGGTAAGGGGTAAATGTAGGGGTATGGGTGGGTTTCGCTTCGGCGGGTCGGTGTGGACTTGTTGGGCCGAAGGGCCTGTTTCCACACTGTAATGTAATCTAATCTAATCAAGTCCCGACCTGCTCCAGAGGTGTGTAATAACATCTGTCAACTACATGAAGAAGAGTCACTGGACCTGAAAGATTGAAACTTATTTATCTCCACAGTCAAAGACTCCTCAGACACTAAAGTAGTCCATATCCAAATTCACAAGATCTGGACAATATCCAGGCTTGGGCTGACAAGTGGCAAGTATCATTCATGCCACTCAAATGCTAGCTATGACTATCACCAGTAAGAGTCAGTCTAACCACCGCCCCCAGACATTAAATGGTGTTACCATCACTGAATCCCTTATTATTCTCAGGTTATCATTAACCAGAAACTCAACTGGTAAATAGGTGCCGACAAGAATAGGTCAGAGACTAGGATTACTCCAGTGAGTAACCCTTCCTGACTCTCCAAAGCCTGTCCACCATCAACAAGGCAAAAGTCAGAGGTGTGATGGAATATTCACTACTTGCTTGGATGAGTGCAGGCCCAACAACACTTGAGAAGCTTGTCACAATCCAGGTCAAAGCAGCGCACTTATTTGGGACTACATCCACAAGCATTCAGTCCCTCCACCACTGACACTCAGTAGCAGCAGTATGTGCTGTCTATAAGATGCACTGCAGAAATTCACCAAAGATGCCCACACAGCACCTTCCGAACACATGACCACTCCCACATAGATAGACAAGGGCAGCAGATATATGGGAACACCATCACCTCAAGTTCCCCTCCAAGCCACTCACCATCCTGAGTTGGAAATATATTGCCATTCCTTCACTGTTACGAGGCCAAAATCCTGGAATTCTCTTCCCGGTGGCATTGTGGATCAAGCCACAGCAGGTGGACTGCAACAGTTCAAGAAGGCAGCTCATCACTACCTTCTCAAGGGGCAAATAGGAACAGGCAATAAATGCTGGCCAGCCAACGTCACCCACATCCCAAAAATGAATGAAAGAAAAGACGCTGAGCTTTTTCAGCAATGTCTGTTTTTGTTACTGATTTCCAGCATTCTTTCATTTTTCTCTACATCAGCCCAGCATGATGAACAATCTTGTTGGTGATCTTGTCTGCCATCAAATTTTTATGAAGAAAGTCAACAATGTTCCCTTTAATTTTTCTTGCTGCTGCATGGATCTCCAGGGTTAACCTCTTGGCAGCGGCTTATGGAAGCAGCATGCTGTTCATCATGAGCAGAGCTTCACAGTTCAGAATATTGGATCTAGAGTCACAGAATCATAGAGCTGTACAGTATGGAAACAGGCCCTTCAGTCCAACTCGTCCATGCCAATCAGATATCCTACATTAATCTAGTTCCATTTGGCCCATATCCTCCTAAACTCTTCCTATTCATATACCCATCCAGATGCCTTTTAAATGTTGTAATTGTACCAGCCTCCACCACTTCCTCGTTCCATACACACACCACACTCTGCGTGAAAAATTTGCTCCTTAGGTCCCCTTTAAATCTTTCCCTTCTCACCTCAAACCTATGCCCTGTAGCTTTGGACTCCCTCACCCCAGGGAAGATGCCTTGTCTATTTACCCTATCCATGCCCCTCATGATTTTATGAACCTTTATAAGGTCACCCTCAGCCACCAACACTCTAGCCCTAGCCTATTCAACCTCTCAAATCCTCCAACCCTGGCAACATCCTTGTAAATCTTTCCTGAACCCTTTCATGTTTCATAACATTCTCTAGTAGGAAGACCAGAATTGAACACAGTATTCTAAACATGGCCTAAACAATGTCCTATATAGCTAGACTGACCAATAAAGGCAAGCAAACCAAATGCTTTCTTCACTATCCTATCTACCTGCAGCTCTAATTTCAAAGAACAATGAACCTGCACACCAAGATCTCCTTCTTTAATAACACTCCCCAGGACCTTACCATTAAGTGTTTCAGTCCTACTGAAGGCCTCTCCGGTGGAAATGTTCCAGAACTTACATGTTGCAACTATAGCAGACCCTCCTCTGTAATTTCCTTGTTCCCTATAACTGTCTCCCCAGATTCATTTTCTAAGGAGCCTGCAAACACTTCTTTCCACCTCTCTCTTCCTTTTTATTTACTTAAAGAAGCTTTTATTGTCAGTTTTTACATTCCTCACTAGTTTGCCTTTGTAATTTACTTTCTTTCTCTATATTATCTTTCTAGTAATCCTGTGCTAGATTCTGAATTTATCCCAGTCTTCAGGGCTGTCAGTGACTTTTGCTTCCTTATATGTTTTTTTTCTTTCAACTGAATGCTCTCCTTAACTTCCTTGGTTAACTATGGTTGGTTTATCCCATTCCTTACTGGGATGGATTTTTGCTAAGAGTCCTGAATTACCTCCTTAAATGTCTACCACTGCTTGCTTACTGTCATTCCTGTGAATCTATAAATCCAGTTCACTTTTGCAAACTCTGTCCTCATTTCATTATAATTCCTTTTATTTAAGTTAAGTCCAGTTGTTTCCAACCCTGCTTTCTCACTCTCAATCTGAATATTACTTTCATGTCAAGATCACTACTTCCTCAGGGATCTTTTACTCTAAGGTCATTTGTTAAATCAGCCAAGATCTAAGATAGTCTGCTTCTTGGTTGGATCCATGACATATTGCTGTCACAAATTATCTTAATGCACTCTCTGAATTTGTTGTCATAGCTATCCTTTCCAATTTATTTAACCCAATCAGCGTGAAGATTAAAGTCAGCCATAATTATGGCTCTACTCTTTTAACATGCTCCTCCTGTTTGTTGATTAAAATCATTTCCTACAGAATGGCAGCTTTTGGGGGTCTGTACACTACTCCTACCAGTGTCTTCTTTCCTTTGCTGTTTTTCCCTCTGCCCAAATGAATGTGATATTCTCAGAGCCGAGATCACCTCTCACAACGTTGCTCATTTCATCCCTTATTAACTGTGCTACCCAACAAGTTTTCCATCTCTCCTCTGTTTCTGAACATTAAATATCCCTGAATATTAAGTTTCCAGTTTTAATCTCCTTGACATCATATTTCCATAATAGCTATGACATATTCACTTACCCAAATGTATACCGTCAGGTTATCTGCCTTATTCTAAATGCTTCGTGCACTAAGAAATAAAACATTTGTTCTATTATCAAATTTCCCTCCATGTTTTTTTTGATGCAATATGACATTCACACATTCTGTCCGTTCCTTTTATTTTCTGGTATCCTGCATCCTACCTTCTCTTTTATCTTTGATTTCATAATTTTCCATGCAATTGAACCTACCCCTCTCACTATTTAGTTTAAAACCCTGTCTACAAATCTAGTTTTGCAATTCACCAAGACTCTGGACCCAGCATGGTTCAGATGGAGTCCATTCTATTGGAACAGCTCCTCCTTCCCTCGTATTGGTGCAAATGTTCCATGAATTCAAACCTGGTTGTCCCATACCAGTCTTTGAGCCAAGCATTTAACTCTTTTATCTTATGGAGCCTCTGCCAATTAGCTCATGGCTCAGATAGTAATCCGGAGATTATTTCCCTTTTGGTTCTGCTCTGTAATTTAGCTCCTAACTGCTCATGTTCCCTCAGCAGAGCCTCTTTTCCTCTTCCTACCTACATTGTTGCTACCTAAATGGACTACCAACAGCTGAACCTTTCCCCTCTCATTCCCAGTTCCTGCAGCTCAGATGAGACACCCTGAACCCTGGCATCAGGTAGGCAATAGAGCCTTTGGGCTGGCAACAGACAACTGTGTGCATTCCCCTGACTTAACCATCCGGAATTACAACTACATTTCTCTTTTCTCCCTCCTCTTGATTAGTGCACCATTGTGCTATAATAAGTTTATTCATCCTCCCTACAGCCCCACTCTCATCCGCACAGAGAGCAAGAATCTCAAACCTCTTAGACAAACTCAAGAGCTGAGGCTCCTGCAACACTACCTCCTGGATCTTTCTACCTGCCTCGCTTGTAGTCACACCATCCTGTCCCTGACCACTGACCAAATTTGAGGTAGTTAATCTAAAATGTGTGACTGTCTCCTGAAACACATTGTTCAGGTAACTGTCCCCTCCCAGAATTGTCATAGTGTTCAAAGCTCATATTCCAGCTCATCGATTGAGCTAGAGTTCTTCAAGCACCAAAACATTCTACAGGATTACTATGAACCACAATGGGGTCCACCAGCTCCTTTTCTTGTAGATACAACACATCACCTGGCCTACATCTGTTTTATTTACTTAGTCTTTAATTTATTTTTTATTTCCTGCTGGTATTTTAATTTTGTATCTGTAAAATATGTCTTCTATTTACCTTGAATCTCGAAGTAACTTATAATAGTCAAATTAGCAGCTGTTACCAACCAGTAAATTTGTGGTTTTCCTGTGATATCGCTGTTTGTGCTGGATCCCCACATCCTGGCTTCAATTTATCCTATTAAAAAGACCTTATAAACTATGAACAAAACAGCAAGCAAAAACACCTTTACCCCTCTGCACTGAATTCCCATGCTGCTCCAAAATCCCAGAAATTATATACTAACTCAGGCATTGATTCAATCTGGATGTGATCTCTCCTTCCAGATTATAAGAAGCCTACTGATAATGAATCCATTTTGGGCTTTGTGTCTTGATTCACTACTTATGACACAGTCCAAGTGATATCTCATGCTGTGAAGGAATTTAGTGTACACTTGCAAATATGTGAGGTTGTGAGATATGGGTGTGAGGCTCGCATCATTTCAGTGCATGTAGAAGAATATTTGAATGTTAGGCTTGCATCCTGAGTACTTTGGGAAATGGATGGAAATAGATAAGGGCTGATGCATTTTGCTGTGCTGTGGTGCTGTGATGGATCTGAGGCTTTGAGTATTTGTTCACTAACTTTTAGCACCCGTGTGAGATTATTGAACTTCTTAAAGCTTTGCTGCAGGGTCCCCTAGGCTAGACAGATCTTCCTGAATAACCTTCAGATGATATCCTTGAAGGCTTTTCACCCCTCTGAAAATATGATTCCCCCATGCTCTCTGTCCTCGATCACTAGGGCCTCTGGTGTTGCATCTGTGAATCTGTGATCCCTCTCTCTTCCCTGGAGACTCACGTTTTCTGATTGCATCTACAACCCCCAGTTCCATCAAGTAGACAGCAGCTGCATCCTTGAGAATATAAGATCATATGAAATAGAAACAGGAGGAGACCATTGAGCCCCTTGAACTTGCTCTTCCTTTCAGCGTGATCATAGCTGACCATCAGCCTTACCTCCACTCTTGATATTTCTTGATTGCCTCAGAGATGAAAACATCTATTTACCTTAAATAAATTCAGCAATGGAGCATCCACACCTTTCTTGGATTGACGAAGTCAAATACTCATAACCTTTTGAATGAAAACATTTGTCATCTCATCCGAAATAAATGCCTCTACTTTTGCCTTTAAGGCATATGCCACTGGGCAGGCCTTGCAGAATCATGGAATTGCTTCCTGATCAGCATCGAGGTAGCCTGGGCTCCTCTGATAGTCCCTAGATCTTCCTGCAAAACTTGTGGATACCTAATTAGGACTTCACTCATGCAGCCATTTTCTAATCAAAAAAATGTTCAGCCAGTCAAGGTGAACTTTTCTCAACCAATTTCACCCCATCAAGTTTGGGCTCGAGCTTTTGAATACAATCATTGGGAACTGAACCGGGTGCTTCTTGTAAGAGACCAGAACCAAAGTTGTACAGTTAATTTGTATAGGTTCCTCAGCATAGGTTTCAGTCTTTGAGGAGAAAGTGAGGTCTGCAGATGCTGGAGATCAGAGATGGAAATGTGTTGCTGGAAAAGCGCAGCAGGTCAGGCAGCATCTAGGGAACAGGAGAATCGACGTTTCGGGCATTAGCCTGAAGAAGGGCTAATGCCCGAAACGTCGATTCTCCTGTTCCCTAGATGCTGCCTCACCTGCTGCGCTTTTCCAGCAACACATTTCCATCTCTAGGTTTCAGTCTTGCCAAGGTATTACACAAACTTAATGGTTGGAGTCCAGAGTGAATGTTGGTTCTGTGATCACTGAAATGGCTGCGCGGGTATTGACCACCATTAGAACTAGGTAACCGTTTAACCAGATGTCTATTTTGACTGGTTCTGATTTGGATGTTGCTAAGCAATTTAGTTATTCTAAACCAGAGGTAGGTGGACTTCCCAGGTAATGCAATCACCTGGATATTTGCCTGTGAGTTCTCTTGATCAATTTAGGTCAAGTGGGACTCTTTTACTGTCTCAAGTCCACACACCAGCAGAAACTACAATGGCTTGCTCACCCTGATCCTAAAAAAAAGTAACTGTTTGGTCGAAGCTTGGCTTTGTTTTGAGGTTTTGCTGTAAGTTGACATGGAGTCCCTCTGTTCAGGATATATCCTGACTGAAGCTATGCAATTGCCTTTACTCGAGTGGTGTTTCCCAAGTTCAGTCAGACTGGTGAGAGTGTCCACTTCCATTGGAATACCCTGCAACTCATTTGTTCCACTTGATGCATTTTCCAATGATAAAGCCAGTTGTCGTGCCTGTTTGAAGTCCAGTTGGGCTTCAACTTCACGGCCCTTTTGCATGGTTTACATCATTAATCCCACTTACCAAACAGCCACCCTGAATTTCATTAAGGGTTAAACCAAAATCACAACACTCTGCGAATCATCTTAACCTAGTCAAAAATCCTGATACAACCAAAAGCATCTCAGCATTAGAGAAGGCTTTGGGTCATAATAGTCCTTCAATAAATCAATCACCTCTTGAAAGTTTTTAATATCTGGTATCTCAGGGGAAGTTAGGCTTCTAATAACTGAAAAAATTGCTGTCCAAAAGCTATCTGGAGAATTACCCATTGTTTTTCATCTGCCCTAATATCATTTGCCCGGGGTAAAAAAGACATTCTTTCCACACACTGGCCAGTCTCCGACTATAGGATTGAACAAAATCAAGCTTCCTAAATAATGGCATGATTCCAGAAATTATTTCTCCTATTCAAAGACAGCTGTTGCAAGTGCATTTCTTTGGAAGCGTGCTTTATTTTCATTGCCACTGAAATAGCTGCATGTGATCCGGTATCCCATCACCAAGTCACCCTTTATTTACACTTGGAAAGTCCTTGACACTGATCCAGATCCCTCAGAGCCAGCTCTCAGAATGGCAGGATGTCTGACACTCCTCCTTTTATCAGGGTTCCCTGATTGGACCAGATTAACAGCCTCAATCAGGGAACTCATATTCTATGATGTCTACCTGACTGATCTTCTAATCACTACACCTTCTTAATTATCTCTTGCCCCTATGTGGTAACATTTTGAGTTCATTACACAGCATGTTGGCTCAATGGTTAGCACCGCTGCCTCACAGCACCCAGGACCTGGGTTCAATTCACCCTTCATTTGACTGTCTTCGTGGAGTTTGACATTCTCCTGAGTCTGTGTGGGTTTCCTATGGATGCTCTGGTTTCCTTCCACAGTCCAAAGATGTGCAGGTTAGCTGGAATCACCATGCCAAATTGCCAATAGTGTCCAGGGACATATAGGTTACGTGGATTAGCCGTGGGCAATGCAGGCTTACAATCATAGTGCAAGGGGGTGGGTCTAGGTGGGATGCTCTTCGGAAGGTCAGTGTGGACATGATGGACCAAATGGCCTGCTTTCACAATGTAGCGTTTCTATAATTATGTATATGCATCCAAATCCTTCTGAGTATCAGCATTTATAATTTACACTCCTTTTAACATTTTGCTTTTGTATAATTATAACCAGAATGAATTCCTCACAGTCAGTGCAGCTCCGATTTCAAAATGTTAATGTAGGCCAGTTTCACATGGTGCTAGACATCCTGCAAAATGTTCATTCAGCCAGCAGCGTGGATCACACAACAGTCTACAATGCAACAGCTACACAAATGAAAAGGCAGCATAATGTTTGTGTGCCATGTCCATTAATAGGTCTGAGTCTGGACAGATCGCAATCTCCACACCCAAACACATCAGGGAATGAATTTTTGGCCTCTAGTCATTGCACGTGTTCATTAATTAGATTTTGATTAAATATTCCTTGTTCATTAAGATCTAGAAATAATTGCTGTCACTTAAAACTTAAGCTTGATGGCATTTTGGATATGCAAATTATGTCAAAATAATGTTAACTTGAAAAAAATTATTTAGATTCTGGAATGTTCTGGATATGGCAATAATTGAGGTTCCTGTTGGACACTGATTTGCAATACATCCCTTCATAAAGTGGAAGTACAGTTGTATTCCCTCTTATATCCAATGAAAATGCAGCAAAGACAGCTAATACATGTCCCCTATTGGGCCATGCTGCTTTTCTCTTAATTTGAGCAGTCGTCTTTTATAAGAAACTATCCACCTCTCCAGTATTATTCAATGCTAAAAATTGTCAAACTTTACAATTTAAATACTCCCAAGATATTTTGCCACAAGTGAAAATTGACATTTTATAAGACTCATATAGAAATGCCCTTTTGAGTGTCAGCATTTCCAAGCCAGAGTTTGTGTATGACTGATTTGATGAAGGAAAATCATGATGACGCTTGCCACATAACATTATAGTTAATTCAGTAACTCATTGCAACTGTTCTCATCTTCATCCATGGCTGGAGCCAACTGTTATTCCATTATATGTTTTCAGAATGTTGCAAAGTAACTAATATTTCTCATAAGATTTACATTTAGTTGGTGGTTTAAACATACTAATTAGCTGCTGACCGGTGATGTGGTGTTTCATAGTAAACATATATACTGCAGATTATCCACTTGAATGAACAATCTCCTTTTGTCGCAATATTCATGACAATGTTAATAGTCATCTAAATTGCAGCTGTGGTCATTTTAAGCATATTTGCCAGACCTACTTGTTCCTTTGCTAAGAATTTTTGATTTGAAAATTGACATCTGAGTCCCAAGCATAAACTAGTGATGTTGAAGATGAATTAATTTGATGTCATGAATCCTTTGAAAAGAACAGCTGGGGTGGGGAACATTTGACATTTATTTCACAGGGAGCAAATAGTCTTGACAGCATTTGGAAGGCTTGATTTGAATAGGGAGTTATATTTAGCTCATCCTGAAAAGGACACAGAACTATTGTTTGAGCTGCAGTCAGTTCACTCAGAGGTTTCCTTTAATTGTGAGATAATCAGACATCTACATCCTTACAAACGAATGTAGTATTTGTTAATATGCCAAATGTATATAAAATCACAACAATAAGATTAAAACTACATCATTTCCAATTCTTCCTGGAGAAACATTCCATCACTAAACCGGCTGTACAGGACATTGGTTAGGCCACTGTTGGATTATTGCATGCAATTCTGGTCTTCTTCCTATCGGAAAGATGTTGTGAAACTTGAAAGGGTTCAGAAAAGATTTACAAGGATGTTGCCAGGTTTGGAAGATTTGAGCTATAGGGAGAGGCTGAAGGGCTAGGGCTGTTTTCCCTGGAGAGTCGGAGGCTGAGGCTGAGGTTTACAAAATTATGAGGGGCATGGATCGGGTAAATAGGCAAAGTCTTTTTCCTGGGGTCGGGGAGTCCAGAACTAAAGGGCATAGGTTTATGGTGAGAGGGGAAAGATATAAAAGAGACCTTAGGGGCAACTTTTTCACGTAGAGGGTGGTATGTATATGGAATGATCTGCCAGAGGAAGTGTTGGAGGCTGGTACAATTGCAACATTTAAGAGGCATTTGGATGGGTATATGAATAGGAACAGTTTGGAGGGATATGGGCCAGGTGCTGGCAGGTGGGACTAGATTAGGTTGGGATATCTGGTCGGCATGGGCGAGTTGGACTGAAGGGTCTGTTTCCATGCTTTACATCTCTATGACTCTAAGTGTTTTGGTCCCTAATCCTTGCTTTCATTTTTCTGTATTAGCTTAAGGCAATAATATTTGAAAGGGAAATTTTTGGCTTAAACTTTATAGTCCAGTGGGTAGTGCCTGGGCATAGCTGTACTGTAATTGTATTATTTTGTGCTTGATAATTTTGTCCTATCAGATGACAGTTCACATTCTTTCTGGTTTAGCTGTTTCTTCTGTTTTAATATCAAACAATCTGACATAATTTTAATGTAACACCCAAAAAAGATTGCCTATCAAATGAACCTTTAAAAGTAGGTCTCCATCTATTTTTATGTTTAAAGTGTTGTAAAAGATGCATACGTCCAGTTAACATATCTTATTTCTGTTGGTATGATTTTGAACTTGGCTTTTATGTTAAGATTTAATAGTGTAACTACAACATCTATATTTTCAATTCAGTTTTCTGATGTCCCTCAAGAAGCTCAATACCATCCAAGACAAACCAATCTGCTTGACTGCAACTTATCCACTAGCTTAAAAATCAAGAATTTCCCACTGCCATACAGTGGCTGCAGTGTACCTTCTAAAGATGCACTGCATCAACTGTCCAACACTTCTTTGACAGCACCTGTTAAATCTTCGATCTCTGCCATCTGGAAGGAAAAGGCCAACACCCACCACATACAGGTTCCCCATCAAGGCATGTACCATCTTGAATTGGAACTGTGAAAACATTTCTGTACTGTCACTAGGTTAGAACCCTGGTGCTCCCTTCTAAACAGCATCGAGTGTACCTTTACTAGATTGACTGTGGCAGTTCAAAAAAGCAACTCACCACCTTCTCAAGGGCATTTAGGATTGATCAATAAATAGTGGTGTACATACATCTCATGAATCAATTGAAAAACATGCTGTCAATGCAGTCCCTAGCTGTCAGATGCCTCTATAGAGCAAGTGCCTGAAGACACAATCAATTCTAAAAGAGCACAAGAATTAGGAGCAGGTATAAGCCAACTTGTACATAGAAACTTTATATTTATTAACTAGCTTTGAAAGAAACATGAGAAATTTGCAGGTACATTGTAAATAATATTTGTTCTGTTTGGGTGTGACAAAAAATGTTGTTAACTAACAATCCATTCTTATTCATATGTTTAATGGTGCTATCATTTAATTTAGCTGGCATCATTTTTCAAATATCATTCAGCATCTTCTTTGAGTGGAAACTAATAATTTTGAAATTTGAAAGCTGTGAAGCACAATTGGGCAAAATGATAAAATATTGATGCTCAATGAAATAGTATAGGATAAACCCAGATTTGATTCCTATCTTCTCTGTCCTTGATTGAGTGCAACAATTAGTGACAGTGGCAGTACCCTGCAGTGGAGGGAGATTTATAAAGTCTTGAGAGAGTGGTCCCTCTGTCCCCAGAGGGCTGGCTGTCAAGAACAATGGCATCATCTAAGGGCGTTCTGCTCTTTGAGCAAGGGCATGCACCTGCTGCCTGAGATGCAGAAGTGCAAGTCAGGTGGATAAGGAATGATAATGATATTCAAAGAAATTGATTTTATATCGTTTGTAAATCTTTAAATATAAAAACTTACAGATACCAAATCACTGAACATAATCAGTATAGTTGGGTTTCTATAGATTTCTTCATTGTCCATCATAATCTTAGCAGAAGATGAAAGGAAGTCTGAGAGAAATCTATTTCTTTGGAGAACTATAGAGCTATTATGACTTTAGCGTTTTTTTCACACATGAGGGAATTTTCAGCCAACTGCCTATTTATGTTTCCACATTTGTCCTGCCATGCATACAAACAAAATGGTGATTAATTCATTTAATTTTGTTTTTCAGTGCTCATTTTTACCTAAGTTCTTCATTCATATAGAAACAAAATATGAAGATAACAATGGTTCAAATGACAATGTAAGTATTTAACATTTTACAGTAATTTAGAACATAAGAACCAGGAAAGGTCTGTTCAGCTCCTTGAGCCTGTTCCACCATGTGCCCCCTCTGTTTTAGATTCTTCCTTGAATGGAAATATTTCAAACATTTCAAGTTTGTCATCACTGTTTAAAACAGTCAACTTTGATTTTCCGGAGTGAGACAGAACTCTCAAGAAGATTGTGTATGGATTCAGCCAGAATGCAGAATGTGTACTAAATGTTTGAGTGCAGGAAATGAGAGCAGTTTCTTCAATATGTAGAAACACAGATGATAGAAACAGGAGTAGGTTCCTCATAAGACAATGCCACTCCAGAGACTATATGAGCCTCTGCATACTCGCTCTGCGACATGTTTCTCCTTCCTTGGATAAGGCAGCCAAAACTGTACATGTTACTCCATGTTGGTCTCACCAAGGCTATGTATAATTGCAGCAAAACAGCGTTATCCGTGTACTCAAATCCCTTTGCAGTCAAAGTCAACATATCATTTGCCTTCTTAATTATATGTTGGACCTGTGTTCTCACTTACAGTGACTCATGAAAAGACGCCCTTTGGATAGCAGCACTTCCCAGTCCCTCTCAATTTATTTGCTTTCCTGTTTTTTTGTCAAAATAAATAACTTCACACTATTCATATTATATTTCATCTGCAATGTTATTGCTCATTCATATAGCCTCTGTAAATTCCCTTGAAATCTTTTTTGCATCATCCTCACAACTCATGCTTTCCACTTAATTTTGTGTCATCAGCAAATTTTCAACATCCAAATCACTTATATAGATTGTGAACAGCTGTTGCCCAAACACTGCTCCTTATGATAACCCCCTAAGAACTGCCTGCCTTACCGTAAATGACATGTTTATTCTTGTTCTCTGTATTCTGTCTGTTAACCAATTCTCAATCAGTGTATCAACCCAATCCCATGTGCTCCAACTTTGTTTACTAACCTCCTGGATGGGATTTTGGTGAAAGGCGTCTGAAATTACAAAACTATCATATTTACTGGCTGCTCTCCTTTATTTATGCTACAAGTAGCATCCTAAAAAAAACTAACAAATTTATCAAACATGATTTGCCTTTCATAAATTCTGCCCAATCATATCATTTTTGTTTTCTCAGTGTCCAGTTATACCCTTTATAATATATTCAAGCAATTTCCTTACTCCTGGCATCAAGCTAACAAATTTGTGGTTTTCCATTTTATTTCTCCCTCTTTTCTTGAATAGTAGGGCTACTTTTGTTACGTTCCAGTGAGTAGGATCCTTTCCATAATCTATAAAATGTTGAAAGATAACTACTAATGCATCCATTATCGCCATAGTCACTTCCTTCAATGTTCTGAGATGTAGCTCGTCTGGTTCAAGGGATTTAGCAATCTCCAAATCCATTAGTATTTTGATCCTACATCTTTATTAATTTTTTGAGCACCTCACTTACATATATCCCTTGGTTTCCTAACAAGATCTAATGTATCTTCTACTATGATGACAGGTACAAAATACTTGTTCAGTTTTTCTTCTCTTTTCTCCCCTGCACACTCCTCTGTCTGTGCTAGAAATGGACCCACATTTGTCTTTGCTAACCTTTTTGTTTACATTCTCAGATACTAAAGCAGTCAATGTCCAAGTGTAGCAAAACCTGGACAATATTCAGGTTTCAGCTGATAAACACCAAGTAGCATTTTCACCACGCCTGTGCCAGACAATTACCATCTCCAACAAGACATAATATAATCATTGCCCCATGACATTAAAACAACATAACTATCACAGAATCACCACTAGCAACTCCTGGGGGTTATCATTGACCAGAAACTGAACTGGACTGATTATACAAATACTGTCGCTACAAAGTAGTTCAAAGGTTCAGAATACTGCAGCAAATAACTCACCTCTTGACTCTCCAAAGCTTGTCGCCAACTACATAGCAGAAGTTAAGAAGGTGATGAAATACTTCAATTTGAAAACAAAAAAAATCTGGAAATCGCAGCAGGTCAGGCATCATCTGTGGAGAGAGAGCAAACTATCAATTCAAGTCTAGGTGAGACTTCATCAAAGCTGGCGGGGGCGGGGTGCAGGTTCCGTGCGGTTGGCTTTGAAGTGCCTGAGGAGAAAGGGTGTTGATAGGATAGATTAGGTGAGGTTAGAATTGCAGCTTCTACTCATTTATTTATGTTTACCTTTGGTAGTTGACAATGAAGGTTCATGTTTGGAAGTGTCTAAATGCATGCTTGCCTTTGATGCTCCCCTAATGGTCAATGACAAGATGTGGGTGTCCAATGGATTTTGGGAACAGGGTAGCAGTGAATTAGGGAGGGTATTAGTCAGAATGCAGCTGATAAAAACAGTGTGGCCTGGTGGTTAGACAGGGAGTAGGATGAGAGAATCGGATTGTGTATGTGAGGGAATGTTAGCCATGTACCATAATCAGCATGATTTTATGGCTGCTGTGCTGATGATGATGATGATGAGTGGTCAGCCATACTTGCAACTCCCCCTCACATTCTGCCAAGAACATGCATAGAACATAAGAACATTAAGTCCTTTGCCTCCTCCATTGCCAAATCCAAGCAACCTGATACCTGGAGGAAGATCGTCTCATCTTCTGCCTTGGGGCCCTCCAACCAAATGCATCAATGTCGATTTCACCGGTTTCCTCATCACCCCTACCCCCTCCTCATCCCAGATCCAACCCTCCAACTCGGTACTCCTCTCATGAACAGTCCTACCTGTCCATCTTCCTTTTCCCCCTATCCGCTTCAACCTATCACCATCACCCCCCACCTCCATCTACCTATCACTTTCCCAGTACCTTCCACCCAACATTATCCCCATCCTCCTATTTATCTCTCAGCCCCCTTCCCACCACCCCTCACATTCCTGATGAAGGGCTATGTCAGAAGCATCGATTCTCCCACTCAAAAGATGTGTTAGGATCCAAACTAAATGAGTTTTACCACTTCTAGTTAATTCACAGTGGCCAGTGACTCCAACCTGAAAGCTGTCTGAGTATGACATTGGTGTTTAATGTTCCATGCCAGGTTACTGCAAGGCTAGCAAAGATGAAGAAAAGAACTGTATAGTGAACTAATCTAGGGGCAGTTGAGAGAGGTTGATGCAGAGCCATATTGTTATATAAGTGTATACAACAATTGGTACAACATCTAGCCAGTTCTTCTTCTGACCTTTTGTATCACTGGTGACTGAGTAGCAAAACAATCAGTTTCCTAACACTATTTGTTCTTTTACTTCCATACCTGCTTTCAGAATGGAAACATAACAGTGTCGTCAGTGTTAAGTGCAATTGAATGAAGAATTAGTGATGAGGGGACAATGTGAAATACAGGGTCGACATCACGATGGTTTGAAAATAAATGCTACAGTAGTCTTATGTGCTTAAATTTAGGTTTCCACGACCACAGTGGAATTAATGACTGCGTGCTCACCCATTAAATCTAGACTGTAAAGCAAAAGAAATATCCCACCCAAGAAATAGAATATCAGTCCTTGATATTTTATATACTGCTTATCACTAGGAAAAGTATGTTACATTCATCTTTCAACACAACCAAATAATAGTACATTCCCATTTGTGGTATTTATAATAGAATTAGCCAATCCTTGATTTTTTTCAAACTCAGCTCATTTCACAAAGAAATTATGATCACCCATCCTAATTCCTGCATTGTCAACAATGAACAGTGCTGACATTTATGGAATTGTTCTCTAACTTGACCTCCAAATCATTCTTGTCACATTTTGAAGGATTAAATCAGAACAAACTATCTCCTGCTGTCCATAGCAAGGATTGATGTACTTTTCTGAAGTATTTCTATCCCCTTTCTTTAATCTAAGTATTCAATTCAAATAACTGTCTCAGTTAAACTTTGCTTCACTTGCTATGCCACGGAGTGGTAAAATGTAACGTCCTATAGGAACGTAAGGGATGTGGAAGGAGAAGACTTTCCTACTTTTAACCATCTCTTGTCGTTGCTGATCCTCAGCAAAGTACGCAGAGCCACACCAATGGATCTGTCCATTTCAGCTATAAAACAGTGAATAACATTTTCAAGATCCGCTCAAAGACTAAAAGTATGAAAGACAGTTATGAGTAGAAAGCAAGTTAGGATAGATTAAATCAGAATGCTGTTGCTGCTTTTCCCCTTACATGGCTCTCACACTCCATCTAATGGTGACTGTCAGTTAACATCTTTTTCTTTGGTAAACACTATTTTGAGTTTTTATATAATAGAAGTCATAGAGCTGTACAGCACAGAAACAGAACCTTCGGTCCAACTCAGCAGCCACCGTCCAGATATCCTAAACTAATCTTGTCCCATTTGCCAACATTTGGCCCATTTCCCTCTATACCCTTCCTAAAGTTCTCACCAGGATGCCTTTAAATTTTGTAATTGTATCTGCATCATCCTCTGTGTGAAAAGGTCGGTCTTCAGATCCCTTTTAATTTTTTCCCCCTCTCACCTTAAACCTATGCCTTCTAGTTCTGGATTCCCCAATCCTAGGAAAATGACTTTGGCTATACATCCAATCTATGCCCCTTGTGATTTATAAAGTGCTATAAGGACAGCCCTCAGCCTCCAATGCTCCAGGGAAAATAGCCCCAGCCTATTCAGCCTCTTCCTATCCTCAAACCCTCCAACCCTGGCAACATCCTTGTAAATCTTTCCTGAACCCTTTCTAGTGTTGCAATGATTTATGGATGCTTGCTGTGCATGATGTAAGGAAGTTTGCATTTATTTTATAATACACACAACACAGCAACATATTGGGGAAACGACTGCCCCAGAAACGCCATTTAAAAATATTTATGTTTATCCATGTGCAGACTTCTCATTGTTCCACAGTAGCCATGTCAACATTATATTCTGCACGTGATTGGTCCATGGTAATGTGTCTAATTGATCACTGGCAATCATGTCATCACCTTTGAATTATATGGTTCACACTTTTCATAAGCTTTAACAGAAAACATTTCTCTGCTTTGCTTTGTAGCCACAGAAACTTAATTTTCAAAATTATGCGATATAGTTCAAGTGCTATTTCATGTATTTTGTACAGCAAAATAAATGCACTCCCATTTTCACACATACAAAAGGAAATCTACACCGCCAGTATGGAATTACCTAATTTGCCTCATTACTAGAATTACTTAACTCCCTTGTAAATTAGAATATAATCCTCATGGTCACATATTGTATATAACCCTCTGGGTGGTATTAAATGCTTTTCACTTGAGGTAAAGTGAACTCGTGATTGCCAACCTACTGTTGCTTTAAATGTTGTATTCTAGTTCAAATCTTTCAAACCTAGAAGCAATGAATAAGAAAAGCTAATGTTAAAGATGTTCATCATTTGTGGTTCATTCATAATGTAGTTAATTCCTGCATGATCATTGAATCTTAAGTATTGAATCAGCTATCATCATTAGACATAATTCGCTCACTGCCCCCATTGGGTTCAACACTATTCATTGTGTATACATGCCTTCAGTTTTTTATAAATTTGGTGACACTTCCTATTTGTTCTGACCAATTGCAATTCCATGATTGAGTTGCTACCTTCTCACTTACTTGGAGGTGTCCTTTGCATTCTGCATATTGATCATTGACCAAATATATTCTGTTCTCTCATTTTACATAGTTATGTTCTTGTTACAGATCTTTGATTCTGAGGCAAAAGACATCGAAAGGGATGTGTGTTTCATTGATATTGCTTATGATGAAATTCCTGATCGTTATTACAAAGTCTCTGAGGTAAATGAGATCTTTATTGGATTCACTATTGCACATCTGAGACTGTGCGACCTGATAAAATGATATGATGGGATTTGCATTTTTGTCTTGGAAAGGTGTAGATAATATTCCCTTCTACTTTATCATGCAACCTTTCTTTGCTGCATTCTACTGAGAACTGCATTAACCAAATCAGACTTTTTTATGGTAGTGATTTAGCTGAGTGTAAAGCAAGAAAGGCTTTCTAATCTGTAAAGAAATAAAATAATAGAGCAATGGGCCTGAGGAGAAATTAAAAATATATTACAAAAGAGATTGAAGTTGTATAAGCAAATTGAAATCCTGTCAGTCATTTTATTCAGTAAGTGATTCACTTTTATCTTTCATAAGTACATATTTTTGGCACAACCCACTTGAGAAAATGTACCAATACTCCCCAGTACTCCTATTTGTGCACAAGCCAAAGGTAAAGGAAAATAAAATGATGTATCTATATATCTATATATTAAAATTGGTGATTGCTGGGACTCTTGCATTACCTTGTCCCTGAGGTGGGGCCAATTTTGTTACACTAAATCTATTTTCGACCATAATAATGTCACAACTAAACCTATGAGCAGCAAATAAACATATTTCCTTCCATACAGGCTGTTCAATAATAACAGTAATACTAGCTGATTTCCTCCTATAAGAGGACTGTACTGATTGTAATGACGTGGACATTGTAGAATATGAGTTCCCTGATTGGGGCTGTTAACCTAGTCTAATCGGAGACCCCTAGCTGACAGATGGAAACAGGAGTTTCAGACATCCTGTCACTCAGAGCTGGCTAAGAGAGCTGGATCAGTTTCAAGGACTTCTCACATGTAAAGAAAGGGTGACTTGGTGGAGTATATGAGTTAGAGGATATTCTGGTGGAAGTGAATACCGTCACCAGTCCGACTGAGCTTGGGAACACCACTTGAGTGAAGGCACTTCCAATGCCTCATTCAGACCATATCTTGAACAGGGGAACTCCAGGTCAACTCACATCAAAATTGCAAAACAAAGTCAGGTCTCGGCCAAAAAGTTAAAATTTTTCTTCAGGATACGAGCTGGCAAGCCACTGTAGTTGTTGCTGGTACGCGGACTCAAGACAGCAAACGAGTTCCACTAGACCTAAATTAAGCTGGAGTACTCATAGGCCAGTACCTAGGAGAATGCACACCCTGGAATGTTTACCTACATCTGGTTTGGAACAGTTAAATTGCTTAGCAATTTCCAAATAAACAAATGGTTAAGTGGTTACCCAGTTCTGACGGAGGTCAATACCCACTCAGCCATTTCAATGATGGTACAACTAATCTTTAACAAAATTCGCTTTGGACTCCAATGTTTAAGTTTGCGCAAGACCTCAGCTAGACTGAAACCCATACTGGGGAATCTTTACCAATAAAGTGTACATCTTTGGTTCCGGTCTATTATGAGAAGTAACTGTTTCAGTTACCACTGATTCTAGTAAAAAGCTTAATCTAACCTTGATGGGCTGAAATTGGTTGAGAAAGATCCACCTTGATTGGCTCGACATTTTTCGATTAGAAAATGGCTGCCTTAGTAAAATCCTAATTAAATACCCAGAAGATTTTCAGGAAGGTCTCGGTACTATCAAAGGAGTCAAGGCCATCTTGCATGTTAATCATGAAGCAATTCCATAGTTCTACAAGGTCCGCCAGTGCCATTACAGGCAAAAGTAGGGGCATAAATCAGGAGGCTGGAAAGCAAAGGAATCTCAAACCACCACAGTTTGCAGAATGGGCAGCACTGCTCTTACTGATTGTGAAGCATGATGGGTCAGTTCACCTTTTGTGGGGATTTTAAATAAATGGTAAATTGCTTTTTGCAGCTGGATAAATACCCAATCCTTCTCATAGAGGATTTATATGCAAAGCTGGCACAGGGCTCTGTCTTCGTAAACCAGAACATGAGACATGTGTATTTGCAATTGCCAGAGTACGCTACAATTACTACCCATAAGGGCTTGTACAAATATGCAAGACTGCCATTTGGGGTATCAGCAGCCTGTACAATTTTTCAGTGGACATTGGAAAACATTTTACAAGGTCTACCCCAAGTCAGCATTTACCTAGATGACATGCTAATAACAGGGAAGACAAGTAAGGAGCACTTAAAGAACTTGGATATAGTCCATAGACATTTTCCCAATAGGACAAATGCCTTAGAAGGGAAAAATGTGTATTCCAGGCATCCCAAGTGACTCACTTGAGCTACAGAGTTGACAAGTTCAGATTATATCTGTTGGAAATTAAAGTGAGGGCGATCAAAGGTGCCCTGTCTCCCACATCTGTACCAAAGTTTCGGTCTTTCCTTGGGCTGGAGAATTATTACAGAAAGTTTGTACATCACCTGGCCTCCTTCCTGGCAGCTTTGTATCAACTCTTAAAAAAGGGTCAGCCTTGGAAATGGTCCCTAGCTGAGCCATAGCTTTCAGGGAAGTGAAGAAATAGCTGTCATTCTCTAAGGTATTGGCACACTAGGATCCCAAGTTAGATCTGGCATTAACATGCAATGCCTCCTCGCATGGCATTGGTGTTGCATTAGCTCATAGGTGGTCCAATGGAGAGGAACGTCCAATAGTGTATGCATCCAGGACTTTGACTAATACAGAGTGCAAACACGCCCAGATAGAGAAGGAAGGTCTGGCAGCCATATTTGGAGTCAGGAAGTTTCACCAATAACTTTACAGATGATAACTTGTAAAAACAAGCCCCTGTCAGGTCTCCTTAAAGAGGACAAACAATGTTGTCCATAGGCTGAATTGAGCAGTGGGCTCAAATACTAAGTAGATATAATTACAAGTTGGAAATCCATCCGGGAGGCCGAGTAGCAAATGAGGATGCATTGAACCACCTCCAGCTGGCAGATATACCACCAGTACCAACCAGGACAAACGTTACCACAAGCAGCTTCCCCACATTCATAGGTAGAACCTGGATTTGATTACATATCAACTATGCAGGTCCTTTCATGGACTGAATGTTCTTCGTCATTGTAGACACCCACTCAAAGTGTCTGGATGTGCTTAGAGTTCGTTCGTCAAACATGGAGATGACAATAGAAAGACTGTGTACATCTTTAGCAATACAGGACTCCCAGAAGTGTTGGTCACAGATAACGAGCCATCATTTACCAGCAGAGAATTTGAGTGTTTCCTAAAGTCAAATGGTATTCGACTTATAAAGGCAGCTCCGTACCATCTATCACCCAATAATCTGGCAGAAAGAGCAGTCCAAATTTTGAAGGCAGGCTTAAAGAAATAGCCTGCAGCTTCATTGATACCAAACTGTCCCAGTTCCTATTTAATTATAAGACCATTACTCATGCAACTACACAGATAGCTCCAGCTAATGGGAAAAAGACTCCGCACCAGGTTAAATCTGATCTTCCCAGACCTATGGGGGGAGGGTGAAACAGCATCAGGAGCGCCAATGCCAAACACAAGACTCCACTAAGCGAAAGAGAGATAGTTTACTACAAGGGACGAAGTTTAGTGTAGGAACCACGGGAATAGCCCTACATGGGTAAGAGGCATAGTCAACACAAGGTCAGGTCTAGTGACATATAAAGTTCAGGCAGGTACTATAGTCCTAAACAAAGATATGTGAAAGCTGCAAACTCGCAAACACTGCAAGAGCAAAACGTGCCAGGCATCTCAACAGCCTTTCCAACTGTTACGAAAACCATGGAATCTACCTCTCCATCAAGTATTGAAGCTATCCTGGAATCTGAGATGGACACGGTGGATGTCACTGCCTCAATGCCTTTGCTGCCTGAGGAAGAGAATTAATTACTTCTGAGATGCTCCAGGCACAAGAGGTGACCTACTGTATGTTACATGCCACCCTTATCAGAGGCAGAGTTGGAGGATCCTGACCTGGTGCTAAAATGCCCCAGGGGGAGCTACAAAAAGAAACAGCCTGCCTCTGGACTCAGAGGGAGAGAGATGTGGTGATTGTAACAAGCTCAGCCAGGTGGACCTCATAGAATATGAGTTGCCTGATTGGGGCTATTAATCTGGTCCAATTAGGAAGCCCTCGCTGACAGATAAGAACAGGAGGGTCAGACATCCTGTTCACTCTGATAGCTGGCTCTGAGAGAGCTGGATCAGTGTAAAGGACTTTCAAGATGTAAATAATGGGTGACATGGTGACAAGATACTGGTCTCTGTAGAGTTATTTCAAGGACAAATACATGTCTTCCCCAATTGAACCAAGGTACTGAAGCTGATTACTTTCAGGGTCTGTACAACCCGATACCAAAACATATATGCATCGTTGAAATCACTGGTTCTCAAAATAGGATTTCATGGACATCTTCGAGGAGTTCATAACATAGGCTGGCCTGTGTGTTTACAACTTAGAAAAGGGTGCAGTGGTCAAGAAAAGCAAATAGAGTGGACTGCTCTGAATCACCCCTTGCACCCTATGCTTCTGCACTCTCTGTGCTCTCTATTCTTTCTCTCTGTTCTTCCTTGCTCTTCTTCTCTCCAGCCTCCTGCTTTCTCTAGGCTCCTGTTCTCAGTATATGGTCCTGTTGTCTGCAAGATCCTGCCCATCCCTGGCTGCTTCTCTCTCACTCATATTCAGACTCTGTATTGAGAAGCAAACACACCCATTTCACTAATATCAACTTGTGAATGCCTTATTTCTTAAATGCATAACTGAAATGGTTCACATGAAGTACTTTCATCTTTGGAGTAGTCAATAACATCATAATTTAGACAGGAGTGATCTGTGATTGCTAATCCATTTGAAAAGGTGACCATCATCAGAAAGATTTTGAGACCTCTTTTTCTATTAAATGACCAATTGACCCTTTTTTGGCTGCAAAATAAGTGTTACAATTTATGTTGGAAATCTGAAATATAAATGGAAAATGTTGGAAGTGCTCAGTATGCTAGGCAGCCTGTGAGTATTTTTAGCACTTTCTGACTATATTCCATGTGTTCCCATTGGTTACTAAATAATTATGTTGCATGTAATGTAAGATTGGGTTATTTGTAACTCTAATGCTGATGTTCCTTGGGCCTTCTTGAATATTTCATGTGAAGACAATCACTTATATGTCTGTATTGTTCTTTTTCACATCAATCAAGGCAAGGCCTTCCCTAATCATAGCAAACTGCAACAGTCAGTCTATAATCACCCACTGGGAACAGCTCAGCTGACTATTACTCAGATATGTCTTCTTTATGAGACTCCAGCCAGTGTCTCTCCATGACAGTCAAACACTACTGTCTTCTCGCAGATTTTTGTCAGAAATAATCTTGGGCCTCTTATTTCTGTTGCTTAGGGAAACGTACAACAATGCAACAGTTATCCTTTCCAATTCGTATTTTCCATTAATTAAAGTGGTAAAGCAACAGGCCAAGAATATCACTTCAGCTTTTTGCAAGAGAAGATCTCTCCTGCGCACTGTATAACAAAACCATGAACTGATTCTTTACAGATTTGTGATTCTGCTTTACTTAGTAAACGCATTAATCTTTCTGCCAGTGTGTCAACTGATCTGAGTAAAGAACAACCATTGAACTAATAAACCAGCCTGGTGTCCCTGCATTAATTCACATGGATTATTGAATATAGGGGTAACTCATCATTCTGATATTTCAGCTTTTAATTTTCATCAGGTGGTAGAGTCACTTTGTGATGTTGTCCAAATTCCATTGATTTGTACAGTATTTTAAATCATAGTTTGTTACTCCAAGATTTAATTGTGTTTTATATGCAATTTGAATTTTTTTCAAAGCTTAACAAAGGATCCACACCAAATCTCTAATTTTTCCATTCTTCCGCATTCGCTACATTGTATTAAAGCCCATACTTGATATTGAATTCTTTAAATTTTATCTGGAATGACATTTTCGATGTTAGTTAAGTTTCCCCTTCAATGGAGTTATACCTCAAATCAAAGGTTTTTTTAAACATTGCCCAATCTGTGTACTGCTTGGATTAAATACATTTTAGAAAATGTTATCATTCTTATTTATTATTTCATTTTCCAGTGGTGGTGAAAGATGTACTTAAGATGCATTAAAGATATATTTATCAATATCATTTTTCTTTAGAGTTTGGATTTTAAAATATGGATATTGGTCTCTTTTTGTAAAGGGGTTTGAGATTAACTAGGAATCATGATTTTAAACCAGAATATACCTCTTGGAGTGTTAATAGAAGCTTGTTTACACTGTGGATGTTTATGTCCAGGGAAAAAACAGAGCCGTGATCTTAGCAGAGTCTAGTATGAGCATTTTTTTTCATTTAGTCTAAAAGCTTTTGGGCAGTTTAGCTAGCCTAATGGCAACAATGTCAATTGTTATAAGAACTTATCTGGCTCTCTAATATCCTTTAGGGAGGCAAATCTGTCATCATGGCCTGGTCTAGTCTATATGTGACTTCAAGCTCACAGGAATGTGCTTGATTCTAAAAACTGCCCTCTAGGCAATTTTGGATGTGCAATAAATGTGGTCAAACCAACATCGCCCCCATCCTGTGAATGGATTTAAAAAGTTAAAGGAAATGTGACTGTGGTCAGAAGCGAGTCTCTCTGGAAAGAGATTGTTCAGAACAGTTAAGGAAATAAGTTACCTTGAAAGAGGAAATAACTTACTTTGTGAAACTTACAGACCAGGAGTATTTGGTTAGAACTCCACAGATTATTAAAATCACAACAATTTAAGCTCTTATTTGTGTGGATGGTCAAAAGAAAGGCCTGTCAGCTCAAAGGACCAGAACTGGGAAAGTATGGTTCAGTCCAATTCACAGCTTGGGATGGAATTTCTGTGGCTGTTTGCGTATCTGTAATGTGATGGGACTGGGGAGTAGATGCCATTTTGTTTTACCTTGTATATTAATGAGTGTTATATTTAGTGAGCTTAGTGTGGTTTATTTCTGTTTCTTTTTTGTGTTATTGTTAAAAGTCTGGTATGCTTATGTTTCAGTGAAAGTCCACCATGTTAAATTACAAAATAACAAAATGTGATCAATCCAGCCAGATTATGTTCTAGATTCTGATTTATCCAGTAGTAATATCAGCCGGAATCATAACACAATGAATCTGAATCGAAGTTCTTATTATGAATAGAGTAACTTAAATAGGAATTGGAAATTATTTTTATAAGTTTGCATAACTTTGATTTGAATTAGAATTCAGACCAGCTCCCATTCAGTCCTCAGTTAATATGACACACAACAGCTTTGTTCATTAAAAGGCACCGAAGTGTTGATAATTCATGACCAACACAATACCCACACAATACCCATTTGAACATTTTTGTTGCTATCATCCAGTGTTTGAGCATATTCCATTAAATTTCAGCGATTCCCTTGTTAATTAACAAAACTGATGAACTGTTTGAATATGTAGACAATTTGCTCTTTATTTGTGACTGTCTTATGTTTTGTGATTAAACACACCTTGTAACTATGTAAATCCACGATATAAAACACTGATGAATGCTGTTATGGTGCAGTGGCAATGTCCCTACCTCTGAGCCAGAAGACCTGGGTTCAAGTCCTATCTGCTCCAGAGATGTGTAATAACATTGCTGACAGGTTGATTCGTAAAAAAACAGCACTGACAGCATGGATGAGCTGTGTTATTTATTTCATTTCATTTTTGTAAATTATTTTCTTTCTATTTTCACCTACTTCACATAATGTTTTGAGGCTTATGCCAACCTACACTGTTCATCCTGTTTATCTGACTGCTATCAAGTCCAGGAGAAGAGACAAAGCTAACTATCCTGCTGTTTTGTCCCTTTCTCCAATGTGAATCACTTGGTTCAGAGGAATTAAGAATTTTAACAATACAAGCAAATTAAATTAACACAGTGGGGGAACGTTCATCCGAATACTGCACTTCAGATATTGTATCCAAGTCAGTGAAGGAAATCATGGATCATCAGCATGTCTGATACCCAAATCCATTTGGTAACCCTCCCAGCTGCACTACTGCAGACTTAACTGTACAGCAGTGCAGTTTCACCTGAAATAACAGCTATCAGGTCAGCTTATGTTTTCACTGACAATGGGAACCCCAAGATAGATAATTATATTATCACACTTGTACGCTTTTTACTTCCAACTTGCTCAAATGGTGGGATCAAATACTAATGTCTCCTTCAGGCAGTTCCTTAATGTGCCCTCATTGTATCACCAGCATTCACTGTGACAATTAAAATGATCAAAAATAATCAATAATAACAATAAACTCAACAAGCTTAAAATCACAATAATTGCTATAATTGCTTGTTAGGTGGGATGCTGTGTGATTCCCGTTTTTTTAACATTCACTGTACTTTACCCTTGAGTTGTCACCTCTGATTGAAATAATTTTATATTTACTTCAAACAACTAATCAAAATATCAAATCATGAACATTGAATGATAGTCTTTCTGGCAAGTAAATAGGTGTGTGAGTCTTCCATGAGAAAATTGTCCAAAAACGATTCTACTCCATGTAGGTTTTATAGATCAGCTTCAATCTTCTAAGATCTTTTTGAACTCACGTCCACTTTTTAATCGTGAAATCCAATTAATTATTCATGCTTCAGAAAGAAATATCCTGTAAATCAAATGGCCTGTTTCTGTGCTATAAAATTCATTTATACTATAAGCATGTGCAATCTGCTTATTTAATCTAATTTTTCAAGTAATGACCGTCTGTTTAATCAAATTGAACAAGCGGCTTTACTAGCATTTCTATACTTGACAAATTATTTGAACTGGCTGTTTTCTTTCAAGTGTCAATTTGTGGAATAGGTTGCATTTCATAGAGTGGAATCTTCCCAGGCCCTCCCTGATGTGTGCGATAGTGAGAAATTTGAGCAAATTGCAAGATTTCAAGCAAGGGATTTCTGGGTGTTGAGATGAATTTCTCAGTACTGAGCAGAGAAAGGCTTATTACTGCTCTCACCACCTTTGTTACTACCTGATCTCACCTCATTAATATGCAGGCTCCCATTTTCCCAGCCAGAGGATAGAAACTAGATACCAAGAATTCCTGACATGAACGTTTGTGCTGGTACCTGGCAACTTGTTCATTTTGGATACATGATACTTACAGCTCAGGGCACTCTCTAAAAGCCACAGTCGCATGCACTCCATGTCCATAGACATTGGCATCCAACATGTGCCAGCCTCTTTGATTGTAGCACATGTTCAATCCATTTACAGTATACTTCTGCATTTTAAAGATGCATTTTGTAATACTGCTGCAAGTTTACTCCACACAGGGCCAGGCACACAGGTCAGGGACTGGATCAAGCTGCATTTCAAGGACCTTCATTTGCTCTCTTCATACTCAAGAGCCTACATCAAGTTTGTACCTTCCTGAATTCTCACAGCATTTCTGCATTGCCATCCATTTCAGTGCTATGCCCTCTCAACTGCATTTTAAAGTTTCACAGGAATTGCTGGCGTTTGTTTTTTTTTGCCTCTCAGTTTAGTACAGACACAAAGCCAAGCAACTTGTCATGCTTGTCGGCAGTCATCAGTCAATGGAGTGGACATGTTGCTGTCAATGTTACAGCAATCTCATAGATGCATCATGTGCCAGCAAACACACTGCACTTGAAGCAAACACACTGCACTTGAGGCAAGCAGAAGCCCATGTCTCAAGTGTAAATGGAGTAGTCCTGAATCAGGGGCCCTGGCACAGTAAGTCTAGGGCAGCATCCATTATCAATCCAGATCAGTCTGCCACTTGGGTGGTCAGGATGGGGAATCCTGTTCTGTTAGGCACCTGACCATCTGTCTTAACTCTTTCTACCCTATTGTTGGCTTTTTTCCTCCTGATGTAAAATAAATGGAGGGATTGAGTGAAGTGAAAATGCTTGGCACAGCTGTTAGTGCTGGTATAGGTAGGGAAATGTGATGTGTCCTGGGTGAGTGAGTGGGATGTGCAGAGGCCAGGCAGGGTTGGTATTGTGGGAGGGTTGGATGTATATGCTCGCACTTGACCAGGTATAACGGCCTTTTAGCATGGGCATCAGTACTAGAGATGCCAGGATACCCAATAAATGGCAGCTGTGGTGAGTGGGAAAATCAACCCAGCATCGGATATGATAGGTAGTTAATGAGGAGAGTTTGAGCCAATCGTGCAAGAAAACCTGTTAGCCCTGATGGAGAGAAACCATTATTACTCTCACCTTCACACACAGCATTATGTACACTGTACAAAGAGGGTTCAATTAACAATTTCTCTAATTTGTTGTTGTGAAATTTTGAAGACTCATTAATTCTGTATAGTACAAAACAAAGGCTGAAATAATGTTAAAAATACATTGAGTTAATGGTAGTTCACAACTCTTCTTTGACTTCCTCATTATTTGCCATGTAAGAATTTTTTAATCTTCTAAGTCTGTACAGCCTAGCCAATTCTGACCTCACAATCAGATGTATCATTATATACCTCTCACTCTTCACTTCTGGCCTCCACAGTACCATTCACCCCACCCACAACTTTTCCCCACACTCTTGGATTCTCAATGTGACTTTTCCAGCTTGCTTTTCTATCGAACTGGACCAGCCAGACTGTGATTATGAGAAAATCAGAAACTGGGAATTCCATGACAAATAAATCATCTCCCAACTTCCCAACGTTTGTCCACTGTCTACAAAGCACAAGCAGTGTGATCAAATACTCTCCACTTGCCTGAATGTATGCATCTTCATCAGTGCTGAAAAGATTCAGCACCATCCAGGACAAAGCAGCTTGCTTGATTGGCAACCTGTCTAACACCATGAATATTTATTCCTTTCACGACTGACATTCAGTGGTAACAGAATTCGTCGTATATAAGGTACATGCAGCAACTCACCAAATCACTTTAAACAGCATTTTCCAAACTTCATAACTTACCCTTCAAAGAATAAGAGCAGTAGATGCAAAGATAAACATCGTCAGCAAGTTTCCCTGACAAATTGCTGACCATCCTGACTTGAAACCACATTGCCATAATGGTAACATCTTCACAAGGATGGTTCCTGATAGGCAAAATAGACTAGCCATGGCAATGATGTTTTCATCGCAAGAGCAAATAAAAAAAACTCCTCTTTCAAAAGCCTCATCAGAGTTGATCTATTCAACCATTCCTTCTTGACTCTTCTCCTTTGGCTGTTTGATGTCTGTTATTCACCTTTGGTACAGTGCATTTGCGTATCTTATTTTTGGAAAGATGGTAGATGAATTCAATTGTTGTTTTCTGTATAATTTCATGCACATATTGAATAGTCTGCTGTTTTGAGTATACAAATCAAATTTAGGTCAGTCCAATTAATCTCTGAGAGCTAATGTTGAATGGATTCTTTGACAGAAGATGTCCTGTCTGAGCAATCCGTGCCTTCAGTAATTAAAGTTGACAACACAGCATTCACAGATTAATGCTGCCCTTTCCCTTTCTGCTAGCTTCCACTAATATATTGTGAATCAAGCTGACATTTTTCATCTCTAATAAATTGGTAACAAATTTGTTCAGTATATGTTTGGCCAACAGTATACAGAATTAAATTGGATGCTCTAAACAATTTTTAAACCCATAGTACCCCAGTGCAATTTTGTTTGTGTAAGTTCCTCTTCAGTTTCAATAATTCAAATCTTTCGCACTGTACTCAAGTTGAATATTTCACTGATCCAAGAGCTAAGTTACGTTTCAGCTTAAAAGTCAGCAACACTGCATGAAACATTTTCCTGGTAGTAACATATTGCTACTAGTTGATTAATTGACTGTATTACTGTTGTCCTTACAGAAGGTATTTTATTTCCTATTTAGTTGTCACGGTCAAGAAAACTTGCTTTACAGATTCTGGACCAGTAATTAAGACGCCCAGGCTAATATTGTGAACTTGAGGATGTAACTTTTTTTTTAAAATGGTCTGGGATTTACATATGAAAGAACTGAAACTAACATGGTCATTCTAAAAGATGAGAGAGTTAACAATCCAGGTCTTTTTCAATGTATCATTTCAGTTACATCACACTGTAAACCTTTGCTATACATTCTGTGTCTTACAATCTTATACTTCACAACTACCTGATGAAGGAGCAGAACTCCTTCCAAATAAACCTATTGGACTATAACCTGGTGTTGTGTGATTTTTAACTTTGTACACCTCAGTCCAACACCAGCATGAGACAGATTAAGAACAGATTCAGTAACCTAAAAATGTAACCTCTCAGTAGTCCTCTGCCCATGTGTTTGCGTGTATATGCATGCAAAGGGAGGGATTTTCCATTGTTGGCAGACATACATTATAGAAAGGAAGATGCTTGTGGTTGTTGGAGGTCAACCATCTCAGTCCTCAGGGGGTAGTGGACTGGGTCCAACAGTCCTCAGCTGGGACTTCACCAATGGCCATCTCTATTATAAGGTTGAAACTGGGGATATTAGCTGAGGATTGCAGAATATTCAGGAGTGTTTACAACTCTGCAGATGTTGAAGCTGTCCTTGTTCATTTGCAGCAAGATTTGGACAATATTCAGGTTTGAATTGAATGGTGGTAAGTGATCTTCATGTCATACAAGACACACAATGACCATATTCAACAAGAGAGAATCTAACCATCCTCTCATGCCATTGAACCCATTACCATCAGGCCATTAAAAGAAGCAGCAAATGAAATAGCGGAGGTTCCAACCATCATTTATCAATCCTCTTTTGATTCAGACTTGGTACAGGAGGACCACAAATATTGTACTGCTTTTTAATAAAAGGATTAGGTATAAACCATTAATGGGAGACAGTGAGGTCTGAAGATGCTGAATATCAGAGTTGAGAGTGTGTTGCTGGAAAAGCACAGCAGATCAGGCAGCAGCTGAGGAGCAGGAGAATCGACGTTTTGGGCCAGAGCCCTTCATCAGGAACCTAATAAACCAATTAATACTTGGTCATCAACCTAACTAGTTGTTGGAAAGAAGTTCTGAGATTTTAAAATATCTTGATTCTGAATGCTGACATTCAGATGATGGTTGGAACTTCCAGAAGCACAGACTTACATTGTGGGGCATACTGTCAACTAGCAGCAGAAGACTGCGACTAGGACACTTTGCACAAAGGCATGCAATTCGTAGACGAGACTGGGCTGCATCTAAGGGCTTTTCACTTGCTCTCTTTAGTCCTCACTCACTTAGCACCTATTTGCATGCTCATAGCAGCCCTACCTTGCCTTGACTTGTCTTGCCATGCCAATTAGCACGGTCACATAAACCGGTAGCTTTCCTTGCTGCTAAGTAGGCTTTATTCGAAAGTGAGTACATCTTGCAAAACAGTGCTATGTCAATCTCACACCTATTTCATGTACTGCAACTGCTACAGCCATGTGATTTGATTTGATTTATTGGAATACCATTATGTTTACAATATATGTAAAAATAATTGCAGAATTTGTTTATTTTGTGCTGTATATGTAATACTGTTAAATAAACCAGAAAATGAGCCTATTACAAGATTAGTCTTCATGGAGCTTAAATTAGGTGGCTATTTGCTTCAACTGTTTTCTTCCTGTTATTTGTGAACATCTTTGCTTCCTGTCTTCATGGTCTCCTTATATGGCACATTCCTGCACCATCACAAAAGTAACTCAAATAACTTGTTCCTATCTTGTGTTGATAACTTTGACACTGACTGTAGTAGCAGCCCAGAAACTATGCTTCCTCCAGTTCTCCTATTCACATTCCCTTGGTTTTCAACACAGAGATATGGAATGTTCAGCCAAAGGAAACTGAAAGCCTGTTAGATTTCTTCTGTCTGTGACTGTGACAGCCTTGGGAATTAAGTAGACTATTGGCAGAATTGTACAGAGGTCTGAACAATGTGAGCTATGGCAAATAAACACAGAAATTACTGAAGAAACTGAGCATGTCTGGCATCATTGTGGACAGAAATCAGAGTTAACGTTTTGAGTCTAATGCCCTTTTTGCAACAGACCCTTCTGTTTTTGCTTGTTTCAGGTGTCCAGCACCCACTGTTCTTTGTTTTATTTTTGAGGGCCATGACAAGCTGTGTGGCAGAATCAGGCATCAAGTGTGGTGAGGCTCATCTCGACATCGGGAGCAATTCTCGCCAACTTTTATAGTTTTCACAAACAGCATGGCAAGGTTCTCGCTAGGCTGTAGCAAGATACCAATTGGCAGGGATTAACCTTTATTAAATGCCTGGTTAATGGCACAATTTGGCTTAATAATATACATCTTCCCAGTTGACAAAACTTGCCAAGCGAGCTGAACATCTGGAAAACCATACGAGGAAATCAGATCATGTCCTTGACAGATTCAGCTCACCACTTGCTTCAAGCAACATTCATGTTGCCTACAACCAAACTGCAGCCCAGGACACAATCCATATGCAACAGTCACATGCACACTGCATCCTCAGACATTGACATCTGGTATCTGCCAACTTCTTGTGCACTCCAGAAGCACAGACTTACATTGTGGGGCATACTGTCAACTAGCAGCAGAAGACTGCGACTAGGACACTTTGCACAAAGGCATGCAATTCGTAGACGAGACTGGGCTGCATCTAAGGGCTTTTCACTTGCTCTCTTTAGTCCTCACTCACTTAGCACCTATTTGCATGCTCATAGCAGCCCTACCTTGCCTTGACTTGTCTTGCCATGCCAATTAGCACGGTCACATAAACCGGTAGCTTGCCTTGCTACTAAGTAGGCTTTATTCGAAAGTGAGTACATCTTGCAAAACAGTGCTATGTCAATCTCACACCTATTTCATGTACTGCAACTGCTACAGCCATGTGATTTGATTTGATTTATTGTCACGTGTACCTAAGTACAGTGAAAAGCTCTGTTTGCGAGCAGAACGGGTAGATCATAGGGTGAAAAAAAATTTGAACACAGTGAGGCATATAGGTATCCAACTCTTAGGGGAGTGACGATATGATGGGAGGATACAATGGGAGGTGAGAACCTCAATTCAATTGTTATCACTAAAGGGGTAGTGTTCAGCAAACCTGAGGTCTAAAGGTGGATAAATCCCCTGGTCCTCATGGAATACATCCCAGGGTGCTGAAAGAAATGGCGGAAGTTAGAGTAGATGTGTTAATGGCAATTTACCAAAATTCACTGGACTCCAGGCAGGTCCTGTTGGACTGGAAAACAGCATATTCTGGATCAGTGGTGCTGGAAGAGCACAGCAATTCAGGCAGCATCCGAGGACAGGCAAAATCGACGTTTCGGGCAAAAGCCCTCCTGATGAAGGGCTTTTGCCCGAAACGTCGATTTTGCCTGTCCTCGGATGCTGCCTGAATTGCTGTGCTCTTCCAGCACCACTGATCCAGAATCTGGTTTCCAGCATCTGCAGTCATTGTTTTTACCTGGAAAACAGCATATGTCATATCACTGTTTAAGAAAGGGTATAGGTGGAAGGCGGGTAACTATAGGTCAGTTAACTTAACATTTGTCGTCAGGAAAATGCTGGAGGCTATCATTAAAGAAGAAATAGTGAGACATCTGGATAAAAAGGGTTCCATCAGGCAGAGCAGTGTGGATTCAGAAAAGGGAGGTTACTGGAGTTCTTTGAGGATGTAACAAGCACAGTGGATGGAGGGGAACAGATGGATGTTGTATACTTGGATTTCCGAAGGCGTTCGATAAGGTGCCTCATAAAAGACTCATCCATAAGATAAGAATGCATGGACAGAGGACCGGTTAACCAATAGAAAGCAGAGAGTTGTGATAAATGGATGTTTCTCTGGTTGGAGATCTGTGGTGAATGGGATGCCGCAGGGGTCAGTGTTGGGCCCACAACTGTTTATGATATATATAAACAATTTGGAAAATGAGACTGAGTGTAATTTATCACGTTTGCTGATGACACTAAATTGAGTGGAAAGGCAAACTGTGCAGAGGATGTGGAGAGTCTGCAGAGAGATTTTGATCCATCTGCCAGACTCAGTTACCTCTTCAGTGCCCTGAGTGGAAAATGCAGAGGGATCTGTGTGTGATATCATCTCCAGGCCAGGAGGTTGCATGTTAATGAGGTGAGATGTTCAGTTAGTAAGGTCTTTAACAAGCAATAATTCCCCTTAATAGAAAACTTGCTGCTGCCTAATATCGTCTTGATATTCACAATTTAGTTAAAAGATGCAGCGAGTTGTTCCCAATAGCCCATTCAAGATCTGCCTTACTGGATTTCTCAGATGATTCAGCCACATTCCTTACCACAGCTCACATCGTTCTGCCTGAGGAAAACATTAGTTTTCACTATAACCTTTATGTTAGCACTTAACGACAATCACGTTCACACATTTGTCTGTGTCCTGGACAAAGTGACTGATTAGCTTAGATTACTTACAGTATGGAAACAGGCCCTTTGGCCCAACAAGTCCACACCGACCCGCCGAAGCGTAACTCACCCAAACCCATTCTCCTACCTTTACCTCTTCACCTAACACTAAGGGCAATTTAGCATGGCCAATTCACCTGACCTGCACATTTTTGGACTGTGGGAGGAAACCGGAGCACCCGGGGGAAACCCACACAGACACGGGGAGAATGTGCAAACTCCACACAGAGAGTCGCCTGAGACGGGAATTGAACCCGGGTCCCCTGGCGCTGCGAGGCAGCAGTTGCTAACCACTGTGCCACCGTGCCGCCCAAAGTATTGAATGTTGTGATGTTAAAAGGATGGATGATGCTCAATTTGCATCTGAGATCTAATATTTACATGTGCCTAAAGATCTGATAAACTATAAATGAGCTCAGAATCAGTTTTATCACATCTGTTATGTGATGCAGAATGAAATGCAGAAATAAATAATGATTTATCCAGTAAATCTAATTGCAAAAAATAGTCTAAAACTAAAGATCATTCAATATATTTGCAGCTACAAAGCTATTAACTGACTAGCTTTGCTTTGATGTGTTAGTATCTCAGACCACAGACTGGATGGAAAAAATGAAAAGACTGAGAATGAAATTAAATTATGTTCTTGAAACGAATATAAAATCTGAGTATGAGCTGAATACGCACGCCCACAGTACAATTTCAAGAACATGACTTCATAAAGTACTTAATTGATCATACAGTACAATGGGATGGCTAAAGCTGACTGAGGGAATTGATGCTAAATTTGCAGGTAACACAAAGATAGGTGGTGGGACAGGGAATGTTGAGGAAGCAGGGAGGCTGCAGAAGGACTTAGGCATGCTAGAAAAGTGGGCAAAGAAGTGGCAGATAGAATACAATGTCTGAGGTTATGTGCTTTGGTAGGAAGAATAAAGACGTCGTGATGATTTTCCTACTCTTTGGATGCTGCCTGACCTGCTGTGCTTTTCCAGCACCACTCTAATCCAGATTCTGATTTCCAGCATCTGCAGTCCTCACTTTTGCCTATTTTCTAAATGGGCAAAGGCTTCAGAAGTTGAAGCACAAAGAGACTTGGGAGTCCCAATTCAGGATTCTCTTAAGGTTTACATGCAGGTTCAATTGCAGTTAGGAATGCATATGCAATGTTAGATTTAATTTCAAGAGGGCTAGAATATATGAGCAAGGATGTACCACTAACACTGTATAAGGCTCTAATCAGACTGCATTTGGAAAATTGTGAACAGTTTTGGGCCCAAATCTAAGAAAGGATATGCTGGCCTTGGAGAGGTTCCAGAGAAGGTTCATAAGAGTGATCCCAGGGATGAAGGGTTTGTCATATGAGGAGTGATTGAGGATTCTGGGTCTGTACTCGATGGAGTTTAGAAAGATGAGGGGGATCTGATTGAAACTGACAGAATCCTGAGAGGCCTGAATAGAGCAGGCATGGGGGAGATGTTTCCACTAGGAGGAGAGACGAGGACCTGAGGGCACAGCCTCAGAGTGAAGGGACAACCTTTCAGAACTATAATGAAGAGAAATTTCTTTAGCCAGTGTTGTTAATTTGTAGACCTCATTGTTGCAGAAAGCTATGGAGGCCAAGTCACTGAGTGTATTTAAGACAGAAAGAGATAGATTCTTGAATAGTAAGGGGATCAAGGTTTATGGGAAGAAATAAGGAAAATGAGGTTGAAAAACACATCAGCCATGATCAAATGGGAGAGCAGGCTTGATGGGCCAAATGGCCTAATTGTGATTCTATACCTTGTGGAAGCCATGAAAAACACAATAAAAATGAATATATTTGTCCCTCACGATAATGTCATCAATCCAGTACAATTTCAGTTTATTAAAGTGAAGTCTATGAAACTGAAAACACTTTTTCAAACGTACATAGATTTCTTTTAGGCAGTCATGATCACTCAGTACACTTGGCTGGGGAATCTTTCACAATCTGGAATGCATTACCTAAAAATTGAACAGTTCTTTAATCAAAACAGTCGGCTGAATGGCCTTTTTCCATGCCATATCCATATGCACTTTTCACTGGGCCTCCCTAGATATATGTGATGATTATTCATTCATTCATATCATCCTTTGAATCACAAGACTAGCATTTGTGGCTGCATTTCCAACAATAGTTGTTCCTCCAATCGAAAAATCTGAGGCCAATAACTTCTCTATACACTGTACTAAGAAAAGCTGGAAGTAAAATTACTAGAGGTAACACTGAGAAGAGAACTTTGTTAAAAAGCTTACTCTCTGGTCACTTAGCTGTTCTTTTGTCTGAGAAAGAGTGCTTTTAGTGTCTATTCAGGAATACCAAAGATGTAAAGGGAAACGAATAAATAGTGCACTTTGAGAAAAATCTTGCAGGTGACACAGAAGTACAGAGCTTTTGAACATCAGACACTGAAGTATAACAGCAGGATTCGGGTTCAAACTGTTAATTCCATGTGCCATCAATTTCCTGCCTGAGCTGTGATGTTAGAAGTGCTTTATAAAGTGCACTTCTCAACTGGAAGGAAAGGAAATTAAGATGATGAGTCTTTAAAAAGCTTCTAAGAAGTACATTCTTGTCTGGGGATGTTTACCTGCCCAGCTTTTTTTTTGATGTATTATGACATGCTGAAAGAAAGATTAGCAAGAAATAGGAACCTTTAAAAAATTGATTTGCAAAGCATATGAGGTAAAACTCTGAGGTATTTGTTGCCTGTGAATTAAAAAACATGATTTAAATGTTAGTATAAAATGATTGTGTTCCTTCTGGATTATGTGCATCGATGTGAAATTTTGTAATGAAAATGTTTTTTTCTTCCAGAATTGTTACCTTGTACAATAACTTTAATGATTGTATTTGTTCTGAAAAACATGAAATAAAGACAGTGTGACATTTCATTATGTTTCAGGACCTCAGGTATTTTAAATCAGAGAAGACACAGCGAGGCATGCTGAAAGAAGGCTGGAGGGAAAGTCAGAAGCCAATAATGTGTTCTTATAAACTGGTGACTGTTAAATTCGAAGTCTGGGGACTTCAGACAAGAGTCGAGCAATTTGTACACAAGGTCAGTCAAAATGAAGTATGAAACACCAAGGAACGTTTGGTTGTGTGTAATATCATGGGTTTGTTTCAGGAGTTGACATATTAGAATTTGTAATTTAAGGTGAATGATTTAGCATCATAGGGCTGAAACCCATCTGTGCCACTCACTCAAAATCTGCTCATGGCAAATCAGCTTCCCGTTTTTTAT
>NC_057733.1:48913177-48916629 GCF_004010195.1 Chiloscyllium plagiosum | reverse complement strand
CATCAATGGATTCCAGGCTACAATTGTGATGGCAGCAGAGTGTTCTGGTTATGGAGCATGAGGAGGGGGGTTCAACATCAATGACAGGGCTCTGGCTCTCATCAGGTCTCAGTGTTCCCCTGCCAGAGCTGGGATGGCAAGCATGCATGTGTTTTCTGTTCCCCTGCCCCTGCTGTGTTAATGGCAATGGGCATTAGGGTGAGTTAGGGGGAAGATCTTCTATGTGCGTTGCCACCACAAACTTAAGTGGAAGAGCGGCAGCAGAAAGGCTAGAATTAGGGGGTCACTGTTTAAAAGCAAGGGGTCCTCCATTTAAGTCAGAGATAAGGAGAGGTTTGTTTTCCCCTCACTGAGTGTTGTGAATCTGGAACGCTCTTCGAAAATGTAGTGGAAGCAGAGTCTTTGAATATATTTAAGACAGGTAGATAGATTCTTAATAAGCATACGGTAAGAAATTAGCAGGTTAGAGGGCATTGTTCAGTAATCAGATCAGATTTTGTTGAAAGTGGGAACAAGCTCAAGGAGCTGAGTGGCTTATTTCTCCAAACTCATATGTTTGGAAATTCTGTTGGAGTTCACAAAACAACACAGAACAAAATCACAGATGACCAGCTAGGCTACACTGAACATCTGCTTCCTCAGCTGAAACAATACATCATGTTCAGACATTCAATTAAAAGCAACCAGCCACCAAAATAAGTTGTACCACTTTCCTGTTTTTCTTTCTAATTTACAATGAGCTAAATAAATCATGGTGTTCAGTCTATAACATTGCCAAGCATCTGTTCTGCCGGAGCCTCTTAAATTGGGTGTGTAGCATAACTTTCTATTTTCCTTGTCCCTTTTGGCCTCACTCATTAATCAGCAACTGAAAATCGGGCAGTTAGACCCCACAGGCAAGTCAGCACTCGTCTGACTTGCCCTGAGTTGGGGGGACGAGGATGAAGAGCCTCCCATTATTCACTGCCATTGGTGGCCTTTGTGACATTGGGAACTTGGTTATAAGCCACATCCTGTAATTCCATGACTCATTATGTTGGTTGATCAAGATAACCTTACTATACCATTCTGTGAACTGAGTGTTCTTGGATCAGTGCATTGGACACACACCAATCATTTATTATTGGGCTGAATCGTACTTTTTCTTAGCTAAATCCGAGTTGTGTTGAGTTTTTAGGAGGGACTTCTGCCTGAAGCCAAATGGTTTTTCTCACTGCATTTTACCAAACTTACCTCATTAACTACTTGCTCCACCCCACCGCTTCCCATTCAGGCGCACCCTTACCATATGCTGTCTGAGAACAACTCACACTCAGTGCATATCCTAAAACTTACCAGCACCTTTTGTGTCTTCACTATCTGTAAATGCCCATTGTGCACCTGGACAAACTCCTGTCAGTCTGCAGCTGCCCTGCAAGTTGCTGAAATTTGCCCTGGCCATGACATACAGGGAGAATTCAGTGCCCTGCTTATGGATGGAATAGTGCACACAGGGAACTTCATTTTCCCTCAGGATCAGTAGTGATGTTAAAACATGCCAGCCTGGTCTGAGGGTGCTACCTGTGTTAATACAGTCTCAGCCATCTGAAGGAACCTGCTTCACTCTGCCAGGGCAAGTGCCACCATCTTCTCTCCGATATCTGCACTCACTCTATCTCTGCTACTGCAACCACCTCTCACTAAGGCTCATGCTCTATCACTGTCACTGTTGCTGTAACATCTCCCCTCACTCACTCTCACCTACCTTCACCCTGATACCACTCACCCTGCCTGCCCTCTTCACTGCCTAATCACTCACCTACCTCCATACAAAAGTAACAGCTATGCCATTCTCTTTCATCTCCCTTAATAACTACCTGTCATCTCAGGAGACAGACAGTGCCGAGCAGGACAGAAAATGTAAAGGCAGGTGGAATGGTGCCCAATATTCAGCTCCTCACTGATCATGTGAAGACCATCCTGACTCTGACTACCCCAAATGGCTGATTGACCATATCCAAGCTCCTGGATATGTCAGAGGCTGCCCTTGACCTACTGTGTTGGGACGCCTGAGTATAAGCTATCCCCTTGATTTGACTGAGACTTGCTGACAACCACAAGAAGGTTTGTGTCTGTGCTAAATGGCAAGGTTAAAAATCACACAACACCAGGTTATAGTCTAACGGGTTTATTTGTAAGTACTAGCTTTCGGAGCGCAGTTCCTTCATCAGGTGGTTGTGATTTTTAACTTTGTCCAGCCCAGTCCAAAACCAGCACCTCCAGATCATGACTAAATGGCAAGGCAGGTGTAATGTGAGCCTGGTATCTCTGGCTGAAGGGAATGACCACACTGAGCAGAATCACTTCATATGCCAAGGACTGGATTGGGAAAGATGGGCGGTTGTAGATATTTTTAGATGGGTAATGTCAGGAGTTGGAGAATTGTGAAACCTGCCAAGTTAATGAGATGTGCTCTAGAAAGGAAATGTGAATATTTAGGGCTCACAGGTACATTATGGCTGAGGCTGGAAGTCACTGGTAAAGGAGTGCTCACTGTCGCCTTCCATCATGCTGGAAATCGAAGTACACATTGGGGAAGGAAATGGCTGTGACCACTTCAGTGGGGTACGTGACATGACCTGTGACTTACCTTTTAACAGGAAAGAACATCGATCACAATCCATGCAATGTACAGCATACAGGCTGCCTACACCCTGGACATCCAACAGCATTGGCCCTGTCTTTATGTTGAACCAACTTGGCACAGCCACTGGTGGACAATTCTTTGACATTTACATCTTTATGCAAAATGGGAGCCAAGCATCAGGGATGTTGAACGAGGACAGTCAAATGTATCAGTATTTGTGTACACACAGCTTCCTGGTAGTGCAATAAGCTGTCAGTGCAGTGAAGGCAATTCTGGATCTGGTATTGTGTAACGAACCAGAATTGGTCAGAGACCTCGAAGTGAGGGAGCCATTGGGAAGTAGTGACCATAATACAATAAGCTTCAATCTGCAATTTGAGAGGGAGAGGGTACAGTCGGAAGTGATAGTACTTCTGTTGAATAAAGGGAACTATGGAGCTATGAGGGAGGAGCTGGCCAAAGTTCAATGGTGCAATACCTTAGCAGGGATGACCGTGGAGGAACAATGGCGGATATTTCTGTGTATAATGCAGAAGTTGCAGGATCAGTTCATTCCTAAAAGGAAGAAAGATCCCAGGAGGAGGCAGGGGCGGCCGTGGCTGACGAGGGAAGGAAAGAAACATATAAAGTTAAAAGAGAAAAAGTATAACATAGCTAAGATAAGTGGGAAAACTGAGGACTGGGAAGCTTTTAAAGAGCAACAGAGGATTACTAAGAAGGAAATACGCAGAGGAAAAATGAGGTACAAAGGTAAACTGGCCAAGAATATTAAGGAGGACAGTAAAAGCTTTTTTAGGTATGTGCAAGACAAAAAAATGGTTAGGAC
>NC_057733.1:48858629-48911286 GCF_004010195.1 Chiloscyllium plagiosum | reverse complement strand
GGGTAGATCATTTAGGACAGAGCTCAGGAGAAACATCTTCACCCAGAGAGTGGTGGCTGTGTGGAATGCTCTGCCCCGAGGGCAGTGGAGGCCCACTCTCTGGATTCATTTAAGAAAGAGTTGGATAGAACTCTCAAAGATAGTGGAATCAAGGGTTATGGAGATAAGGCAGGAACAGGATACTGATTAGGAATGATCAGCCATGATTATATTGAATGGCGGTGCAGGCCCGAAGGGCTGAATGGCCTACTCCTGCACCTATTGTCTATTGTCTATTATCTATCCGTAATGCCTCATCTGTAACCACAACGTTCTGCCAGGTAGCCCTAAGATGTGTTTAGCGTCTACATAGAAAGACTCAAATACATGAAAGTTGACATCAGGAACGTTTATTCGGAAAGTAATAGTCGCATACAAGCCCTTTTACCCATTCCACCAAAGGACCCTTAGGAGATTTTCTTCTTCCTCCCCTCCCATTATGTCTTAGTTTAGTCCCTTGTTCTGTTTACGCCATGAGGTACAGATTGTGTTCCCACACTCTCTATGTCGACAGTTTCCACTGAGGTGTCAGCATCTCGGCTGGTGGGGGTGCAGATGGCAGCCTTCCCAATGCTTTCTCTGAGGCCTCAGTACTACTGAGAATGAAGACCTGGATGTCAGGCACCCCTCCACCCATCTGGGCTCTCTCTGCCCTGTTATGGCCTGAGTACTCCTGTAATCAGCAAAAGGGGCTAGATAGTGAGATTACAATAGGTGGCACAGCCGTTAGTGCTGGTGCATGTGGGGAAAAGGTGCACTAAAGGACTGAGGTTGGGGTGGGCAGAAGTGAGTGTGGAAAGGTATGAAATGCAACAGTGAGAGTGGAAGCAGAGTGTGGAAGCAGAGTTAGATTTAGTGTGAGGGAGCAGAGAGAAGATTGTGGCATTCACCCTAGCAGAGAAGGTAACATCACTGTCCACCTATCTACATTGCTGGCCATTCCTTCACACCACCCCGTCTCCAGGTCCCTGTTAGAGAAATGCATTGCCCTCTTCCATTCACCACCGTTTTCTAATCCTGTCCACTGATCAGCTGGGCAGCTTCAGAATACTGGAGCTTATCTAAGCGCACAGTAGCTTTTTAAAGATAGCACAGGCACAAGGGATGCCAGTCTCTGGATAGATGTCCAATGATTGGTGAATGGGTGAAATAGGATGGAAATCAGACACCAAAGGGAGGGGCATAGGTGAGTTTGATGAGGTAAGATGATGATAATTTGCTCAGCCTTGCAGTGAAAAACCCTCCAAAAAACTCAGTGCAACTTGGGCATAGCTAGATACAGTCAGTTCTTCAATAACACAATGGTTGTGTTCTTGTGCAACTCCACATTATAGAAAAATTGCAGTTTAGAAACAGCACTTAAAATGTTGGCATTGTAATCACTTTACAGCCAACGTACATTTTAAAAGTTTGTGCTTTAGAAACACTATCCCCAATTCATCAAACACGTTACAGCGAATTTGTGTTGATGAAACCCTTGTTATAACAGAACAACCTGGAAGTGGAAGTGTAAGATTCCCTAGGGTTTATAATAAAAAGCTGGCTAAACTCAGCAGATCAGTCAGTGTAGAGAGATAAACAGCATTACTATTTTGAGTTCAATATGATTCTATTTCAAAACAATTAAATTTAAAAAGAAATTATATTACTGAGCCACTGTCATAATTTCTCTCTCCCAGTTTTGCATTTTTACACTTAGCACAAAATATATTCATGCTATGCTTCTTGAAAATTGTGTTTTTATTTATGGCAAATGAAAATTTCCATAAGCAGCATGCCTCCAAGTTGAGACACCCCTAAGTGGTCATTAATTGTCCACTTAAGGACTTCAGTTAGGGTTAGGATTCCTAAGCCTTGTTAGTCTTACAATAAAGATATGTAAAGATCAGGGCAGGTGGAAAGCTATTGGAAAGACCATCCAGGAAATTTTACAGGTCCTCTCCCACCACTCTTCTCCAAACATAGCAATGGGTGAACACCTCCATCCCATTCCCATTCACCTATTGTACTCTTTGCCTGCTCCTCGGATGCTGCCTGACCTGCTGTGCTTTTCCAGCACCACTCTGATCTAAACACCATCTTCAAATGTCTGACCTCCAGCCCTCTCTCTTTCCCCACACTTTTCCTGGAGTTCTACAGAGGGGTGTACCCTAAACCCCCCATTCCTCAGATAATCTCTCCAACATTGTCCTGTGCAGGGTAAAGTTAGAACCTGTCAAAATGTTGCAGTTAAAAGTTGTGTGTGTGTGTTTGTGCGCACGCTATTTGGAGACTTACCCCACAAAGGCAGCAGCAGCAGTCTTGTTGTTGGTGTCCAGTCTGGCTGCCTCAGAGAGGGGGCGGGGGGGACAGTGTTGGACAGGGTTGAGGGCGGCCATGGGAAGGATCCGGGGAGGGTAGAGGCGGTGTTGGATGGGGGCAGAGGCAGGGGCAGGCAGGGGTGGTGTTGGATGGGGGCGGGGGCAGTGTTGTACAGGACAGTGGGCGGTATTGGCCGGGGGCGGAGGCTCGTGAGTGGTGTGCTACCTCCTCGTCTCCTGAACGGGGAGCAGACTTAAAAAAACTCCAAGACCCAAAGGAAAGGCATTTAATCGATTAACCGAATAATCAATTATCCGAATGAAATAGTGCCCGCCCATTCGAATAATCGAGGTTTCTCTGTATGTGGATTTCAGTAAAGCGTTTGATAAAATTCCCCACGGTAGACTATTGCAGAAAATACGGAGGCATGGGATTGAGGGAGATTTAGTGGTTTGGATTCGAAATTAGCTCGCTGTAAGAAATGTTCATCCTAGAGTTTAGTTACTAGTGGTATACAGCAAGGATCTGTTTTGGGGCCACTGCTGTTTGTCATTTTTATAAATGACTTGGATGAGGGTGTAGAAGGATGGGTTAGTAAATTTGCGGATTACACTAAAATTGGTGGAGTTGTGGATAGTACGGAAGGATGTTGCAGGTTCAGAGGGACGTAGATAAGCTGCAGAGCGGGGCTGAGGGGTGGCAAATGGAGTTTGATGTGGACAAGTGTGAGGTGATTCACTTTGGAAGGAGTAACAGGAATACAGAGTACTGGGCTAGTGGTAAGATTCTTGGTCGTGTGGATGAGCAGAGAGATCTCGTTGTTCATGCACATAGATCCCTGAAAATTGTCACCCAAGTTGATGGGCTTGTTAAGATGGCATCCAGTTTATTAGCTTTTATTGGTTGAGGAATTGAGTTTAGTAGCCAGAAGGTCACATTGCAGCTATACAAAACTCTGGTGTGGCCACACTTGGAGCATTGCGTATAGTTCTGGTCGCCGCATTATAGGAAGGATGTGGAAGCTTTGAAAAGGGTTCAGAGGAGATTTACCAGGATGTTGCCTGGTATGGAGGGAAAGTCTTAAGAGGAAAGGCTGAGGAACTTCAGGCTGTTTTCATTAGAGAGAAGAAGGTTAAGAGGTGACTTAAGAGAGGCATACAAGATGATCAGAGGATTAGAAAGGGTGGACAGTGAGATCTTTTTTCCTCGGATGATCATGGCTAGCACAAGGGGACATAGCTTTAAATTGAGGATGATAGACATATGTCAGAGGTAGGTTCTTTACTCAAAGAGAAGTAGGGGCGTGGATGCCCTGCCTGCACCAGTAGTAGACTTGCCATCATTAAGGGCATTTAAGTGGTCATTGGATAAACATACAGATGATATTGGAATAGAGACGGTTAGATGAGCCTTAGATTGGTTTCACAGGTCGGCACAACGTCAAGGGCCGAAGTGCCGGTAATGCACTGTAATGTTCTATATTCTATGTTCAAACAGTCAGTTTCACTCTTATCAAAGTAAATGACACAAGATATGTATGCATGTGGAATGGGGATGCTGTTGCCAAAACGAAAATCTGCAGAAGGGTTCCACAGTTATTTTAGAATATACTTGCCTCGGAAATTGATGCAGACATGTATGGTCAAAGAATTCATTGGTACTGTTACATGAAATGCTAATGAACTACAATTCACTGACATGTCTTGGCAATATATAATTTAATTTGTCATTTTGCTACGATCATTTTCCACCTGTTGGTACTGTATCAATTAGGTTTAATGAAACAAATTTCATTTGAATGGATAAAAAGAGAAACACTCTCTGGAATTAGAATAGAATCTAGTTTGGCAGTGCATGGTCGTAATGCTTCACTCCTTAAGTACATCTTAGCTTGAGTAAAGATAGCTCCAGTGATGTGCTTCATAAATTGGGTTTCTTTAATAAAGCAGTACTCACCTAGCATCTAGATTACTGCTGGCTACTACCTTCCCATCTACCCCATGCAAATGACAGTAAAGGATAGGATCCAGGTTCCCTAAGTGTTTTTCTGATGTCCACCCCATGTACTGACACTTCCAGAGCACCAAGTGAACAAAACTGGTAGCCTCACAAAGTAATACCAGTAGCTGAGGTCAAAGATCAGAGAGAGCCTTGCAGAAGGGTCCTCTCTCTTCAACTTAGTTAAACATTTCCTGCTGAAAGCCTCAGTCTTGGCCAAGTGCTTCACTCAACACAGTGAATAGGGCCCTTGTGCTGTTCCAGATGGTGCACCTAATTCTTTCTGTTGCTGTTGTAGCAGCATTAAACTCTCCTGCTCACTCTGACAGATCATGTCTTGGAACGAGACCTATGTCAGGTACCTACAATAGCAAGAAATGGGAAAGGGTCAGGATTGGAGTAGATTCAGATGGGCTGATGGATATCCCACACTCTGGAAATACCAAAGGATAAAGATCCGGACCTCTATCTCCTTTCATTTTGAGACTTAGAATAATTTCAATAAGATTAAAAGATGGGGAATGTGATAATTTGTATCTGTGGACAGATTCCATGGGGATCCGAACTAGCTGCTTAATGGCATTTCCACGTTCTCAGGTTATCCGGGATATACTGATGATTGGCCACCGACAGGCTTTTGCCTGGGTAGACGAATGGTATGGTAAGTGAAACTGTTTTTCAGCGTTGTTCACAAGCAATTCAGCTTTTCCGTGTCTATCATCTGAAATATGGTATGAAGACATGACTAAAAAAAAACATAGGAGACAGGCTTGCTACCCGAAGGTTTTTCTGACTTTGAGAAAAGATTTATTTAAAATCTAGTGGAAAATGGTAAGATTATCAGCAGATTTTATGAACCAGTTTTCCATTTGAGCCTTTGGGTCCCTTCCTTACATCATTATTCAGGTAAGACCATTCAATCCCTGTGGCCTGCTCCACCATTTAATTAAATCATGTCTCATCTGCACATCAACTCCCATTGCACCATTACCTAGAGACTTCGAACAAACAGACTACCAGATGTCACAGTCTCCATCTGTGCTTCCAACTCACAAAAGGCTGTTGGAAGCTGTTTAAAAATAAAAAATTGTCTGATGCATGTTTGGAACCTATGTAATGGTGTGATTATGATAAAGAATTCATGAAGTTGTGACCATTTGGCACCCTGTTACAAGAAGATTCTCAAAATCAGATCCCAATTGAATTTTAGTCTCTGGTTTGTCTCTCTTATTCCCTCCTTCCCTCTGTTGTTGGAGGATCCTACAGTCAGTCATCCAGTACATATACATGCAGCCATTCTTTCTGTGTGAGTCTGAACACTAAGCAATAGTTGTCACAGTCTAACCTAACTCAGTCCAGGTATGATATCTACATTGTTGTGTTTCTAACCGAAGTTATTAAATAGAATGGATTGGACACCCTGGCTATTTTTATCCCTATCCCTACCCTAGGGACATTGAAGACAATTTACAAAATCTCCATAGCATCCCTTGCTGAACATCAGAGTCCCCAGATATTTCCAAATATCTTCCTATGCCACTTCATTATCAGGTTGCAATAGCTTTTTCATGGTTCACACTTCTTTCTCTGCCCCACTATGAAGCATTAAGTTTTACAAAGCATTGCTCTGCCTAGGAGCACAGCTTTGTGGAAAACTCAATAACATTATGAAGCAAAAAAAGCTTGTGCAACTAACTGTATTTTTAGTGAAATCTTAATCAGTAAAGTCTTGTACAAGCAAGATTTCTTGATATTTAAGTTTGTTGCTTGATCTTTCATTGGAGGAGAATATTCTGAATGACAACATTTCCTAACTCTCGTTTTTCTCATGCTTACTAAGTAGCAAACTTTATACATACGTGTTTACCGCAATTCTGTTTCATACTATGAAATCACATTCATGCAGAGTATTTCAGGTGATAGTTTCAATGAACCTATCGTGACAATTGTCTTAATTAGTCACATGTAAAGGCACCTGTTTGTGTTGAGCATTTTAGTAATCATTTCAATAAGGATTTGTATTTCTATCAATTGTTCACCTGTTCATAAAAACAATGAGAAGCCAGTTCCAAAAGGTAGGTATTGCTTTTTACAATTTCAACATATGTATTGAGTTTCTTAATAAGGACTGAACAATATTAGTCTAAGTAAGAGTTAATTTTATTTTAATACATTGAAAATCTGAAATGTCTGACTTGAGGTCTTGTAGCAGGTATTCTAATGATCTTCTGAAAGCAACTTTCTTGAAGATCTATTTGGCTTCTACTTTCACGTTTCCTACTGATCACACCTGCGCCAATCCACTCTTTCCCCTTCTTTCTCTCCCCAGAGCACTCCTTCTACTGCTAACCCTTTTTTTTCTTCCACACCTTTTTTCTCCGACTGGCCAATATACATAAAGCTCGTACCCCACTGCTTCTGGAACCTTCCATGTCTGCACCTAGAATATTTTCTTTTTTTTTTATGTTTTCCACCCAGAAACCACTACATGCCTTGAGTTTAATGTCCTCAATAGAAACTGCCAAGAAACATCTTGAACTTTTTACAGATATGACTATGGATGACGTACGGAATTATGAGAAAAATATGCATGAACAAACGAACATAAAAGTTTGGTTTGATCAGCCTTCCACAAATTCTCCTTCCGCGGATGAAATACAGAGTGATGGCAACGCAAGCGTATGTTACATTTTTCCTGAAGTACACTTTGAAACAAACCTCCCTTACTTTGGGAATTAAGGATGTCAAAATGTTTTCCCTTTAAATAAAAGTCTATAAGCACAATGGCAGTACACAATTGGGATGTTGTGAACAAGAAGTTTCATGTCATGGAGCCCTTTTAGGATCAGAGATTTTTCTGTCACTGAGCAGTGCTGAAAATATCAATGTTTAATCCCTTTTTCAGGTGTGCGCATCTTGAAGTTCACTCTTGCCATTTGATTTTACACTCAGCATCGATTGGCATTTACTCCCTTCACCCTCCAGACCTGATTACAATGACACGTGCTGGATAATAGCTTCCTGAATACTACCAACATTTCTGTTCCTCACCCAATCTGCACGTACTTCACGTGAGCCAAAACAATGGTTTGCAGCAAACTATTCAACCATGGAAGCCACCATAGCCAAGCACAATCTGTTTTACTTGACGTTCACATATGTAAGTCATCAGCAGCACAAACCAGGATCAAACTTGGAGGTAGTTCTTCTGACTATGGCTCAACACTATAAACACAGCATAATTGGAGTAGCAACTGGATCTTTTCTTGACAAGTATTAAATAAAATATTACACTGTAATTGTACAGTGTTGCGGATCATGAAGGTATTCACATCACTACCAGAGAGGAGTAACTTTGATCCAGTTGATTGAATTGAATTGGACTGAATTTGATTGGCCGCACCACATTGTCCAATTTTACATCCTGTTGTCATCACTGCAAAACTAAATGTCAATGGAGTTTCAAATCGATAGTTCATTCAGGTACATCAGCTTCCTGCCAGAGCAGTTAAGTTAAAAATAACTGTCAAGGTCTTCTTGAAAATACACACACAGAGCAGTTTAAAGCTGAAAAATCAGTTTCTGAGAGCAGGGAGTTTGACAATATAATCAATCATATTGATTAATATTGATTCATTGGTCATCATTGAGATTTTGCTATTTACCAGTCTGTAATTAATGAAAATTTGAATATAGTCTACTATTCTAAATATTATATCTTGAATATGATTGAATCTCAGTGCTGGTTTTGACTTGGTATCCAATCACTGCAAAAAATAATAGGACCCCTGGTGCCATTGACACCAGAGTGATGATGTTTAGCAATTTCTGGGAGTCAGAAATAAAAGCAGAATTAGGGTACATCTTAATCAGAACCAACTTCAAATAAATATGCAAATAACAAAAGCAAATGAATTACAGGAGGGTGTTCAACAACATTTCAGTGGAATACAGATGGAACACTGCATGAGCTATAAGTGACCAAAGCTGAGAGTGTCAAAACGAAGGATTTTTCAACATTGTTTCTAAATAAGAGGAGAAACTTGAACTTATTCCACTGGGGAGGAGGGAATGGTGAACACTTGAAATGAAGTGGCTGCTTTGTGTTTGTGATTTACAATGTGAACACTATTAGGTTTGTTGGTGGATGAAGCTACAGCTGGACTCTGGCAGGAGCTGCATGCATAAATGCTAAATGCCATCCTGTGCCCTTAGCACTCTAGAGGCAATTACCCTGTCCCAACCAGGCAGCCTGCCTTGTCCCACCCTGCTTGGTGACCCTTGCTTTGAAGCCAGTGGAAGTCTGGTAAGGCACGTTTCCTCATGGGGCCTGGTGAAGGAAGTTCTGAGTTCCACAAGGGTATTCTGGGATGCTGTTGCCCAGGCTTCCACCTTTAAAATACTCTGATAAATATCCTTGTTTTTCCCATCTCCATGCCTTATCTGAGGGCTATGCTGCCTGAACTTCCTCTCCAATCTCCCAGCCAGTTGCTGTTTCCCACAAGTTTCAGATGGAACATCAGACCAGTGGCATACAGATCAGACTGCAAATCAATACATTGGGATTAGAAATTTATTGCAGCTAATGTGTAACAGGCTACCCTACCCCTACCCAAAACCCACTGAGTGCTAAAGTTCATTCTAATTTGTCTCAAATAGATTTTTGATTTAAAATATAATCTATTATTACGTGACCCTAGATTTATGTGGATCCTACCAAAAAAATACCAAATATCGTTCTGCAACTCAAATTGCAATCAGATGAAATTGAGGTTGTTTAAAGTATTATACCTGTTAAACCAAAATATAACATCCAGGATTATAGTTATGGATGTCACCTTTCCAGGCATGAGTGTCTTTGAATTAGTGCTTACAGCTTTTCGTTGATTCTGATAGTATAGGAAACAATTCAAAATGATGAATTAAGAATGTTACTCAAGAAATGTGTCTTAAACATGAAAATAATTTCCTGTTCAGTTTGACTATAAAAGTTCATTTTAAATAAATAATGGGAGCTTTAAACTATATTAATATGGAAAATGTAACTTGTTTGTGACAGAAAATTTGTGCACACTAAGCTTCATTTAAAAAAGACTAAAAAGACCAATGGTAAGTGAACTGTGATGCATTACTGTGTGTTTTGCCAGGGCAAAGCTTCTTACAATATTGTATAATTCAGAGTTGCCTAGTCCTCAAGTTTTTTTCATGAATTTGAAAGTGAGGACATTATTCTGCACTTATTGTATTTAATTGTATATAAATTCAACTAGTACATACAGATCAGAAACGTGGGGCTGGACTTTACAGTCCCCTGGCAGCAGATTGAGAAGGGGTGGGGTTGGGGGGGCAAGATCTTGTAAAATGCAGTGTGCAGCCTGCTCACTGCCTTTCTACCTGCTCATCTCCAACCTGTCTCATTTTATTGGAGGGGAAGCTTCAGCAAGTCCACCCACCCATCCTCGTGCCTCCTGAGAGGCACCACCACAGCCATTTAATCCTCCAGAATTTCCTCAGCTTTGGGGACAGGCTGTCATCTCAGCAGTGGCCACCACTCAAACCTGGTCCTGCTGAGACTACAGGGCTGCAGCTCAATATGAAGTGGGACTTCCTTCCCAGATAAGGCTGAATTCTGACTCAAATGTAAAATGGCTGTGGGCCACCTAGCTGTTTTGCAGATGGATTCCCGTTTAAATTGTTGGTCAGGGGTGGGAGCAACAGGGAACATCATGCCCTGTAAGAATCAGTCCCAAATATCTGGATGACCATGGGTGCAAATCCATAGGCATATAACAACAGCATGTTGTTCCAACTAATTGCACCATTCAACAGTTTATAGGTTTATAGATGTTATAAAGATGGACTTGAAGCAATAGAAGAGCTCGCGTGTTCTATCATGTGTTATTTAAGGCAGAAACATTAAACATGTAGTGAACTGGAATTAGTATATTGTTCTGTCAGTCACATTCAAATTTATATTGATATTATTTCCCCTTTTATCTTCAACTGAAAGACATGACAATGAACGAAGTTCGAGAATTTGAACGAGCGACTCAGGAAGCAACCAACAAGAAAATTGGAATTATTCCTCCTGCAATTACTATCAGCAATATAGTTATGCCTTCGTTAGCCCGCAGTGGACCTTCTAGTGCCCCAACCACGCCTCTTGCCTCAGAAGCTCCAGAATTCCTGGCCATTCCCAAGGAACGACCTCGAAAAAAATCTGCTCCAGAGACTCTTACTCTTTCCGAATCTCGGGAGAAACACTGTGCTGCCATGGTACCTGATATTGAAGCTTCTGGCGAACCTTCTGAGCCCAAGCACAACTGATTTTAGTCTCTGACCAGTGGCTTTGTTTTCAGATTTCAGTGTAAGATTTTTTAAAATTTATCATCTTTTTACTTCTTAATTGAAATGTCCTGTTTCCTTGGCCCCTGAGTATATTTCACAAATGAAATAATGTATTCTGTATCCAGTATTTGTTCATTAAATTAAATAAGAAGCTTCTCCCAAATGGTAAGATCAGTGTAGAGTGCAAGAATTTTACAAATTAAATTCTCGAGATGCTGATGACAAGCCAAGTCTCTTGCCACTACGTCATATTGAAAATTCATGAAAGGTATATACACTATTTTCTGGTATTGATTTGCATGGGCTTAAATCAAGGACAATGATTTTCCGACTTCCACTGGAGTATGGATGAGGTTGCTGGATTATAGTGGGAAACATTACATCTAAACATTTAGTATTTACACACGAGTATTTCAATACAATAAAGTTTAAGCGCATTTCAAAAGCAGTTGTGTGAGCTGGGAAATGGTTGCATTAGGTCAGCCGACACACAGCAATAAGTGTTTTGATGACTTGACATTGGAATCATTTGCTCACTCTGTGTGGAAATCAGTAGCACCTAGTCAGCCTTGGAAAGTTCCACAGCAGTCACAGCTGTTGTTTTAGACCTGTATCCACATTGTGGTTAACTGTGTTCCTTTGGCAATTATCAACATAACTTACCATTGATAGTTACAGAATAAAATCACCAAAAGACACAATGCAGAATTAAGCCATTTGGCCCTGAGTACCTTATCGACACTTTAAAAGAGTTTTTCAATTACCTCACTCTACTACATTTCCTCCATAGTCCAGCAGCATTTTCCCCTCCAAGTATTTATCCTATTCCTTGATGTAAGCTACTTCACTGCCCATTCAGGCAGTGCATTTCAGATCATAATAATTCAATGTATTAAAAAATTCTCTTCATCTCACCTGTGGCTCTTTTGCCAATCAATTTAAATCTGAGTACCAATTCTTTTGGTTTCAGATGATACCCACTCCACCAGTCACTTGCCAACTCGATTTTCCACTCAATGTTTCTTAAGCCAAAAATGGGGCCAGATGGAATTCATAATCTATGATAAAATAACAGAATCTCTATAATTGACCTAAGTACCATTAAACCATAATGGGGAAAATCAATCTCGTTTGTTTCTTTTGTTCAGTATCTAGTGGTCCCCCTGCTAGGAATCTGTACCATCTTGGTTACCAAGACAGAGCCAGACGAGACAGTGACAATCTGGGGTATCTTCCTTAAAACTCTTAACTTGCATTTGAATAATTGTTCCATGGGTAAATTATATTTAATTATTCCATCTGGAATATTGTGTCAAATTTGAGGATTGCTATTTTATTTTTAAAAATGTCAAAGCCCATGATTATGGATGTGATGGTGTGTGAGCATAAGACTGGGTTGTTCTCAGCACCCCCACAACGGCAGGTTTGGAACAAGAGAGCTGATTCACTCCCTGAATCAGTTAAGGGTAAATACAAAGTTTATTTATGTGAAGTACTTGCCATCTGCACTGACAATCCATTTGAAATGAAAGATAAATGCCATATTCACAAGATGAGTTTTAAAAAGTTCAACTTTGCTTCTGGTGAAACTCAGTTCCACTGGTGAAGCATTTTCCAGTATATCTTAATCCATTTCTTGAAATGATTAAAACTTCACTCAAGAGTCGCTATGTCATTGTTTTTCTTGGCTCCTACCTGTGTGCCAAAGATGAGAGGTTGCTGTTATAATAATTACAGGACAATGCATTGTTATGGTATAAATCTATCTGCTCTTCTGTTTTGCTGAGTTAAGGTGCTAAAGATTAAAAGAATACTTTTAAGGGATTGTACTGAGTGAAAGACTTGTCAATAGCAGAACTGCATACCATGTTTGGGGCTTTTCATAGGAGAAATTTTAAAGAAATCCCAATACCATATTTTTGAAAACATTGCCTGAATTCTGCATTTGATTGATTTATTCCATTAAATCTTTCAACCTGAGCTGCCTACACAAAACAAATCCAAAAAAATGTAAATCAACTTACATTTTTCTGATCTTTGGCATATCCATTATATTTAATGCATCACAAGTTAAAATGTTCGCAGCCTCGCAAATTTCACTTTTGGTAGAAATTTTTACACTAACAAGGTGAACATTAATCTTTAAACCCCATGCCCTAATCCATTTAAGAAAAACCTTGATAAGAAAATGTACTGCTGATCATCGATATTCGTGCATCTAAATGTCAGGCCATCTAATCATTTTAAAGGATAAGAAGGAAAGGGGAGGGAAAGAAGTGAGCTGTTAAGTAAAGGTTATGGCATCTGTTTTTCTCTTTAAAATCTTTTTGAATATGAGACAATGACTTTCATTAAAAAGTACATACTTGTTACACTCTGCCTTTTAATATTCCCATCTGAATACATTCTTTATTAATATGTAAACAAAAGAAACCTTCTTACATCATTATCGGCAGTTTTCAATTGTTTAAAGTAATATGCGTATCAAATTAGTGTTTAACAAATGTATTTTTCCTCGTCTCAGAATTTAATTGCTCCGTCATATCTTAAATAATTGTATATTGGACTTATCACTGTGTTTAACACAATGCTGAACAAGTACACAGCATAAACTCTGATAACAGAGAGGAGCCTTTAGAAAACTGAACTAACTTAAGAGTAAGGAAATTCACACAGAATTTCTCTCTCAGTGCCTCTGCATGCTGTGCATATCTTTAATCAAATGTGTACTGTATGTTGTTACAGTTCTATCTGAATTACTCGAGTGAGCTTCAGATCTGACTGCCTGATTGCTCTCATTCAATTGTGTGTTTGCAAATGTGAAAATATTTACTGTATAGTAAATTCTGTGTACATTCTAATGTTTTAAATTTTTATGAATTTATTTATTTTTGCTGTCAACATCATTTTAGCAAATGGACCAATTCATGATATTTATATTGTTTCAAATATTAAAACTAAAGCAAGCAGATAATTCTGGTACCATGCTGTGTTTTGCTACTGATGTTTGTTTTAAGCCATATTCATTTGTATTGCAGTTATTTTGAAATAGTGGCATTATGTCTTGCAGAACTCAATGATAACCAGATTTCTTTCTCTCCAGTTTTTTGTTGTGATTTTTTTTTCAAGCTGTACTGTTTTCCAGAAGGTGAAACTCCTTAGTTGGGGTGTGTTTCCACAAATACATTCCTCAACTGGCAGTTATTCACCTGTCTTTGAGCAAGAGCATCTGCAAACTATTTTATCCTGGGAGTGAACCCTGTGATGTTTGTATCTGTGCAATTGCCATCAGGATCCATACATTCAGCAGCTAAGGCTAATTTCCACCCTCTTTGCAGAAGGGAGCAAGACCAATGGTGGCAGTTCTGAAGCTGCTCATGCTACAGTGACTCAAGTTCAAAACATGCACTATCTTAAAATGATTTGCATTGATCAACTACACTGTATTGACAGAGTCAATTATATTTTCCTTATCCTTAATCAAAAACAACAGTGACTCAATTTCAAAAGCTATTATTCTGTTGTGAAACAGTTTGGGACAATCTTGAGGATATTATCAGGGGTTATAGAAAAGCAAGTTTCTTTTCTCTTTTGAGCCTTTCTTGCACGAGAGCTAAAGTTAACAGAATACAGTTTGTTCTCAAGTTTTTGCATATTAGAAAGGTGCCTTAAAGAGCTGCTGAGAGTGTGTCAAGAGAACAGGGAAATTAAAAGGTTGAGTTTTAAAGGCCAGCCAAACCTACTTTCTCAAAATTTCTAAAGGCCAATTAATGGAACCAAAAGTCTGAAAGCAAGTTATTTCCCTCCATCCCCTTGTGTGGATAATATTGTGTTCTCAAGACAACAAGGAGGAAGATAGTACTTTACAAAAGTACTGCCTGATGGGATGAGCCTTTTATGAAAACCACCTTTTCAACAGATATTTCTGAACAGTTTGGATCAATTCTACAGGGAAACTATTTTAGATTATTGAGATATAAAGATCTCAACAACAGAACTTTTTCTGCACTTTCCTTCTTTACAATTGGAAATGCCTGTGAAATGTATTTTAAAACATTTTTGAAATATAAATGTAGTGGTAGTTACTGACAAAAATATTTTTCAAAACAGGATGTTGCTGAAATAGTTTCATAATAGCATGTTCAGGTTATCTTAGTTATCCAAACTGTATATTTCCCATTTTTACTGACTGTGTTTCCTGTTAGAGGCCAGAAACATAAATGTTAAATACCATGAATACTTTCTTGAAATACTGAAATGTAAAGAAGTTATGTATGAATAAAAATAACCCCTTGGTTAAGTAGTGGAAGAGCTGGTGTCTATGGAGAATCAGTGTCCTTGGGAAAATGAAAGAAATGTGCTGTGGTTTATTGATTGCAGATAAATGGTACATGTCATTTGACTATTCTCCTGGTGTTTAAACTGTGAGCACCTTGCAGGGAGGCAAAAAAGAGACACTTAAAATGGGACATGAGAAAAGTGCCATTGTTTCAATATATTCAATGGTATATAATCTGCTGTGCTTGGGTTCATAAATGAAAATTCCATCCTGTGATAAATATAGAATAACATTTTGCATAAATTAGTATTGCACATAATAATTACAATGTAAATATTCTGGTAATTTGTTAATTTAAGGGCAAGTTTCCCTGCGGCAACTGGTTTACCTTATTGAAAGATTCACTGTAATAGTTTGTTACATAGCATGTTATAATAAAGCACTGTAGAAAAAATACATTGCTTAAAGAGCAAATTTACCTTTTAAAGAAATAAATGTTTTTTCCCCCTCTGAATTGATTTTTTTTGGTTTGTATGCCAGTTATTGGAACTACAACTTGATCTGATACCCAGCGTCAGTCTGTTATTATTTTAAAATTCATACCCAGAAAGGGTTTATCATTCTCATCTTCTCACACGTGGAAGTAACACAGTATAGAAAAAATGGAAGTAAGGGACTGATCAAGACTGTGACCCATAACAAGAAACTGAAACAGCTTCAATGAATATACCATAGTGTCTAAAAGGATAGGGAGAACAGAAGGAATTCCAGAGAGCAGATAATTATGAGCACGTTGAGCAGAATTTTACCAAAGATCAATCAGGGTTCAATTTTGCAAGGTTCATGTTGGGTTTATCTCCATGAGCTCTAATGTGTTATTTCATTTCATTCTCCACTGCTCACCTGGCTAAGTATACACCATGGCTGAAAATGTGTTGCTGGAAAAGCGCAGCAAGTCAGTCAGCATCCAGGGAACAGGAGAATCGACGTTTCGGGCATCAGCCCTTCTTCAGTATACACCATGCCTATGTAGTGCCCCTCTTGTGCAATATTGCACTCATCCACAGCAGAAATATTTGCCACAGCCAGGAGCTTCCAGGATTTCTGCCAGGCACCATAAGCCCAGCAGAGCACCAGGTCAGTCACTGCTAGCGATGAATAGCCCTTTCACAGTGCACATAGTAGGAGGCAAACAAGAAAGTAAAACTTCTGAGAACACATCAGTGGCACTGGTTGTTTCACATACCAGTATGAATATGCTCGTCCTCCCCTGGAAGAGCTCATAAAAATAGATTAAAAAGTAGCTCAATAAACAAAAGGGGAACTAAATCATAATGGTGTTGGAGAAATGATGCATTCCAGAACCAAAGTCTTGAAAAGTTTCAAATGTGCCGGTAGACTGCAGCAAGCACCCTCTCCAAGGACACCCGGGTGAGGATATAACAAGAAAGGTGAGGCTGGTAGTTGGGAATTACCAACCCCTGCTACTGCCTGGAACTCTTAACAGCCAGTTTGCCAGGCCCAAGACCAAGCCGAAAATGTGTTGCTGGAAAAGCGCAGCAGGTCAGGCAGCATCCAAGGAACAGGAGAATCGATGTTTCGGGCATAAGCCCTTCTTCAGGAATGAGGAAAGTGTGTCCAGCAGGCTAAGATAAAAGGTAGGGAGGAGGGACTTGGGGGAGGGGCGGTGGAAATGCGATAGGTGGAAGGATGTCAAGGTGAGGGTGATAGGCCGGAGTGGGGTGGGGGCGGAGAGGTCAGGAAGAAGATTGCAGGTTAGGAAGGCGGTGCTGAGTTCGAGGGATTTGACTGAGACAAGGTGGGGGGAGGGGAAATAAGGAAACTGGAGAAATCTGAGTTCATCCCTTGTGGTTGGAGGGTTCCTAGGCGGAAGATGAGGCGCTCTTCCTCCAACTATCGTGTTGCTATGGTCTGGCGATGGAGGAGTCCAAGGACCCTTCCTAGACCTTCCTAGACCCTCCCCTTCCTAGACCTTTCCATTTCCATCTCGGGCAACCGAATCAACATGGAAACTCACTACCAAGACCAAGCCGACAAAGTGGACCTATGATTTTTCTGTTCTCCCCCCCCCACACCAGGTGCCCAAGGGTCAGGAGCTGGTGCAACCAAAAGCGTAATCAAAGGTTTTTAAGATAACTAAGCTGTTAAGATAACTAAACTGTTATGCAACCTACCATAACATATGTGTATATGCAAAAGGCCTACAAACTCCACAGAACATACAGTTGACCTGGGTGTCCACAAATGATCTCAGCTCTTTTCTTTAAATAAACCTAATAATCACCAATTTACAATAACAAACAACAAACACTCACAAGAACAAGAAACCAATCAAAAAAGTTTCAGAAAACAAGAGGTGGATTACATCAAAATGGCCTTGGATGGAGGGACAATGCGTGTCAGTACCCATGGTGACTATCTCTCCCATAGGCTTCAAGTGAACAACATATGCTGCTTCTCCAAGGACACCTGAGTGCAGATGTAGCAGTGGAAGAGAGACAAGCAGCAGTCGGGGTAACAGCTCTCTTCATGGTACACTGCTTGGACTTCTTGATGGCTACTTCAGTCAGGTCCCAGGAGCAGACCTGAGGAGGTCCTCCAAACTCCCCCAACCTCGTACTGACTGCCAAAACATCAAGTGTGGGGCTTATTTGCTGCCAAGAGAGCAACAATAGGTTTTGTAAATAAGAAGAGAGTGAGAGCAGTCTCCCACATCCTGTATATTTGTGATCCAGGGAGTCCACAGGACCACCAATTGGATAGCTGGCTTGGGAGCCTCTGAACTACCGGTAACTTAATCCATTATTGTACGCAACTGCTGCATGCAAAACCCTGCACAATGGAAAGCCAGAGAACTCCTGAGTAGGGAGCCCTCTACTGGGGACCCTTGCTGTCTGCTAGCAGAATGAAATGCCAAGGTGTGCCCATGTAACGGATAAAGGAGAAGGAGTGAATAGTGTGCAGCAAGCAGCCCATAAGGAAACTCCTCCACACCACACAGAAGAACGCTGAGGACAACATGAGGTGGCTCAGTTGTGGGGCGCAGACTCTCCAGAGACATTCGAAAATCTGGGGCTGATGAAGGACCCAGCTTTGTTTTTAATGTAAACCCGAATACCAATTTATAAATAACAAACATTGTCTACCAGGACCAGTGTAACAAGAACCAAAACAAAAATCAAAATGAGGGAAAATGAGAAAGTTAACCAAATTAAAAGTGTTTGAGGCTGAGATAATAATCTACAGCTCTCACTTTGCAGAAAGGCTTCAAGACAATCAATCGGTGAATACCAAGTGTTCCCTCTTCAAGGATGAGGACACACCTTTGAAAGAGAGGCAGGCAGTCAGGAATCATGACCCCTCTCCGTGAGATATTGCCTGCACCTTTTGTTGACAACTTCAGCCAGGCCTCAAGAGGAGGCGTTTCCACCTGCCAACACCCCTGTCCCACACGCAGCATCAAGAGATCAGGAGTGTGGGGCAAACAAAAGGACATAATATGTTTGCCCCTCGGTTCAGAGGGAGAGATCCTACTACTAGAGAGTCCTCTGAGCCTGCTTTATCCTATTTTTCTAAACAACCTGTTCAGAAGCAGGAGGGGACTTGAACCAAGGTGTCTCAGTCCAGGGTAGGGAAACACAAGGAGGGCCCTGCTCTCATGATTTTTTTTTTCCTCTTTTATTTCTAACCATGGGAGACCTTCCTGGGTCTGCTTAATCATTTTTTGGGGGGGAACTTGAAACTGGGTCTTTCCAGAGGTATGGTCCTAGCATTGTGCTACATGAGGGCACTCTATTTAATCTAGTTCAGAACATATTTTTAAAATAGTAGAAGGCTGCAGTTGCCCACAACCAATACATACATATTCCATGACTCTACGACACCACAGAATAAAGAGTTGGCCTGGGAGCCTGTGAAAGATATTAACCTGCAGTTGTACAGGACTGCTACATGCAATCCCCCCGACCCCAGGTCCCCGAAGGAAAGTGTACAGACCCAGAACCAGATTGATGAAGAACTCAGCTCTTTTCTTTTTAATTAATCCAATCACCCAAATAAATAAACACTGCTCATCAGAGGCATTGTGACAAAAACACAAAATCAGAGCGAAAATAAAACCAGAGAAGAAAACCATGGGTGACTAAATCAAATTATCATTTTGGAGGAAACAACGGATCGCAGTCCTTGTGGAGACCATCTGATACAAAATGCTTCAAGGCTACAAGTGGAAACAGCAAACAACTCAACTCTTTCTTGAAAATATTATAGCCAGAAGTGCTTTCACACACAAATGAATATTTATTTTTTCCATCACCCAGGGCTTTTTTCATCCATTGTATTCTTTTCATTGACTAACCACCACCTGTAAACCACCCATTGATTAATTTACATGCCAATTCCATCCAGGGCAAGGCAAACCATTAAACGTGACAGGGAGGGAGGAGGGGGAGGCTTAATCAAAACGGAGTTGGAAGGGGAAATAAAGCCCACCTCTCTCTCTAAAGGTATCTAGAGTTCAACTCACCAAACTAACAAGCCACCCAATTTATCACTTATACATCTAATTATAAACACTGCCTGACAGGGCAAAGTAGCAATAGTAAAAAGGAAAGGGAGAGACTAAATCAAAATAACATGGAAAGGGGAAGATAGTGCAGGACCCATGCTTTGAAGCTACTGGTGGACACCACACACTCTCTTTCCAGATGTAGCCAGAGTAGAAAAAAACTGAGTTCTATAAATAAACCCATCACCGATTTAACAAGAACTCCGCTCTGACTTGTTGTTTTACAATCCCCAAATTAACCAATTACACATTTAATCAATTTATACTCACTATCCACTAGGGAAAGTGCAACAGTAACAAAATAAGGGGAGAGAACTAAATCAAAATGAAATTGGTGGGGGAAATAGTACACCCTGGCCCCTGTTCTCTCTAAGTGTTTTTAGCATGTACTCCATCAGCACCATATACTCCCTTTCCAAAGAAAGTGTGACTAACAAAAACTACCTTTTTGTTTCAATCAACCTGTTCAGGTATATTATAACACGTTTGGGGCTTAAACATTGACCTGCATGCTTAGAGGTAGGGATGCTACCACTGCATCATAGTCTCTCGAAGAGCTCAGCTTTCTTTATACCATTGCCCATGCCATTCAGGGGCTGGGGAGATTTAAATTATTGTGAACATCAGTGGGGGTGAGGATTTTAATTCTGAATCATTAGAGAACAATGTAGGTTAGTGAGGACAAAGACGAAAAGCAAGCAGAGTTTGATATTTGACAGAATTAATTTTAATTGATTCATAGAATGTAGGCTCACTGGTTAGTTTGCTCATCCCTAATTGCCCAGAGGGCAGTTAAGAGTCAACCACATTACTGTGGGTCTGGAGTCACATGTAGGTCAGACTGGGTAAAGATAGCAGTATCCATCCCAAAAGGATACCAAGTGAGCCAGATGTTTTTTTCCAACAACACGGACATTAGTGTTTTAGGCAAACAATAATTAGAATTAATAAGGTTGGAGCCAGGAGAATGTTGAAATAATTAAGTCTGAAAATAATAAGGAAATAAGGAAATAGTGTTAGATGGACACAAGTAAGAATGAAGACAGCAATAGGCAATGATTAGGGTAAGCATTTCAGAAGCTGAGACTTGACCAGGAAGCTGAAGGTGCACTTAATCTGCCAGATGACACAAATGTTATGAGTATTGTGACCTGTGAGAAGGACAGGGAATGTGTTCAAGGGGACTTGGGAGGGCTGGTATGTTGGGAAGACATTGGGGAAAGTTGAAATTTATTGTGAACCAGTACAAAGAAGTCTGTATTGGTGGAAGAACATGGAAAGGCAATATAAAATAATTCTAAAAGGAGTGTCTAAATTAGAGGTCTGTGGTTATGTACACAAATTATTGAAGGTGCCAGGAAAGTTGAAAATAATTAAAAAGCTAATGGAATCCTGGGCTTTATAAATTAAGATGTAGAATACAAAAGAAAGGATTTTTTTAATTAAGTGAAAGCAAATCCCTACAGCAAAGCTATCACCTCCTCGTAAATTGAGTTTTAAGACGATTAGCGCACCACTTAATCTATTGAGTCAACACTCCTTTGTAATGTGCAGCTTTGTTTGTGTCTCTCCACAAGTGTGTCAGGAAGTAGTGACAAACATTTAGAAAGCACTGGTTTAGCCTCAACTGAAATGTTGCATCTAATTCCACGCACTGCTCATTAGCAAGGACATGAAACTTTGAAGACGACACAGAAAATATATACAAGATTAGTTCCAAAGATGAAGGACTTCAGTTACAGGGATAGGTTGGAGAATCCCTTTGACAAGGGGGTTGAGAACCAGAGAATGGACTTAAAGTGATTATTAAAAAGGCTGATACGAGAAAGCATTTGAACACAGCGTGTGTTTAGGAGCTGGAAAATATTGCCTGTGGGTGTGGTGAATGCAGATATAACTGGTTTCAAAAGGGAATCAGATAAGCATCTAAACATGGTTCAGAGTAAGAGGGAAAATGGAGGACAAGGTGAGTTATCTTTGTAGAAAGCTGGTACAGAATTGACAAGCTAATTATGTACTGCTTTGTCACATTCCACCCACCAGAAAGTCATGGTTATTCAAAACATTGCCCACCATAGTGGCTCCTGCTCTTCTCTCAGCAGTGAGCTCATTAATCTTCTTTGGTTCCCATTCAAGTAATGTCTTGACTTTCAAATCTTCTTTATTATTTCCATATCAATCCAATTCCTCTGTCTATCTCATTCATTCAACACCAGGTTATAGTCCAACAGGTTTAATTGGAAGCACACTAGCTTTCGGAGTGTCACTCCTTTATCAGGTGATAGTGGAGGGCTCAATCCTAACACAGAATTTATAGCAAAAATTTACAGTGTGATGTAACTGAAATTATACATTGAAAAATTGATTGTCTGTTAAGTCTTTCAGCTGTTTGAATACCATGATAGTTTCACCTCTTTCATGTGTAAATCACAAAACCTTTTTTTAAAAAGTTGCATTCTCAGGTCAGCTGTTAACAATGGTGATAATCATGAGTTTTTTTAACCTTGTCCAACCCAATCCAACATCTGCACCTCCACGTAATGTGAGAGGGCACAGTGGCATGGTGTGTTTCAGTGTTGTACCACCTTGTGTCTCTGTAACACAGGCCATAGCACAAACACTGCATTATCTTCCATGCCATTTGAGGACACTGTGCCATCGAACGTGTGTGATCATCCGAACCATTAGAGGGCGCCGCAATAAGAGGCCACTATTTACATCTGTGGTCTTCCACTGTGCGAGAGGGGGCGCTGTGCGAGGAGATTCTCTCAGCGTAGTGCACGATCCTCCACACCGTTCGAGGGCGCTGTAGGAGGAGGTCCCACTGGGCAGTGTGCGATCCTCCACACCGTGAGAGGGCGGTGTGGGGGGAAGCTTCCAGAGATAGGCTGCCGCCTTGCCTGGAGACTTTGGCCTGTTGCCTCGCTGGCAATGCGCAGGCGCCAGAAGGAGGCAGGGAGGCAAGATGGCGCGGTTGTGTGAGGGCTTCACGTTGTGCGGTTTATCGAGGGCTGCCGCCGTGCGCGGTGTGGAGCCCGCTGGGCCGGACCGTGTTGTTGTCACTCGTGAAGATCGGACCGTCACCGTCTACAAGGTGAAGTAACCGTGGGAGAGGAAAGTGGAGTCTGTGATGTGTTTGGGCCGGGGCCGGGAAAGCGGGTTTGCGTTGGCATCGTTACCGGGAAACCTGGTCCATCCCGGCCCGAGTCCGCTCCCGGCCCGAGCCAGCCCGCTCCCGGCCCGAGCCAGCCCGCTCCCGGCCCGAGCCAGCCCGCTCCCGGCCCGAGTCAGCCCGCTCCCGGCCCGAGCCAGCCCGCTCCCGGCCCGAGCCAGCCCGCTCCCGGCCCGAGCCAGCCCGCTCCCGGCCCACTTCCGACCCTGCTCCCTCCGATTCGATATATCCCTGAAAGATGGAGAGGACAGAATAGCAGCCCCGTCCTTGGTCAGAGGGTAGGGGGTAGGAACCTGTAACGATATAGAACATTACAGCGCAGTACAGGCCCTTCGGCCATCGATGTTGCGCCGACCTGTTATACCAACCTGAAGCCCATCTAACCTACACTATTCCATGTACGGCCATATGCTTGTCCAATGACGACTTAAATGTACTTAAAGTTGGCGAATCTACGATCGTTGCAGGCAAAGCATTCCATACCCTTACTACTCTCTGAGTAAAGAAACTACCTCTGACATCTGTCCTAAATCTATCACCCCTCAATTTAAAGCTATGTCCCCTTGTGCTCACCGTCACCATACCTGGAAAAAGGCTCTCCCTGTTCACCCTGTAATCTAACTCTCTGGTTATCTTATATGTCTCTATTAAGTCATCTTGCAACCTTCTCTCTAATGAAAACAGCCTTAAGTCCCTCAGCCTTTCCTCGTAAGACCTTCCCTCCATTCCAGGCACCATCCTAGTAAATCTCCTCTGCACCCTTTCCAAAGCTTCCACATCCTTCTTATAATGCGGTGACCAGAACTGTACACAATACTCCACAAGTGCGGCCGTACCAGAGTTTTGTACAGCTGTAGCATAACGTCATGGTTCCGGAACTCGATCCCTCTATTAATAAAAGCTAAAACACTGTTTGCCTTCTTAACAACCCTGTCAACCTGGGTGGCAACTTTCAAGGATCTGTGTACCTGGACACCGAGATCTCTCTGCTCATCTACACTACCAAGAATCTTAGCATTAGCCCAGTACTTTGCATTCCGGTTACTCCGACCAAAGTGAATCACCTCACGCTTGTCCGCATTAAACTCCATTTGCCACCTCCCAGCCCAGCTCTGCAGCTTATCTATGTCTCTCTGTAACCTACAACATCCTTCGTCACTATCCACAACTCCACCGACCTTAGTGTCGTCTGCATAGAACTCTGTAGTCACTTTTGTAATGTAGGAAACACGGCATGTAATTGATTTTCGTGTGAGATTTCCAGACACAGTTTGATATTCAATACTTTACGATGCTGCTTGATGAATATTGGCAAGATAGTGGGAACGCAGTGCACTTTCCAGCATTCACCTGAGAGGCACAATCCCATTTGAATGTCTCCTATGCAGTCTCAAGTCGCAAGAATCTGAAAAAGCATTTACATTAATAAAATTTACATCTTCTGTATTCTCTGTTTGGTTTTGCAAAGGTATCAGACCAAAAGCCGCTCGGAAGTTGGACGGTCAAGCAAACCCAAAAAATCTCATGCCCTGCTGTTTATAACAGCCAAACTGGAGAATTTGTTGTTGTGCAAGATCATAAGGTAACAATATAAAGAAATTTGAAATTCAGGTAGTTCTGCATTTTGTGTCTTTGGTAAAGTTGAAACATGATTTGAGAGTCTTATAACTCAATATTTTCAAGGAAGACTTTGCATTCCCTTTGACAGTGTGGACTTTTAATAAACTTATTTAAATTGTGGACACTCCCACCCATGCTTTCAGTGTAGTTACAAAGAAAAACTTGAAGATTTATTTAATAATTTTCATGTTCACACAATAGCACAAAGTGCTTATTGGGATACTTTTGAAGTACATGCTACATGTGCAGAGCGCCCCACTCCCCCCCCCCCCCCCCCCCCCCATCTCATACACAGCTGGGTTGTCAGTGTGAATGTGTAATAATAAAGGCACATATTTATATAGAGTCATTAGTGTAACAGGTTGAGGTGCTTCATACAGTGTAATCAATGAAAAATTTGGTGAACTTGCAGTTTTAAAACATTTCTTTTCAACTATTGGTATGGCCTTTATTGTTTCTTTTGTAGCATTCCATTACTTGTGATAAATGACCAATTTTTTTTCAATTTTACATCTTACAATGTGATGTGTTGTTTGGGCTTTTCCAAAGAAGACCTATTTTCCTTGAGGTCTGTAACTGGGATCAAATACAGTCTGCTCTTTTTATATTTTCTTATCAATCTGTTCAAAGATGTTATGACACACCTCTGGAGCAGGTGGAATAAGGTCTCCTGGCTCAGAGGCAGGAACTCTACTACCGTATCACAGCCCTCTGAAGGATATTGGTTTTGTGATTCATTTGTTTGGTGCAAGTTGGAAATTTCAGTGAGATCATGATAATGGTTTGAGGCTCTTCATGATACAATTACAGCCAACCTTTCAGAACAATTGAGATACAAATTCTGCATCCAGCTAATTCTGCCCCTAACTCAGAACTACTTTGTTAATAACAGATGCAAAGAATTAATAATGCAAGGCTTTAGATTTGCCTGTAATGGACTTTGTATGTAAATTTCTAATTGGCTACATGGATGATTTAGTGGTGGCGGTGGTTAGTAGTTGGAGAAAATGTCAGTGATTTGTTGGTGGGAAAACTATTTGGTTGTGTGCAAGAGCGCTTTGGATATAAAAAGAACAATCTAGACAGAGGATTTCTGCCTCTGAGCCAGGAGATGTAGGTTCAATATTATGTATGTAGTAACACCTCTGAACAGGTTGATTTAAAAAAGAATGAAAGGATTTAGATTGGACTGCACATAATGTTAAATTTTAACATTAGTTTTTTTAAATCCCTTCTAGGTTTTAAGGATTTGGAATGATGAAGATGTCAATCTGGAAAAAACATTTAAAGCAACAGTAGGTTGAGATTCACATGGATTCGCGTACCACACAAAGCAAATTAACTTCAGAAACTAATATTTTGTCATTCGGAATGAAAACTATTCAACTTACAACCATATACATAGAGTGTAACCATGAGGAATTTAGTTTAATTTACAAGTTTTATGAAAGAGTTTTATTTTAATCTGCAGTACAAGCTGTATTAAATAGTACTTTGGAGTTTTTATGGTTATACAGCAGAGCATTAAAATATTTTCTGTTATGTTTTCTTTATAGAATATTCACTCTATACATTTTAAGCACTAGAATAACAGGTGAATCAACAGAGTTACAAAATATGTTGAAAACCCCAATGTCAGCTGTATTGATCACACTTACCTCTTAGAATTACCTAAAATACATTACAGCTGCAGATGGTTCATTGGTGCTTCAATCTTGATGTATTAGTAATGTTGATCTGCATTACTTTCAAGTTACTGACTCAGTAGTTACTTATATAGTAGCTTAGATTCTGCATTAAGTTACAGACTATGACCATGAGGAGTCAAAACAGAACAACCTCATTTGGAAAGTTTGGAGTCTCAACTCTGTCGTGTTAATAAAATCCTTTCTTGGAGTACATTGGTTCAGAGAGAGGAACATACTTTTGTGAAACTACAAAGAAGCTACGTGAAATCAGGCCATTCGGCCTGTCCTGTCACATTGGTATTGACCCATCTTCTGAGCCATGCTTCTGATTCTTTTCTGTTTCCAAGTTCCTTATTCTGAATGGCCAGCTTTGATATACTGGATAACCTGAGTGATTTAATGATCCAAGTACAGATATCTCTCAAAATCTCTAAAAGAAAATAATGAAGGCAAAGGCACTGTTGCTCTTTAGGATGGAGATACTGTTGCATTTGCACAGAGATCTTGTTAAACTCTGTCTGGCAATTGCACTCATTTCGAGGTACAGGTCGTTCTGCTATAATGCGTGTTTCTTTAATATGAATTCACTGCAACGTGCTTGACATATTAGGGACACTGTTTCTAAAGCGCTAACTTTTTTAAAAATGTGTTGTCTGTAACATGATTACATAACCAACACTTTAAGCACTGTTTCTAAAGCACGATTTTTCAATAATATGGGGTTGCAAAGAACTTAACCATCGTGTTCTACAAGAACTACCTGTGGTGCATCCCAGAAATATAATACTGACATTGGTTAAAATGCAGATTTATTGGAATGATACTAGGGCTCATAAGGTTAAATTATGAAGACGACTTACATGTTTACATTCCCTTATGGGTAAATGATTGTCATGATGGCTCATGTATTTTGTCTCTACCCTGATTACTTAAATGATATTATAGTGTTTTGAAAGGGATTTGAGAAATTCTGAGTCAATTGGGGTAGATAGTCTGTTCCGTGATGCAGAGCTTAGGAAAGCATTGGGGAAACAGGTAAACCTTTGGCTAACTCGTGAAACATGTAAAGGATAGCATGAATCTGACTCTTAGGACCAAATGTCTGTGTCCTCAGTACCATGCTACATGGCTAAGAAACATGGACAACTTGCAGCTACCAGGAAAAGTAACCTAACAATTTCCATCTTTATTATGTGTGATACAGTATGGATGCATCCTGCTAGGTCAAAATCATAAATGCAGCGTCCTCTGAAATGCAGATTCCCCCAAGGGTGTTGGCATCAATCAAAATGTAGATAGGGCCTGTGTGCAGAGTGGAACACTACCATGTCCCCAAGATTCTTAAGTATGGGTGAGAGATCTGGCACCAAATGAAGGCTCTGCTTCAGTGTTGCTTGCAATGTGACATAACAGTCCTAAAAATAGACTGTTCATCTGGAAGTCTCTTGCTGATGAGAAATGGTGATATCTCCTGTGTGTTGGTGTATATAAACCAGCAGCTACAGCAGTTTGGCGACCAGTGCAAACACCAGAAACAACTATTAGCTTCATAAATGAAGTTTGAGGTACGACTTGCCTCTTGAGGATTGTCCATTATTGAAGGTCATAGAGTCAGCACGGAAACAGACCCTTCGGTCCACCTTAACCATGCCGACCAGATATCCTCATCTAACGTGTCCCATTTGCCCGCATTTGGCCCATAAAACTATAGACCAGTGAGTCTGACATCGGTGGTGGGCAAGTTGTTGGAGGGAATCCTGAGGGACAGGATGTACACGTATTTGGAAAGGCAAGGACTGATTTGGGATAGTCAGCAGGGCTTTGTGCGTGGGAAATCATGTCTCACAAACTTGATTGAGTTCTTTGAAGAAGTAACAAAGAGGATCGATGAGGGCAGAGCGGTGGACATGATCTGTATGGACTTCAGTAAAGCGTTCAACAAGGTTCGCCATGGGAAACTGATCAGCAAGGTTAGATCTCACGGAATACAGGGAGAACTAGCCAATTGGATACAGAACTGGCTCAAAGATAGAAGACAGAGGGTGGTGGTGGAGGGTTGTTTTTCAGACTGGAAGCCTGTGACCAGTGGAGTGCCACAAGGATCAGTGCGGGGTCCTCTACTTTTCATCATTTATATAAATGATTTGGCTGTGAGCATAAGAGATATAGTTAGTAAGTTTACTGATGACACCAAAATTGGAGGTATAGTGGACAGCGAAGAAGGTTTCCTCAGACTACAACAGGATCTTGATCAGCTGGGCCAACATGCGGAGAGGTGTCGGAATCTAAAGCAAAGAGCCATAACCTTTAGATCCCACCCTTCCCCAACAACCTGTTGAAGCTGGTGCCATTTGAAGTCTGAGATTGCCACATAAAAATCTAACAGACTATTTAAAGTTTACAGATCAATTTGAGTAAATGGATTTAAACTGCACGTTGTCTGTTATGAAATCAAATGATACACAGAGATAAAGGGACTGGAAGATCTACTACTGTTGTTCTTTTCACACCCAACTGCTCTGTTTGGTCATGCCCTTTTCACTTTTTCTTTTGTGGGTCAGTTGGCAAGATGCAGTTGCAGAATCTAGCCACTGTGGGGCATTTTAGAATGTCAGGCAGTCTGTGTTAATTTGCATCTTAGAACAGACCCAAATGAAGATAATACCAGAAATATTTGCCAAGAAGAATCTTTATGAAAGTTCTGTTTTTATTTTTGCTTGACCCTTAATTTCGGCATCAGAGATTTCAGCTATTCGTAGGTGGGAGGGGGCTATGAATTTATTTTCCCTGGAAAGCAGTCAAGTTAGAACTAGTAGCCAGAGACTCTGCAGTCAGGATAACAAGCTTGCAAAGGCAAATGTATTGTAATTGTCGCATGTAAATTTAGAATGGGAGATGCGTCAGGTTGGTACAAACATGTATCAGCAGGGAGTAATATACTGTGGGGGGAGTATTTTAAATATTTTCTTGTTCTTTGAATGTGCTCGCTCCCAGGCTATACATGTAAATTTATGTGTCGTACTTTAAGAAGCTACTTCAAACTACAACAATTCCTTCAAGAGTTGGAAGGATGTCATTCACCTCAGGAGGGAAATGTCTATCTTCAGGAAAGAAAAAACTAACTGTGCGCAAGTAAGGGAGAAACTGAGTCAGCAACAGAAAATAACTTGTTGAGCAGGGTTCCCTTTACTGTATCTTCAGTGACATACAATTAAGTTAGTTGCCTTTATTAAATATTTAGCTATTTGTTTAATCTGCTTTTATTTATTTGTTTGTATTCATATTTCAGTGATATAATTGAAGAAAATGATTTTTCAGTAATGAATTAGAAAGATGTTTGCGTTAAGGGCTTAAGAGACAACTTGTTAATTGTCCTTGTTGATCCATCTGATTCTTTTTTCCAACATTTCAGCTAGAAAGCAAGATTTACCAAATACACACTCTACCTGACATTGAACCTCTGGTAATTTTTGAAAGGGGAAGTGTGAGACAACTTGATGTCCTTCTGTCAGCTCCACAGCAAGATCTGGAAAGTGTCTTATCAAAAGATGAAGTCATCAGGTTTGTATCACTAACACTGCTTTGAGCATTGTTTCAAAATACTCCTTTGCATAACTTGTTTGTTTACTTCATTTTTGTTTATTCACTCATGGGATGTGGGTGTTGCTAACTGGCTAGTATTTATTGCCCGTCCCTCGCTGTCCTTGATCTGAGTGGCTAGCAAGGCCATTTCAGAAGGCAGTTAAGAGTCAATCACGTCACTGTGGGTCTGAAGTCACATGTAGGTCAGACCTACAGATGGTAGATTTCCTTCACTAAAGGACATCAGTAAGCCAGGTGAGTTTTTTTTTCCTGACAGTCAACAGTGGTTTCATGGTCATCAATAGATTCTTAATTACAGCTTTTTATAATTGAATTCAAACTTCTCCATTGCTGTCATAGTGGTATTTGAGCTTGGGTTCCCAGACATTAGCTGAGTTTCTGGATTAATAGTCTAGCAATACCAGTTGGCCATCATCTCCCCCTATGTTCATGTTTATGTTCAGTTTCTCTTTTTTTTTGTGGAGAAATTTTGTGAAATGGCATTGAAAATATAATTAAAACATGTTTGTATTTTTGTGATGAGTAGGTAAATGGTTGAAAATATGGCTCACCTTGCAAATGTTGGATTAGAAAGGCTGTTTAATGGATAAAAGGTTGAGAGTAGACAGGCTTGATGGCAGTGTAACTACACATGAAATCCAGAGTCCTGGGCTAATGCTCTGTTTATAGATTCGCATCTAACCAAGGCAGCTGGTGGAATTTAAACGAAAATTAATAAAAAATATCTGGAATATGGATCAAGTCTCAGTGGTGACAACAGAACTGTCATCAGTTGTCTTTAAAAGCCATCTGAATCACTAATTTTTTTTATAAAAGGAATTCTTACCTGATCTGGCCTATATATGACTTCAGATCTACAATGACGTGGTCAACTCTTATAATCCTCCGAAATGACATATTTGGTTCTGGGCAATTAGGGATGGGCAACAAATGCTATCTTATCAGTGGCACCTACATCCTATGATTGCATTAAGAATGTACAGAATTTGGTAGTCAGCTGACTGGAGTAGGAAGATCTAAGTCCTGGCTTTGCTAATCTATGCTGAGGTATAAAGAGCCAACAGCTCTCTGCTGCCTTGCTGAAGTCATGTTTGCTTATTTAACAGTCAAGTTCACTTAGTTAAACTCTGTCTTCACCAAACATGCCTGTATTATAATCAGGAGCAGGAATCCTGACTTTTGAAAAATTTTATATATATCTCACTAACTTTGAGTGAGTGATATCAACAATGCCCAGAGTTGTCTTTGGAAGTCAGCTGACTGAACAATCATCTGTTGTTCTTTCCTCACTTCCTCACTCAATCTTCACTTGTTTCTGTCTGCCTTCTTTAACCACACGGCTACTAAGCAATATCAATGAGAGAATTACAAAACAGTGATCTAATATAATACTATAAACCATTAAATTTAAACTTAATCATTTCTCAAAGTGATAAGACTCTTAAAGGTTTTGTAACAGCTTAAATTTCCATGTAGTTTTCTGTTGCTCTTTAAAGTCTTTGTAGCTAACAGATGTAGCAGTTACGTTTGTTAAGTTTTCCAATAAATATGTAATTTACTTGTAGGTGGAGTGACGTTTTACTGGAAGCTGGAAGCCCTGTGGTCGTCTTTGTCACCGAACAGGTAGGGAAAAAAAGTACATTGAATTGATACAGCTTGAACAGAGCCTGCGTAAATATCAGCCCCTTGCACTATCACTGTAGTAGCAGTGTACTTACTAGACAAAACTGCACCACAGCATCCCACCAAGATTTGTACAGTACTATCTCCCAAAAACTGCAGCCTTTTCCAATTAGGACATGGGTATATCACACCCAATATCCCTGCAAAAGTTCACATTTGTTCAGGTCACCATGCCTTAACTGTTGCAGGGTCAAAATTCTGGAATTCTTTATATTAGAACCCTATGGGAGTACCTTCACTGCCTTCATAGTGAAATTATGAATAAGCAATGAGTTCCAAAGATGTCTACACCCTGTGTTTTTTTTTAATTCTTCAATTTGAATAAAACTGGAGTACATGTTGGTCATCAACAAAATATTTCATGCTGTGAAATGAGATGCTCTGCCCGTTACTTCGGTCAGTTTTCCTATTGTTACTCGGTTGTCAGCTTGGAAGTACTGAAGTGTCAGTCTGCAGATTATTGGGCCAAGCCCTGCTGTAGTGCTTGAACATATTAAATATTGAAATAAAGGCTCATCATGCTGATCAATTTTGTGTTCATCTGCCTTGCCAGACAAGCTCTTTACATTAAAATATATACAAGTTAGCTTTATGGGCCTCCCATGTGTCTTATCCTGCCCATGTTCTCTCCACCAACTAGACTGTCCTAGCATCCTTCTACATCTGTTCGGACCATGTTCTTTACTTTGCATCCACTCTGTGCCCTATTTCCATACCAGATTAGTTTCAAACTTTCCCAACAGCTGTCTAACCTTCTGACCGGGTGTGTAATTGGTGTGTAATTATTTTTTAAGCATGAAACCATATGAACATTTTTAGTTAGCCCAGTGTATCTAATCTGCGTATTCTCAAAAAGTCCCTTAAATGTATGCCACTGTATCTTTATTGACCTACCTTTTAACTTAATTTGCCAGTTCACTTTAGCTAACTCAACTTTCATTTCCTCATCATTACCCTTGACTTAAAAACCAATATTTGACCTTCTTTGTTCCCTCAAACTAAATATAAAATTCGCTTAGAAGTCTTTACTACAAAGTTATTAATTGATCCTATCTTGTTGCACAGGACCAGCTCGAATATCCTGTTCTCTGGTTGGCTCCAAATCATGCTTCTAATGCATTATCTATCCAAACAAGATCTATAAACTTCTTTTCTAGGCTTCCTTTGCTGAGTTCATTTGTCCAGTCTGAAGGAAAATAAATATCACCCATGATTATAACCAGACGTTATTACAAGGAGCGATAGCTAAAGGTAACAGTAATCATGTGGTTACTGTTCAGCGGCCTGTGTACCACTTCCACAAGTGACTTCTGGTCTTTATCATTTCTCATCTCCACCCAAACTACTTATATGTTTAAATTTTCTTAACTTGAGTCAGTCCTCTCTATTATGCTGATACCCACATTAATTGACAGTCACCCAGCAATCTTTTTCCAATTTCTTCTTCCAAAACATGTTCAACATTCAAGGTTACCAGTCTGTCATCCTGCAACCATGTCTCAGTAGTGGCTGTCAGAACATATTTATTTAATTCTACTGCTATCTGCATGCATTCAGGTACAGACCCTTTTGTCTTTATTATTATTTTTTCACTTCACCTTATCAGTTCATTTTATTGCTAGATTAATACATATATTTTTTTTGTCAGTCTGTTTAACATTTCACATGTTAGTACTTCTCTCTCTCTTGCCTTGTCCCTATTCTTGGGTTTGATATTAGTTTTAGCTTATCTCCATTCTGCAATTATTGTCCCATAGTATGCATGGAAAGGTGCTAATTTGATGGATGTTTGTTTTCAATTCAAAGCCTTTTCTATTTATAGAGTGGAATGTACCATCTGTATGCAGAGAAAGTAAACCACAATGTACGGCAAAAGTTTAAACTGGATTCAGAAGAGAATGGCTGTCCTTTGAGTTTTGTGCTTTCCAATAAACAAGAGAGTATCATCCTTTTGTGTTTATGTAAGTTACATTTGATCTAATTTGTTATGCATAGTTTACGTGAATAGTTTAGAACATGCTTGTCTGACTTATAGATTTGATTTATTTTTGTCATATGTACTGAGATAGTGAAAAATCTTGTTTTGCATGCTAACCAAACAAGTCATAACTTACTAAGTACATCAGTAACAGAACAGAATGCAGAATATAGTGTTACAGCTACAGAAAAGGTGCAGACAAAGATCAATTCAAATATGAGAGGACTGTTCATAAATCTGAAAACAGTGAAGAAGTTGACATTGAATCTATATAATATGCAAGCAATATATTGTATCTTGATAAGTACAACCTTATTGTAATTATTTTGCATATCATTTGACAATAATTAGTGGATGAATGCTGATGATATTTGATCAGTCATGTGTCTAGCCACCATTTAGGAGTGGATATAAAGATGTATTTTCTTGAAGTATTCTTTGATATTGTACTGCAAATAATAGTTTTATAATATTGGCACCATTTATGCTAAAGGCATACTTTCTGTCAACTCTACAATTTCCATTGAAATTTGGAGCAGCATTAGGCCTGAGCATAGTAGGCACATTCCAAAGGGATTATAATCTGGTGTTACCAGTCCAGCCGCACTGGTGGCAGACTGTGTTGGGCTCATTGCTCTGGTTGCTACAGTATTATGACTAGACCCAGCACATGTAGCATGAGATCATGCTACACTGTTAGAGGATTTGAACAGGCAAACCACATTCATTATTAATTTTATTTTGAGAAAATTTCAGGTTTAATGATAGTGAGATGTCTGAAACAATATTATTAGTATAACAATTCCAGTAGTTGAAAAGGGGCAGTGAAGATTGCAGCTATTCAGCCACTCAGTTACTTTAATTGCAACCTTAAAAATTGGGAATTCTGCAATGCCTTTGTCAAACTAACTTGCTGGTCTGTCACAAGGCTATTATCAATTTTTAAAAATCCACTGCCTTCAGTAGAATTGAAAATACAACCTGGTGAAAGTGTTTTCAAATGTAGTTGACATGTTGGATGAATGATGTGGCATAGAGAAGAAGGAAAGCACAGCTATCCCTGATCCATCTGTATTCTACATGATCTCTTTACAACCATTGGCATATAGCTGAAGCCTATGTTTACCTTTTCAGTATTTATATTTCATTGCTGCATGTTTTTAAGAGCACAGAGAGGCCTTCAGCCCCTCGATTACATTCTGCTGTTCATTCATAGCTGATTTGATTGCCTTCACTTCATTCCACTCCCTCCAAATAATCTTGACAAATAAATATTTGTCTTACTGAATCTTGCATATATTTAATGATTTAGCCTCACAGCTCCCTGGAAAAGAGAATTTGTGATACTTAAAACACTTGGAGAACAAATTTTCCCTTCCTCTCAGTCCTTGGGGGCGGATCCCATTATTTTTCCAGAGTGCTCCCAGTTTTAGATGTCCCCCATGGTAGGGAACATCCACAGCATCTGCCCTTTCAAGAGCCCCCACCGTATCATGTGTTTCAAATTTTGACAAATTGTTTGATATTTCTGTTCACTAAAGAAGAGGAAAACAACAACAAACTGCCATTTCCAAGATGTCACAGTGGAGCGAACAGCCAATGGGGAACTTCAAACCAGCGACTACAGGAAAACAACACATATGGACCAAATACTGAACTACAGAAGCAATCATCCCAACAACCACCATCAAAGCTGCATTAGAACATTATTTCGATGAGCCACCATACACTGTAGCACAGAATAACTACGAAGAGCAGAGAAAAATCACCTATACAGTGTATTCAAAAAGAATGGGTACCCAATGAACACAGTCAGCCGATTTCTCAGCAACAAACCCAAACAATCAGACAAAATACGTCCAGAAACTCTAGCCATTCATTACCTATATCAAAGAATATCTCAGAAATGACTGCCACACTACTCAGACCTCTTGGCGTCATGATAGCCCACAAACACACCAACACACTAAAACGGCAGCTAATGGACAAACAGGCAGAAAACTAGCCACCAAGATACATGAACGTCAACTAGCAACAAAAAGATATGACCCACTCTCTCTAGTATCTTTACATACAGATGAGGAAGGACACCACTTCGACTGGGACAACACACCCATCCTAGGACAAGCCAAACTTAGACATGCACGAGAATTCCTCGAAGCATGGCATTTCAACCGGAACACATTCAACAAACACACTGATTCAGACTCCATTTACCACCCTCTGACAAAAAGAACAGGAAATGATATCACTACAGGAAATGACATCACCAACCCAAGGAAATCTAAACACATAAATAGAAAGCAGGTTACTAACACCAGTGCTTCAACGGAAGCTCACTAATGATGTTACCTAGTGTGGTGACAAAACATCTAAAAACAAACCTTCCAGCTAAGCGAGCAAACTTAAATCCATATTTCTATTCAGGTCAGGGAATGCAGGAAAAGTGAACGTGAGGCATGTTGGATCAACTATGACCCTGTTAAATAGTGAAGCAGGCTTGAGGGACTGAACAGCCTACTTCTGTTTCCATTTCTTACTGTCTTGTGATTTTATATCTGGAATTCCACTATTTTGCACTATATTCTAAACTTCGTCTTGTCAAATCCGATCATTATTGTCATTTCAATTATAAATAACTGCTTCAAAGTTTTGTTTGCTGCAGAAATCAATTATTTAAGCAACTGTTGTATCTTATTAAATCATTCATCCCACATATTCATCTGATACAAATGAGCAGCAGCAGCTGGTGTTACTTTATTTTGCTGGTCCAAAAACCTGTGCAGCACCTGCATTGCTTAATGTTACAGTAAAAGGGTTGATTTTTATATCCACTTAATACTGTTCATTTGCCAACAAAGGAGCAGTTCATGCTATTGAACGTATTTAAGAGAAACATGTGCACCGGAACTGAAATTTTTTCCCTCCTTTTGTCTCAGATTCCAATGGCTGTATCTACAAAATGCCTTTGTCATTAAACAATTCAGATGGTCAAGAGCAGGTTCTACCTCAGTCATTACTGCTGCAGCTGCCAAATTGTGAGAAATCATTCGACCATGCTGCTGTAGTTGTCCTGGATGAGACTCATATCGCTGTGTTAGGAGCTCCACATTTACATCAGTGTGCCATCACAGGTACCTATTATACTATAAATACTGATGTGTTTAGAAATTTGATAAGAAAATGCACAGTTGGAGACATGAAAGGTCAGAAGCTTCGGATTGTGGGTTTGTGCCTGAAGTGTTTGTGCCAATCTGTCAATTTTGATGCATTGCTGATGGAAGTCGGAAGCGTTACACTGTTGACATAGGCTGATAGTGTAGACAGCTGGTCTTGGAATGTGATTGGTAGATCTTGAGACAGAGCTGATACCTTGGTTAGCTGCATTGTAGCAGATCTATTTGTGGCACAGGAGAGAGTAATTTATAAAGATGGAATCTAGCTTGGTATATTCCCAAGAAAGTATGGATGTTTTCTTTTACTCTGTTGAATGAGTGGAAGATGTTTTTACAAAAGTTAGGGGGAAAAATACATACTACAGACACAAACTGATTAAATATTCTAGCAGATTGCCAGTGATGTTGAGAAATATCAATTTTTTTCTGCCTCCTGCATGTTATTCAGGGTGTTTACAATAGAGTTGAATGATAGTTAAATTCCTTATGTATCAGTGGATCTTTGTAGTTTGTATGGCAACTTGAAAATACATTTATGGTAGTTGGATAACAGATTTATTTCCTGCTGGAATTCCTGTGCATAGCTCTTGATCCCTCGTGACAGGAATATATCCCTGACTCCTTCAGGTGGTTTTAAACTGCTGGTTTTGTATTGATGGCAACATTTAGCTCCTAAGATTAACAGCACCAGGTAATTGTAGCTGAATTCATGAGTTGTTTTCTGGTGATGTCAGCACCAGCTGAGGCTGTGAGGCAATGGTGGTGCACTCTAGTTGTGCAACCATATGTGTTTAAGACCCATTGTGTCTGCACCAGTGGATTTAAAAATCTGACTACACTAATATCATTTTCCAGCTCTTGGCCTATATCCCTAGAGGCTGTGACAACGCAAATGAATGTTTAAATACTGCTTAAGTGTTTGGAGAGTTTTAGTCAACCAGCCTTTGGGGAAAATTCCATACTCAACTCCTTTTGGTTGAACATATTGTTCCTTAACTCTCCTCTTAACTTTTAACCATGCCTCAAATTTATACCTTCTGGTCATTGACCACTCTACGAACGGGAGAAAAATGCCTTCCTATCCACCTTGTCAGTGCCGTTCATGATTTTATACACCTTTATAGGTCCTGTCTCAACCTTTTAATGCTCCAAAGAAAATAATCCTAGCCTGTCCAATGTTTCTTTGTAGCTCATACCCTCCAGCCCAGGCAGTGTCCTGTTATCCCTCCTTTGCATCTTTCCTACAATGCGACAACCAGAACTGCACACAGTACTCCAGTTTGGACCGAACCAGTGTTTTATGTAGTTCCAGAATATCCTACCTCTATTTGTATTTTGTGCTTGGTGAATAAATGCAAGTTTCTTATATGCTTTCTTAATTACATCTGGCCTGGTACCTTCAGGGCTCTGTCAATACGCGTATCAAGGTCTTTCTGATCCTAGGTACTCTGATCCTAGATCCTAGGTTGAATTCCATTTTCCACTGCTCTGTACAGCTGACCAGTCTGTTGATCTCCTCTGACAGTTTACAGCTATCCTTATTATTTACCACCATACCAACTTTCATGTCATCTGTGATCATCTTGATTGTACCCTCTACATTTAAGTCCATATCATTAATGTACACCACTAACAGGAAGAGCCCAGCACTGAACTCTGCAGAATCCCACTTGACGAAAATGAGGACTGCAGATGCTGGAGATCAGAGTCAAGATTAGAGTGGTGCTGGAAAAGCACAGCAGATCAGGCAGCATCCGAGGAGCAGGAAAATCGATGTTTCGGGCAGGAGCCCTTCAATCAGGAATGAGGCTGGAAGCCTTGGGGGTGGAGAGGTAAATGGGAGGGGGTGGGGCTTGGGAGAAGGTAGCTGAGACTGCGTTAGGTGGATGGAGGAAGGGGTAAAGGTGATAGGTCCAGCCACAGAAGCATACCTCACTATCACATCCTGCTTCCTGCCTCTCAGCCAATTTTGGATCGTATGTGCCATTTTGGCTTGGGATACTGTGTGCTCTTACTGTGTTGACAAATCTGCCATGTGAAACTTTTATCAAAAACCTTGCTGAAACACCACATCAAATATATGAACCTTATCAACGCACCTGGATGCCTCCTCAAAATTGAATCAAATTTATCAAACATGACCTTCCTTTAACAAGTCCACGTTGACTATCCCCAGTAAATCACAGTTTGATGTATTCTGACTTAATCTTAGTAGCCACTTCCCCACCAATTGTAGTTTGACTGACGTCTAACTTCCTGGTCTATCCATTCCTTTTTTTTCATGGTGTTCGGTCCACTTCTGTTTCTCATTTATATAAAATGATTTGGATAAGAATTTAGGAGGCACGGTTCGTACGTTTGCGGATGACACCAAAATGAGTGGTCCAGTAGACAGTGAAGAAGGTTGTCCAAGACTATAAAGAGATCTTGATCAGTTGAATCAATGGGATGAGGAGTGGCAGATGGAGCTAAATCTGGATATATGTGAGGGATTGCATTTTGGTAAAACAAACAAAGACAAGACTTAAACAATTAATGGTAAGATCCTGGTAAGAACAGAGAGACCTAAGGGTTCTTGGAAGTTTGTGTCACAGGGTCGGTCGGATGGTTAAGAAGGTGTTTAGCATGTTTGCCTCAATTGCTCAGACCATTGAATATAGGAGTTCAAACGTCACGTTGATGTTGTACAGGATGTTGGTGAGGCCTCTTGTGGAGTACTAATGTGCGATTCTGGTTGCCTTTCTGCAGGAACGGAATTATTAAATTGGAGAGGGTTCAGCAAAGATGTACTAGGATGCTTTTGGGACTGGATGGTTTGAGTTATAAGGAGAGGCAGGATAGAATGGGACTTCTTTCACTGGAGAGTAGAAGGGTGACCTTTTATAGCATGTTTTCAGTCAGGATTGTTCATATTGGGAATGAACGCCAGAATAAGTGGTAGATGCAGCATAGTTACCATATATAAAACACATTTGGATAGATATATGAATAGGAAAGATTTAGAGCGATGTTGACCAAAGGCAGGCAAATGGAACTAGTTTATTTTGGGAAACGTGGTCAGCATGGATGAATTGGACCAAAGATCCTATGTGTGACTATAATAACGGGACAACACTAGCAGTTTGTTCAGCAGTCCTCCGGTACTCTGGCAGAGAATTTGAAAATTACTGCTTAGACCCCTGATACCTCATGCCTTGCCTCCTACAACAGTGTTGGAGGTATTGAGCCTGGAGATTTATCAACCTTAAAATCTGTACCCAGTCCTTCATCCTGATCTCTATACCTCTGTTGTTCTTATGAAGACCTACACAAAGTATTCTTGAGGACCATGACCACGTCCTCAGGGACTACATATAAATTATCTCTGAGACACTTAGGGCTTTACTCTTTCCCTCGTTATTTTCTTGCTCTTAAGAATTTTTTTTTAAAAGATGTTTTCCTTTATTCTACTTGCCCATGCTTGCACACTTGCTTACATTTCCTTACTTCCCCTGCATTCCTTATACTCCTTTTATGGATTCTACATAATTGAGCCCTCAATATCTGCCATACGTTTGTCTTTTCAGTCCTAATCTTTATATCCCTTGACATCCAGGGTTCTTCGGTCCCATCCTTTATCTTTACAGGGACATATTTGCCCTGTTCTCTTGTTTCTTCCTTGAAAGCCTCCTGCTGCACTGATGCAGTTTTATCTGCAAGTAGTGGCCCTCAGTCCACTTTGACCAAATTGCATTTTAGTAAAATCAGTCTTTTCCCAGTTTAGAACTTTTATTCCTGAACCACCCTTATCCATAACTATGTGAAATCTAACTGAGTTATGGTCACTATGTCCAGAATACTCCCCTACTGATACACCATCCTGTCTGGGCTCATTTCTGAATATTGCATCCAGAGCTGCTCCCTCCCTTGGTAGGCTTTCAAGATATTGGCTAAAATGTTCTCCTGTGTGTAAATTAAGAATTTTGCTCACTCGCTACATTATACACTAAAGCTATCTCAGTTAATATTAGGGGAACTAAAATCCCCTATTTTACTGTCTTATTATTTTTTCACTTCTCTGAAATTTCATTACAAATTTGATCCTGACTCTTTGGGGGTTTGTATGGCACACCCAACAATGTGTTTGCCCATTCTACGTTTTTTTTGTACTTCTACCCATCTGTTCTGATCATCCTTCCAAGATATCATCTACCTTCACTTATGTAACTGTTTCCTTGGTCTATATTGCAAATTCCTTAAAGAAATTTACTGATGATTTTCTTTCAGATTCTTTGAGTATCTGGAATACAAAGTTTCAGACACTCCAGGGATGGAAGGAATTCCCAGATGGAAGCTGTGGCCAGGTACCTTGATTTTCTATGTTGCCTGTTACATAGAAAGAGGTGTGATTCCTCTCTTTAAATGCTATACGTTGAAATGCATCAAAATTGTCAGTCTTACCTAGAGTGTTGTATCTTTCAAAAGAGGTTATTCACATTTAAAATATTATGTGAACCTGCCTTAAGTGGGGAGTGCTCCTCATTTCCAGTCTCAGTGTAAAGTTACCCTAAGCAATTGGTCACATATCCTGCACTTCATGCTTTGTTGTCTGAGTTCAGTCCATGGATTATTTGAGATTTAACCACATTATAATGTTTCAGAGATCACATTGTGATTCTTGAAACTGGAAAGCCTAGCTTTTATTGTTAAACAAAATATATCACCATAATTGATATATCACAGGCTCTGTCACAAGCATCTTTTGGAAAGGAATTGATTCTATGTTAAATCACCTTTACCTGGTGATGAATGGCAGTAGGATCTTTTCTTGCACTTCAGACCGCTTGATGAAAGTCCATCCATAAGTAATGTGGTGTCAAAGTGAACTTCCATCCTTCTGAATTGGAGACGATGGGTGGAGATGGATTTTACAATGGGAATTTTAGGAAAAGTAAGGAAAAGTTCTTGACAGAGTTGTCGTTTTCTTTTTGTTGAAGTTTTATTTTTATTTTTCAGTTATGGTGTTGTTATGGGAAGCTCTTTGTACCTCATGGAAAGGTGCTGACTGTGATTCCATTTACCTGCAATACATCTTCCCTAGCAGCTGTCCTTGGCAAACTCAAACAGCCAGATGCAGCAGGTAGGTACCCACTGTTTAAAGTAACAGAATTTCATGTTATTTTCAGCATTTTGATGATTTATAATAATGTTTTGCATATATGGGCATGATATTCATTTATAAGTGTCCTATGCTGACTGGTTGATTTTTGAGACATTTCTTTCGGTGTTTCTGGTTTGAAGACCATGTGTTTGAGGATAATATTAGGCTTGAACACAGCATCTTTGTCAAAATAGACTACCTCTGTATTCTGACAGCTAAATACTCAATCAGACAAGATGAAAGAACACTGCGTCTTTGGAAAATGCTCCAAAGTCATTGAATCACAGGTTCCTCCACTTTTCCTTTCAGATATGTATGTGCAGAACATACTTAGTTTGCTAATATTCTTTTAAGTAATGTAACAATTGATGTGAACAATGTCCCACTGGAGCATTCTTCTTGTCTTTTCTTCCTCAAAAGTAAAAGCTATTTCCAATGTTGTAAGCTGGAATACACTGCTTCACAATGAACAGTCTGCTGAGCTGGAACAAACTTTTTCACTCACCCCTGCTGAACGAAAACGCATGAGAAATGTAAGTATGTGTTTTGACATTTGACAAGTGTTTGCCTGTTAATTAACTTAGTATATTGAAAAAGGAAAAGAAAGCTTTTCATTCTTCCCTCATGTTACTATATTTAATGGTTCTTTCTATCTACTTTATCTCCACATATGACTAACACTTTCATGTCAACGAGTAAAGTTATTCTTCTCATCATGGTCTTTTATTTAGAGGCTATTCTTCCCCTGAATCTAGAACTCCTAGCCATGGAAGATCTCCCTTCTGCATCTACTCTTTCTGTCCTTTTAAGAATGTTGTAAGTTTCTATCAGCTGGCCTCTTGTTCTTCAAAACTCAAAATGGAGGCGTAGTCTCCTCACAGGCTGTCCCACCATCCCAGGTGAACCTCTGCAGTGTACCCTTGGGTAAGGAGACCAGAACTATGCATGCATTTGCCCTGTACTCTTGTTTCCTCCTTGAAAGCTTCCTGCTGCACTGATGTAGGTTAATCTGCAAATAGCGGCCCTCACTCCACTTTGACAAAACTGTATTTTAATAAAATTAGTATTTTCCGAGTTTCGAACTTTTATTCCTGAACCATCCTTATCCATAACTATCTGAAATCTAACTAAGTTATGGTCACTGTCTCCAGAATGCTCTCCTATTGATATACTGTCCGTATGTCTGGGCACATTTCTGAATATTGCATCCAGAGCTGCTCCATCCCTTGGTAGGCTTTCAAGATATTGGCTAAAAGTTCTCCTGTATGTAACTTAAGAATTTTGCTCACTCCCTACATTATACACTAAAACTATCTCAGTTAATATAATATTTTACTCCCTTATTATTCTTGCCTTTTGTACTGTGGCAATCTTCTATAGTTAATATATTGATCCCATCTCTCCTTATCGGGATATTAATGTCTAATAACCTTAATATTCAGTTGCTAGTCTTGGTCTCCAATATTGGCAATAAAACCATACCCTTTTACTTATACTGTCGCCATCAAATCTCCCAGCTGGTTGCAAATACTTCATGCATTCAGTTAGTGCTTTTAATTCTGCATTTGTAATGCTGCTTTCTAATTTGACCCTAAAACGTTTGTAATACCACTCCCTGATTTGACCCTAGGATTTGTTTTTGCAACTTTCCACTTTGATTTACAGATTTTCCATTTCCCACAACTAGCTTTATGTTTATCCCATCTAAATTCTTGTTTGGTGGGCCCAGTTGGACCTGAAATGTTAGTGTCTTTGTTTCTCTCGCTTCATGAATACTGACAAGCCTGCTTGGTTTTCCCCCAGCATTTTCTGTTTATTGATTTCTGCTTTCCAGGATTGCAAATTATCGTTTTATACCCTGTCTGATTCTGCTGCATTAAAGTCAACATGTGAAATAGCATAGAGTGTAAAATCAGTATTTCATCCTTTTCCATGGGTTCTTCACCAATCGTTAACTTCAAATTTAACCCCAGAACATCTGTTTTTAACAAATATTTCCAGGTGTGTTGTCCTTGGTGAAAAAGCTCAATAAGGGAAAACCTGACAGTTTTGACATTAACTTTACATTTTCTGCGTTGCAGCTGAGAAACAGAAAAAGTCAAGTTGCAAGTCCTCCATCACAACTCATCTCTCTGGAACAATTTCTCAGTGTGATTCAGGTAAACAAATGATCTAACGAGTGTCCTTGTTTTGGCCTCAATTTGTGTTATCATTTTCTCGCTGTTCCCCAACCAAGATTTATTGATCCAAAAGCTGTGTGATTTTTTTTGAAAACTTTTTTTTTGAGATGGTGCTATAAAGCTCTGTTTCAAGGACATATGTAAACAACTTTCGATTGTGACTTGTGCAAATAGTGTGGATGCTTCCTGTGACATCCCTCACAACTGCTGCAGCACTCCTTCTGTGACTCCCAGCTGTTTGCTGTATTCAATCATGATTGTAACACACAGATTTTTGGTTAATTTAGAATACTTAGTAATTAAGTTTGCTAGTCTAATTTTGATTCTATTTGGATTGGTCCATGTATTCTGGAAAGTAATATTTTAATACATTAAGTCAGGTTGAGGTGCTCAATTAATTTACTTGTTTCTTGAATGGTTGTTTCGCACAAGCAAAAATCACGTCAGTTTAAAATCTTGGTGCTTTAATAATGTTATTTAAATCCATGGAAAGTAAAATTAAATTTTAAACTCATTGAATCCATAATGCAGCAAATTACATTGACAGAGCTACTACCATTCTTACAGTCAGGGATTGTAGTTATTGAATAGGAGTTACATTATAACTTGTAATTATGTGTTTAACTGTAAGTGTTGAAGGCAATGATTTTGATTCCTTCAGCCCAGATAAATAAAACCATCCTAATTTCAGAACCACTTATTTCCATCTGGTTCCTTCATATAGTTGGGAGGAATCCCAGAGATTGCATATTGTAATGTTCTCTTTTTTTTTGTTCAGTTGATACTAATGAATTACAGTATTATCCTGGCTTGGAATAACACTCTGCACTCACTGTGTGTGCGCGCACGCGCGCACACACACACACTTTCTCACACTCTCAACCCCCACCCCAGACAGACACACACACACACAGACAAAGACCCACGTGCACACACATATTTTGTGGGGTGAATTTGTACTTGCAGAGTTACATTGTACTTTGCTCAAAAACTGCATGCAATCATGTAGAACTCTGAGCTCAAAAACTGCATGAATTTATGTAAAACTCTGTTATCTCACTTTTTAGATTAGAATCTATCTAAACATCGTGGCATAGACAGAGAACACAGGGGGCTAACACCTTCAACATATTGTCTAGCTATCACCATTGTTAACAGCTAACTATAACCTGGTGTTGTGAGATTTTTAACTTTGTACACCCCAGTCCAACACCGGCCTCTCCAAATTATGGAATAATCCAGCTCTTTATGTAATTATATTGTCGTTTAATTGTCACCGGCCATCATAATTGTTCCATTCTTTCAAAAATGTCGGGGTGAGGAAGCATAACACCAAGTGAGGCAAAACCTGGGCATGTTGGGATCATTGGTCCTTCTGCATTGTGGATAGAGGTACGAGTTACTCTGTATTGTTGCATCTGGTACCTTCCCCAAGTTCTGTCACAGCAGTTACTGAGCTATCAACTACTTCAACTGGAGATCAAAGATGGATCTTGTTCACAGGGACGCAATGTACGAATCTCTGGATAGAGGACAAAATGTATCCACATAATCACAGAATTGTTACGGAGTAGAAGGAGGCCATTCAGCTCATCCTGCCTGCACCATCTCTTCAAATAAGCACCATTGCCTCGTACCAATCTCTTGCTTTTTACCCCTATCCTTGTGCACTATTTCTATCAAAGTGCCCTCTTGAAAGCCTCAATTGAACCTGCCTCGATTATGTTTGTGGCAGTGCATTCAGTACCCTAACCAGTTGCTAGTGCAAACTATTTTTTCTGTCATCACTCTTGCTTCTTTTTCGCATTACTTTAAATCAATGGCCTCTCATTCTTGGTCCTTTAAAAAGTGGGAACAGTTTTTTTCAATCTACTCTATCCAGCCTACTCTGTTCTTAATGCCTCTGTCAAATCACCTCAGCTTCTCTCCAAGAAGAAAATTAATCCCAACTTCTTCAATCTTTCCTTATTACTGAAGTTTTTTCCATTCCTGGAACCACTCTTGTAAATCTTTTATCTCCAATGCATCCATCGCCAGCTGAAGTCTATCAACTGTCTTATAAAAGTTCAACATCATTTCCTTGCTGTTGTATTCTATACACCCATTAATAAAGCTAAGGACATTGTGTGCTCTATTAACTGCTCTCCATCTCACCTGCAATCTTCAAAGATCTGTGCTCCTACATTTCTGCTCTCTTCCTGCACCCCTTTAGAATTGTGCCCCCTATTTTATATGATACAGCAAGCCTTGTTTTAACCGGCACCTTATGAACTGGCACTCTCGATAAACCAGGAAAAATTATATACTTAAAATATCAGATGTTTACTGCATTTTCGTGATCTCTGCAACATCTGAGTAGTCAGTTGAGGGTACAAGTGAGAAGGCTGTTTGCTGGTAAGTTTTATTTAAGACAGAGTTGGATTATTATTTGTGATTTGTGCTGTGAATAAAGTATAACAGTGAAGTGTACACATTTTGTATTACGTATCTATTAGTGTAGGTTTTTACGTGGATTATGTAGACTATAACGAGTTTTGAGAAGATTTGTAGCTCAGGTTGAGGTTCTGCATGTAAGTTTGCTTGCTGAGCTGGAACGTTCGTTTTCATTTCGGTTCTCTAGTTGTGGGGTTGGGCCTATCGCCACTTGTTGGTGAGTGTTGGAATCTGCAAGCAGTGCAGTGAAAACAAACGTTCCAGCTCAGCGAACAAACTTACATCCATTATGTAGACCTCTTGAACAGCCGGAATATTTGATCAAGCGCACACACCTGGCCCATAGGTGCTGGTTGATAAAAGGTTTGCTGTATTTCAATGTTCTTCCAACCGAAGTGCATCACCTCCCTTTTTTCAATCTTCTGTAATGTCTGACTTGAATTATTTTGTAATGTACTTATAAATAATTTATGAAGTATATTATTTCAAAAAAATGTTCTATTCTTTCATAGACTAGTACAAAAGAAGAAATAGATGAACGACTAAAGATATTGTTAAGAAACATGAAGGCCTCCAATGCTCAGCTAATTATTGCACAGATTGCTACAATCCTTGTAAGCAGGTGTAAGACGCAGGTGAAGTTCTACCCCCAGAAAGCACTAATGAACATTTTAAAGACACAGATGCTATCTTACAGGTGAGAATTCTCTCTTAAATACAAGGCAAATACTTCTCACCAAAAACAGAAATGTGGGCTTTTTGACAAGCTCATTAGCACCCTTATCCACTTTGACAATGTATTTGAGCAGCAAGTCAGTTTCCTTTTTGAAATAAGGAGTTTCAAAGTTTAGCTCATTGGTTGGATTTGTCCTATTACCGAACACCCTCAACCTTGGGAGCAGACTGGGAGGTGAGGGGTAGATTGAAGGTTGGATGCCATAATAACTAACTTTCCACTTCTTTAATGGCCACTTTAAGGGCCTCTTCCAGAAGTAGTCAAGGTGAATGGAACGTGGAAAGGCTAACCCTTCTGGTAGAACCATAACCACCAATAAACCCTCCCCCCTCCCCCCCCCCCCTCTCCTGTCTGACATTTGCAATTGACCCACCCTCTTCCTTTGGTCTTACCTGATTGACCCTAGTGCTGTCTGGCACTACTCACTTGCATTCTGGGCCTTCTCCGTGGCTAGTGACCACAGGGCCTGCTGTAATTGCAGCAGTGGCTACCATACCTGGCAATTAATTATGTACAGTGATGATTTCTGTCCTTAGGGTTGACAGCTCTTCTTTTGGGAGGGAAGGTGGTGCAGGACATAATTTTTCACAGCTAATACTCCCTCAGAATGTTTTTACTCTGTTTGAAAGCACATTTCATTTTTTTAAGTAATGTGTATTGACAATACTGCAGATGTTGGAAATAAGATGGATAAACAGAAAATGCTGATAATATTCAACAGATCAGGCAGCATCTCTGCAGAGCAACAAAGTTAACTTTTCTGGTTAGAACACCAGTTTGAACATTAACTCTGTTTTTCTCTCTCTTTTTCCTCAGTTGCTAGGTGTTATGCATGTTTCCAGCATTTTCTATTGTCAGCTGCATATAATTGATTGCTCTGACCTATTAAAAATCTACTACTACACCAACAAAATAATGTAAGAACTGGCAGTTCTACTGCTGAGGAAGTTGAACTTAAGGTGTATGGCCCACGAAGTAGGTTTTATGGAAGGTGCATGGTGATGGGAATTATATTTGAATTTCTTTGAACTTAAACCATTCTGAAAAGGAGAAATTACTGCTTTGACAACAAAAAAAAATGAAACCTTCCAATCTTTGAAACTTGGAGTGAAACTAATTTGTGTGATAGAAGAAAGGCAACTCTCGTTATCAACCCAAAATTCTGCAGTATTTCAAAAACTGCTTAGTGTTCTGAACACCTATAATTCACAATTTATTCTACGATGGAATGCAAAAACAGTTTTACTTCAGTGATAATAAATTACCTTCCACGTGAACTAAGTGCTGAGATTTGTTTTTACACCAACTCTGAATTTCTTGCCACTTAACTGTAGCTGTGAGGCAACAGTACAGCTGAGTTTGGGCAGGTCTAAACCTCTACTTGTTTCGGTAGATGTTGGAGTTTTCTTCTTTGCAAACAATCACAGTTCTGTTAAATTATGAATTGTTTATCAGCTTGTGCCCAGATTTGATGGGAGTTGCATTGCAAGAAGCCGACTATTCCCTGTTGCAGTTCTGCCTTCAACACTTCCCTGACATCCCTGAGGCTGTTACATGTGCCTGTTTGAAGCTTTTCCTCAGGTAGGTATTAAGAATTGACGTCTTGTTGCATGAAAATGTATGACATAAATATTTAACCAGTCTTGTTTAAAATATTGAGTTTGTTCATTTATAGGTTCTCTGACTTGTTTTCTGAAACTCGTTCCAGTGGAACCATGTTTGGCCATCTTAAAAGTGGATAAATATGTTTGTTTGAAATGAAAAGCTTAATAAACCCATTAAAGCAGTTAAGTTTTTCATTTAAAACTGGGTAGTGTACTTTAAATAACAGGTACACTAAGGTTCTTAGAGTTGCACTACTTGCACAGCTGTTGTTTTACCCATGTACTGAACCATCTGTAATAACATATAGGGTGTCAATCTAATTAAACGTTTGAACTAGTTATCGGCTCCAGTAAAACAAAGATACCATTTAATGAGTTAAGTGTCACTTAGCGCATATGCAATGAAAATCCTCCAGTCATCAGGAAAATAACATGTAAATGCGAAGAGTGGGCTTCTGAGATCTCTTTCTGGCCTCTGTTGCAGGCATAAAATAGAATGGTCTTTTAGCAACTGGTACTGCTGTATTGCAGAGTTCATGAAGCCATGTTCCTGCAACAGTTTCCCACATGACTAATACTTGCTGAAAGCACGTAACCACTGGGAGGAAGTGTTTGACCAGACTTAGTTCAGAAACTGCTTATAAATTGAACACAATTCTTTATCAAGGAAGTGTTTTCAATCAAATTTCTCAGAAACGTTTACGTTGTTTTTGTTGATTTTTTTTGCCATTATCCTGATAATAGACATGCAGGGTAGCTGAAGTAATTTATTTTTAATTTTCCCTCAGTGCCAATGATTCTGATCTGGAAAATATCCCTGTGGATTTAGGCTGTGTGGCCTCTTATATTGAATCGGGCCAGAATCCTTCAAAAGCAGAAGAGAAAATGGTGATTGTAGAGAATGGCTTCAGTCCACTTCTGGAAGAGGACAGCTGTGATGGAAAACAAACCCATGATCCTTTGCAGACTAATGTAAAACCCAAATGTCCAGTAGGCCTTAAAAGGGCAGCTTTGCTGTATCCATTTTTCTAAGTCAAAAATGCGTATGGTTAAAAAGATGATATGTCTGAAAATATTTGTCTCAATACTCAGGAAGCATTTTCTGATGATTGTTGCTCTGAGATTAACGTGAAAGTAAGCGGGGATTTGGCCAAATTTACTTGTAAAATGTGACTGACCATTGTGAATATTTTATTCTTTTAATTCCCTCATTTACCTCAGGCAAGCCAGTCAAGGATTCTGTGGTCAATTCTAGGAGATGTGTCAAAGCAACTCTAGTTGACTAGGCTGCCTGCACTCAAGAACCTGGCCTCTTCCTTGTCCTGTGAAATTGTTTCAATAAACATTACTAATGCTGTGTGAAGAATTACGAGATGAGCCATTCCCAATTGCAACATGCCACAACCGTTGTCGTCTTGCATTTCCACGTGAGATACCGTTTGGCTGAACTGTGGAATATAAGGAAATCATCTTCTCCACTCTCCATACACTTCACCGCAGGAATAATGTATGACCCATAAACTAAAGGAGAATATGATCAAATAAAAACTTTCACACGAAGCCGCAGGAAAATGATAAAGCCAATTTGCTTAATGACTGTTTCCAGAGGTAATGAACTTCAAAAGGATCCTGTGCTGCTTCAAATGTATAATTTTAAACGTGCTGACAGAACAAAAATCTTAAGCTTAACAACACTGGGGGATTTACAACCAAACCCAATAATTTGTGTGAAATGGTTATGTTAAAATGTGGACTGGAGGATTTGAATTGTGCTGAGGTAGTTAAGCTATTCAGCCAAAACCAATTAAATCAATATCTTTCCAGTTACTTGGTATGTACCTCATATCATTGATCAAATGGGATAGCTGTATGCCATTTGAAATGATTATTTCCTCAACTTCCCTGATGGTTAATTGGTTTATCACAATTGTACCGATCCATTCAGATCAAAATATTTCTAGTTGATCTTCACAAGGATAGCATTTGGGATGATTGTGATTGTACGCCTTCCTCTGGTAGACACCACAAAAATCATGGTTCTGACGATCTGTACTAACAGCTAAAAGCACTACAAACAACTTTAAGTATTTGTTCCTGAAATTACTTTGTAAAATGTTGGCTGAAGACTATGGACTCCTCTAGGACATTCCCCGCAGCAAGTTGTCATTAAATACTTACTCCACGAGTCTCTCATGATGAATGACCACTTGAGTAAGATATCAACGGTTGACATGCTCCCCAGCAAGGGTTGCCATCAAGAAGAACAGAACTCAGTTTCAGTAGTGGTGATGGGTGGTGAGGAAGTGATTGGAGGTGGTGGGAGACAATTTGTAGCAATTTTGAGTTTGTGTAAGAGCAGCAGTTTACATATGATACGTGGTTAATTAGAAAAGGAAAACATACAACCCATGACAGATGCAAACACTACACTGATTGCAATACTGTGCTGGAGAATAGAGAGGTGGAGGTACATCATACATTTCTTTCTGCCTTTTGTGATGGTCTTTGTTGTCAGCTGCCTTTGTTCTTCACTTGAGCTGATATAGGGGAAACAGGAAATGCCAAATACGTGATGTTGAGTTACCATGGATTTCAGGAGGCTCCAATTTACAGCAGTGCAGATTCTTTCCAACCTATCCGTCTTTTTATTTGTCTTCCATTCTCTTGCCTCACACTGTCTTTTGATGATGTTCCTGTTAAGCTATCAAGCAAAAGAAGTTGTGTAATTTTTGTGGTTACATCTGTCCAAATACCACAAGAATAGTAAATACTCCAATTGAATTGCAAGACAGTAACATGTATCACAATCATTCCAATTAGCTAATTAGAAGGAAGATTTCTCGAGTCTAATCAAATGTGGTATCATCCCAAGTTTATATGGACCTGTCAAATAGATTAAACATGGTAGTTTGAGATTGCTTTCAATGATTTATAATTGCATGCATGAGACTTTTTTCATATTGACCTTTAGTTTTAAGATTTCCTGCTACACACTGTTTGTGTGAAGCTTTCTTTAACTGCAGTGCACAGAAATGAAATTCTGCTGTCCAGGTACAGTGAATCCTTCCTTTTACCTCTCCTCAAAGATCTCTCTCTTCCTCAAGTGATGGTGAGTATAGTTCTTCAAAGTATGCAATACGTTGTAAATGTCATACTGTTCAATTGGATATTTCAATAATTATATAAATCAGTGCAGATTAACTGGAATGTTGTTTGTTTCTGTGTCTGACCTGTGCATAGTGACTCGAGCAGAGCTGACCTAGAGAACTCCATGCAGTGTTATCAATATTGACTGTAATTTGGGGTGCTAAAGGGAAGAAAATTTGGGAAAGAAAGTACTCTATTTCAATTAACTGTGGTTGCCAATGCGGCACTTTTTTTCAATTTTGTAGAGGTGAGTTTGAATTGAGGATTGCACTGCCCTCCAGCTCACATTCACAGACATGATTGTTATTGCTTTGGCTTAAACTGGTTTCTCTTTTCCTAATTTGTAAATATTTTTAACTTTATTGTTTTGGGGAGCAAGATTTGTTTTGGAAGAATCTCCCACTATCCACATCCTAAAAACTGACTACAAACTAAACTGGACTTGACAACTAAACACTGATAAGAGCAGGACAGGGGCTAGGAATACTGCAGTAAGTAGCTCACCTCCTGACTCCCTAAAGACTATGCATCATCTTCACGGCACAAGTCTAATAATGGGACAACACCAACAGTTTGTTTAGCAGTCCTTTGGCACCTCACCTGCTGCCAATAAATTTGAAAATTACTGCTAAGACGCAGGTACACCATGCCTTGCCACTCTCAACAGCCTGGGAAATATCAGGCCTGCAGATTTATCCAACTTAAAATTTCTACCCAGTCCTTCACCCTGATCTCTGTACCTGTGTTGTCCATGTCCATTATGAAGACCAACGCAAAGTATTCATTGAGGACTATGTCTACATCTGGGTGAATGTGTAGGTTACCTCTGTGACCCCTATAGGGCTTTCCTCTTTACCTGATTATTTTCTTGCTCTGAATCAAAGTAAAAAAAGAATGTATTTCCTTAATTTTACTTGCTCGTGCACTCTCTTAGCTTTCATAAT
>NC_057733.1:48781030-48858129 GCF_004010195.1 Chiloscyllium plagiosum | reverse complement strand
CCTCCAAACCCTTCCTATTGATATACCCATCCAAAAGCCTCTTAAATGTTGCAATTGTATCAGCCTCCACCACTTCCTCTCGCAGCTCATTCCATATACGTACCACCCCTCTGTGTGAAAACGTTGCCCCTTGGGTCTCTTTTATATCTTTCCCCTCTCACCCTAAACCTATGCCCTCGAGTTCTGGACTTCCCGACCCCAGGGAAAAAACTTTGTCTATTTATCCTATCCATGCCCCTCATGATTTTATAAACCTCTATAAGGTCACTCCTCAACCTCCGATGCTCCAGGGGAAACAGCCCTAGCCTATTCAACCTTTCCCTATAGCTCAAATCCTCCAAACCTGGCAACATTCTTGCAAATTGTTTCTTAACCCTTTGAAGTTTCACAACACCTTTCTGAAAGGAAGGAAACCAGAATTGCATGCAATATTCCAACAGTGGCCTAACCGATGTCCTGTACAGCCACAATGTGACCTCCCAACTCCTGTACTCAATACTCTGACCAATAAAGGAAAGCATACCAAACACAGCCTTCACTATCCTACCTACCTTTTACAATATATATTAATGATATAGAAGATGGTATTAATAGTAACATTAGCAAATTTGCTGATAATACAAAGCTGGGTGGCAGGGTGAAATGTGAGGAGGATGTTAGGAGATTATAGGGTGACCTGGACAGGTTAGGTGAGTGGACAGATGCATGGCAGATGCAGTTTAATGTGGATAAATGTATGGTTATCCACTTTGGTGGCAAGAACAGGAAGGCAGATTACTACCTAAATGAAGTCAGGTTAGGTAAATGGGCAGTACAGAGCGATCTGGGTGTTCTTGTACACCAGTCAATGAAGGCAAGCATGCAGGTACAGCAGGTAGTGAAGAAAGCTAATAGCATGCTGGCCTTCATAACAAGAGGGATTGAGTAGAGAAGCAAAGAGGTTTTTCTGCAGCTGTGCAGGGCCCTGGTGAGACCACACCTGGAGGACTGTGTGCAGTTCTGGTCTCCAAATTTGAGAAAATGGTGGGTGTGTGGAATGCTCTGCCCCAGAAGGCAGTGGAGGCCCAGTCTCTGGATTCATTTAAGAAAGAGTTGGATAGAGCTCTCAAGGATAGTGGAATCAAGGGTTATGAAGATAAAGCAGGAACAGGATACTGATTGAGGATGATCATAATGAATGGTGGTGCAGGCTTGAAGAGCAGAATGGCCTACTCTTGCACCTATTGTTTATTGTCTCTTACCTGCGATTCCACTTTCAAGGAGCTATGAACCTGCACTCCAAGGTCTCTTTGTTCAGCAACACTCCCTAGCACCTTACCATTAAGTGTATACATCCTGTTAAGATTTGCTTTACCAAAATGCAGCACCTCTCATTTATCTGAATTAAACTCCATCTGCCACTTCTTACCTATTGGCCCATCTGGTCAAGATCCTGTTGTAATCTGAGGTAAACTTCTTTGCTGTCCACTACACCTCCAATTCTGGTGTAATCTGCAAACTTGCTAATTGTATCTCCTGTGCTCGCATCCAAATCATTTACATAAATGACAAAAAGTAGAGGACCCAGCAACGATCCTTGTGGCACTCCACTGGTCACAGGCCTCCAGTCTGAAAAACAACCCTCCACCACCACCCTGTCTTCTACCTTTGAGCCAGTTCTGTATCCAAATGGCTAGTTCTCCCTGTATTCCGTGAGATCTAACCTTGCTAATCAGTCTCCCATGGGGAACCTTGTCGAAGGCCTTATTGAAGTCTATATAGATCACAACTCCCGCTCTGCCCTCATCAATCCTTTTTGTTATTTCTTCCTCAAAAAACTCAATCAAGTTTGTAAGACATGATTTCCCACGCACAAAGCCATGTTGACTATCCCTAATCAGTCCTTGCCTTTCCAAATACATGTACATACTTTCCCTCAGGATTCCCTCCAACAACTTGCCCACCACCGACATCAGATCACTGGTCTATAGTTCCCTGGCTTGTCTTTACCTCCCTTCTTAAACAGTGGCACCACGTTAGCCAACCTCCAGTCTTCCGGCACCTAACCTGTGACGATCGATGATACAAATATCTCAGCAAGAGGTCCAACAATCACTTCTCTAGCTTCCCACAGAGTTCTCGGGTACACCTGATGAGGTCCTGGGGATTTATCCAGTTCTTTGCATTTCATGACATCCAGCACTTCCTCCTCTGTAATATGGACATTTTCCAAGATGTCACCATCTATTTCCCTTGGGTCTATATCTTCCATATCCTTTTCCACAGTAAATACTGATGCAAAATACTTATTCAGTATCTCCCCCATTTTCTGCCGCTGCACACAAAGGCCGCCTTGCTGATCTTTGAGGGGCCCTATTCTCTCCCTAGTCACCCTTTTGTCCTTAATGTCTTTGTAAAAACTCTTCTGATTCTCCTGAACTCGATTTGCCAAAGCTACCTCATGTCCTTTTTTCACCCTCCTGATTTCCCACTTAAGTATACTCCTACTTCCTTTATTCTCAAAGGATTCACTCAGTCTAACCTGTCCAACTCTTACATATGCTTCCTTCTTTTTCTTAACCAAACCCTCAATTTCTTTAGTCATTCAGCATTCCCTATACCTACCAGCCTTTCCTTTTACCCTAACAGGAATATATTTATCTGAATTAAACTCTATCTGTCACTTCTCAGCCCACTGGCCCATCTGATCAAGATCCCATTGTAATCTGAGGTAACTTCCTTCGCTGTTCACTACACCTCCAATTTTAATGTGTTGAAGATATTTTATAATCTCTCATACTAGCTATTATTTACATTAAGTTCACTCTGATAAGTTTGCTTAAGTGTAGAGTAATCTTTTTGATCACCACTTGTTGCATTCTTAAAGGTTCACTTAAATCTTTATCCTTTTCACCTAAAAATCTTTCTCGTTGGTCTACTGTGTCTAAGTTGGAATACTAACCCTACCTCCTGGTAACAGGAGGAAGCAATATGGTCCAGAAATCCCCTTCTGGTTTGCTTTAATCTGATTTTCACTGTGCGACCAGATTAATAGGCCAGGTTAAGGAACTCATTCTATGAGGTCCACATGGCTGACCTCATTACATTCAGTACACCTAGGCTCACCGATCTAAAGCTTTTCCTTGCAGCCTTTCTTAACTAATGGCAGAACATTAGCCACTCTGGCATCTCACCCGTGGCTGTTAATACAAATATCTCAGCTAGTCGCTCCACAGTTTCTTCCCTAGCTTCTTACAATATCCTGTATTCACTTGATCAGATCCTGGGAATTTACCGACTTTTATGAATTTTAAGACCTCCACATCCTCTTCAGTAATGTGAATTCTTTTCAAGACATCACTCGTTGTTTCCCAAGTTCCTGAGGTTACTGTGTCTTTTCCCACAGTAAATCGTAACATGAAATAATTGTTTAGGATCTCACCCATTTACCTTGGTTCCGCTGATCTTTAAGGGGCCCTTTTCTCTCCCTAGTCACTCTTTTGTCCTTAATATACTTGTAGAATCTCTTCGGATTTTCTTTAACCTTATCTGCCAAAGCTATCTTGTCGTATTTTTGCCATCTGAATTTTCCGGAGTGTACTTCTACATCTGCTATACTCCTCAAGGGATTCACTTGATCCTAGCTGTCTGTACTGAACATCTCTCTCTTTCTTTTTCTTGACCTAAACTCAATATTTCTCGTCATAAAACCTAGAAAAGTATAGCACAGAACAGGCCCTTCGGCCCACGATATTGTGCCAAGGATTAATCCCAATCTAAAATAAATTACCCTAACCTGTGTAACCCTCAATTCACTGCTGTCCATGTGCATCTCCAGCAGTTGCTTAAATGTCCCTATTGACTCTGTTTCCACCACCACCCTGGCAATGCATCCATATGTTCACAACTGTCTGCGAAAGAATTTAGCTCTGACGTCTCCTCTACATCTTCCTCCTAACATCTTAAAACTATGACCCGTCATGGCAGTCAATCCTGCCGTGGGGAAAAGTCTCCAGCTATCGATTCTATCCATGCCTCTCATACCTTGTACATCTCGATCAAGTCACCTCTCTTCCTCCTCTTCTCCAGAAAGAAAAGTCCGAGCTTAGTCAACTCTCTTCGTAAGACAAGCCCTCCAGTCCAGGCAGCATCCTGGTAAACCTTCTTTGCACCCTTTCCAAAGCCTCCACATCTTTCCAATAATAGGGCGACCAGAACTGGTCACAATTTTCCAAGTGTGGTCTCACCAGGGTTTTGTAGAGCTGCAGCAAAACCTCACGGCTCTTAAACCCGATCCCCCTGTTACTGAAAGCCAAAACATCATATGCTTTCCTAATAACCCTATCCACTTGGGTGGCAACTTTGAGGGATCTATGCACTTCAACACCAAGATCCCGCTGTTTCTCCACACTGCCAAGAATAATTTCATTAATCCTATATTCAGCATTCAGCGTCACATCGCATTTATCTCGTTTGAACTCCATCTGCCATATCTCAGCCCAGCTCTGCATCCTGTCAATGTCGCGTTGCGGCCTGCAACAGCCCTCTATACTATCAATGGCACTTCCAACCTTTGTGTCATCAGCAAATTTACTAACCCACCCCTCAACCTCCTCATCCAAATCATTTATAAAAACTACAAAGAGCAGAGGCCCAAGAACAGAGTCCTGTGGGACACCACTCACCTCTGACCTCCAGGCAGAATACTTTCCATCTACAACCACCCTCTGCCTTGTGTCAGCCAATCAATTCTGAATCCAGACAGCCAAATCTCCCTGTATCCAATCCTCCTGACTTTATGAATGAGCCTACCATGGGGAACCTTATCAAAAGCCTTGCTGAAGTCCATATACACCACATCCACTGCCCAACTTGCATCAACCTGTCTGGTAACCTACTCAAAGAACTCAATAAGATTTGTGAGACATCTCGTGTTCCCTACTCTTGCCAGCCTTTCTCTTCACACCAGCAGGATAATGCTGTCCCTGAAGTCTCATCACCTTGCTTTTGAAAGCCTCCCACTTGCCAGCCTCCTTGCGTTGCAAGTAGCTTCTCCGAATCAGCTATAGTACAATCCCATCAAAGTGATCACCCATTATTTCTCAGTTCTATTCATAGTTTCACTGGACAGTCTCCCAGGGATATCCTCTGTCAGTATCGCCATGATGTTTTCCTTAATCAAAAACATATATCTTTTCACCTACAGAGTTCCCTTTAACCCATCTGTTCAGACTTCCAAATGTTCTATAACTTAACCACCACATCCCCCTAATTTCATATTATTTTTGTTATAGGTGTCCTTTTTATAAATTATAAATGCTTTTTCAGGCCTTTTCAGTGCACCCACCTCCACCCCTGAAAAAGAGAACTTTGCAATCATCCTCTTTCTTCCAAATGTTCTACAAGACTGAGCCTGATATTTTAGAATCCATACAGGTGGTCTTAATTAACTCATGTTTCTCCAATCATTAATTAAGGTAGATAAAAATTAGATTAGGTATATGGAATTAAAATTGATCTATTCTGCAGCAAGCAGGTGAAGATCTTCAATCTGATCTGACCTCAGGTGGAATTATTTAATATGGGTCACCACGGTGAACTGTTCAAACTTGCAGCTTGATCCATTTCAGGTTCGTATCCGTTGTATCTTGGAATTTGAGGAACAGCAGGTCTGAAGGTTCAACTTTGAGAGACTGAGTCCATTATAGGGATACAACAGATTTATTTATAAATGGCAGGAGCCACTCAAGTTCAAGTATTCCACTTCTATTCTAAACTTCAAAAGCAAAAATTACAAATTGCTGGATGTGATCCAGTGACAAAGTGATCTTGAGCAGAATCTGAATTCTGGTAGTTACGAACTTTTTCTAACATTGTTGAAATTTCTCTGGCAGGTTAGATTTTACTCTCAGCTCAGCAAGATTGAAGGAAGTCTTCAGAATCTACATCTACTAAAATCACAGAAGAATGATGGGCTGTATTCGATTGAAGTGATAGAAATATTTTAGTGTACAAATTTGTTAAAAAGCTGTATGTAACATTTCCATTATTTGCTTTGAGTTGTATTTATAATATGAAAATCTTAATTTTCTTCAAACATTCGAATGTTGTATTTCACTGAAATAAATGCTACTTTTCATAAACTTTTTAAAGTCTGTATGTTAGCTGCCCGCAGCCTCATCCTTGCGAAAAGAATGCTTTAATGTAGTTAGGCATATAGGGGAGCATGGAATAGGTTTTGCTGATAATGTAAGCATGTAAAACTAGGGAAAACCAATTGTTGTACGTTGATATTCAACTTGTCAAAACTGGACTGGAAGTAGCTTGAAGGTAAACTAAGGTTAGTAGTAGACATTCATTTAAAACAGAGGTTGAATTTTGAAGTCTCGTGCCTTACCACCTTTTTTTTTTCCTATGTAGGTAAGATGGTTAAAATTATCTTCTATACACTTCGCTTTTTTGTCTCAGCCCGTTTAAAAATAAAAATACCCTGGAACTGAAAAAAACATGACTTTGACCCAAGCTAGTACAGTTCTGGTCATCCAATTTGAGGAAGGATATGATTGCATTTGAGAAGGGAGATTTACTACAATGTTGTCAGGAACAGAATTTTAGCTAAGAGAAAAGAGTGAGATGAATTCGACATTTAGAGAAGTGATCAGGATCAGATAGATAGTGACTATTTGTAAAAAGTTAGTTCAGAAGCCTCCTGTGACTATTTGTCTCTCAGTTTTGAGTATCCTTGTCAGGGTAGTGTTTCAGAGGAAAGTATAAGGAGCAGTCACATCTTGGACAACAGGGATGAACTTTGGGGTGTGACAAAATTTAAAGGCATCATTTCTATAGGGGATTCTTCTGTTAAGGAGATAAATAGGAGGTCCTTTGGCAGTCAGCCTAAATCTAGGAAAGTATTTTGCTTTCCTGCTGCCAGGAATAAGGACATCTCAAAACATTTGAAGTATTATGTTAAAAGGAAGAATGAGAAACCAGAAGTTATTGTACACATTGTTGCTAGGAATTACAGTTAGGGAGAGATTAAGGGTTTACAAAGTGGATATGAGAGATTAGGTACAAGATTAATAAGCAGAACTTCGAGTGGTAATCTTTGATTTACCCGTGGTGCCAAGCTTGAGTCAGGGAAAGAATAAAGATGATAAATCAATGGCTGAAGAGGTGGTATAATGTTCAGGGATTCAGGTTCTTGGATCATTTGTATCTCTTCCAGAGCAGAAAAGACCTGGTCAAAAAGGCTGGGTTTTCTGAAAAGGAACAAATATCATTCAGGAAGATTTGCTAGTTCTTTTAAGGGCGACTGTAAACTATGGAGGGGGGGGGAACCGGGTAGAGGGATCATAAGTAGCAGAGTAAATCGAAAGATACGTGAGGATGGTTTTGAATCTGGAAAGAATAAGTTAAAGTAAAGAGAGAAGAGCAAATCAGAGAATGAAGTAACAGAAGAACCAAGCTGCATTTATTTCAATGCAAGGGGTCTCACAGGTAAGGTTGATGCATGTTTGGGAACATGGGATTGGCATGTCATAGCTATTACAGATACTTGGCTGAGGGATGGGCAGGACTGGCAGCTCAATGTTCTGTAGGAAAGGACAGCAAACGAGGGGGAATGGCTTTTTTGATTAAGGAAAACATTGCAGCTGTAACTAGACAAGATATTTCTGAAACGTCCAGTGAGAATGAGAGTTGAAATTAGAAATAAAAAAGGAATGATGACATTGATAGGACTGTACAAAAACGCCCCCTGCCCAAAATAGAGAGAAATTGAGGAACAAATCTCAGAGCTCTCATCTGCGACTTTTTGGAATTTCAGGAGCAGCAACTACTGTTCTTTATGCTGCTGCATTGTTTTGAAACTTTGGAGAAAAAAAGTCAAAACAACAGCACTTTTAAAAGGGAGAGGCACAGACACAGGCAGCACATAATGAGGTCAGTGCGGGAGCGAGAGAGAGAAAGAAGCCCGCACTGCTAACTGACACAGCAGTGAACCTGCCCAGTTACTGCCTTTGCTATTTCAATTCATGTATTGCTAGACCGGAGTGGGTCTGGGAAAATTAACAAACAGTGAAATTCACAACTCATCTTGGAGGAACCTGTTCGGGAGAGGTCACAGCACAGAAACAGAAGTGAATATTTTTTAAGTGTGGCCTTACAGTAAGTCTGCAATAGTGAGTATAGTGGGTTCTTTCCTGCTTATGTGTTTTACTGAGCTATGTCTCTTGATTAAACTTAAAGTATAAGCCATAAGTATTAATTTAATCTGGAGCAGTGTTTTGTGGAGGAATAAGACTGTGTTATTTTCTGGGTCTATAGATTGTGAAGGAGCAAAAATGGTCTTTAATAGTGATATGCGCTTGTCAGATGTGGGAGTTTAGGGAGAGTTTGTGTTAACTGCGGATTATATCTGCAATAAATGCTGTTGGTTGCGAATCCTAACAGATTGAATGGATCAGTTGGAGAGACAGTTAGAAGCAATGAGGAATTTACAAGAGCAAGGAGATGGGATGGACGGCAGTTATGAGAAGGGGGGAAAAATCGCAGAAAAAGTCACAAATGGGTTAACTCTAGGAAAGGTAAGAGAGGTAGGTAGTTAGTGCAGGAGTCTTCTGTGGCTATCCCCATTTCAAACAAGTATGCTGTTTTGGAAAATATAGGGGATGATGGATTCTCGGGAATGTTGCATGAAAAGCCAAGTTTCTGGTATTGAGACTGGCTCTAATGCAATGAGGGGGACGTCAGGTTCCAAGAGATCAATTGTGTTGGGGGACTCTCTAGCCAGAGGTAATGACAGACGTTTCTGTGGCCAGCAGCGAAAAATCAGAATGGTGTGTTGCTTCCCTGGTGCCAGGATCAACGATGTCTCAGAGATGGTGCAGAATGTTCTCAAGAGGGAGAGGGACCAGCAGGAGGTCATTGTACACATTGGAACCAACGATATAGGAAGGACGGATTGCACTAAATTGGAAGGGGACTCATATACTAGCAGGGAAATTTGCTAGAGCTGCTCGGGAGGATTTCACCTAGTTGGGGGGGGGATCCCAGGGAGATAGTGCGGAAAGAGATCAATCTGAGTCTGGTACAGTTGAGAACGGAAGCGAGTCAAACAGTCAGGGTAGGCAGGGACAAGGTAGGACTAATAAATTAAACTGCATTTATTTCAATGCAAGGGGCCTAACAGGGAAGGCAGATGAACCCTGGGCATGGTTAGGAACATGGGACTGGGATATCACAGTAATTACAGAAACATGGCTCAGGGATGGGCAGGACTGGCAGCTTAATATTCCAGGATACGAATGAGACAGGAAGAATATAAAGGGAGGCAAGAGAGGAGGGGGAGTGGCATTTTTGAAAAGGGATAGCATAAGGGAGGGTGGTATTCCTGGAAATACGTTCAGGGAAGTTATTTGGGTGGAACTGAGAAATAAGAAATGGATGATCACCTAATTGGGATTGTATTATAGACCCCCCAATAGAGTGAAATTGAGAAACAAATTTGTAAGGACATCTCAGTTATCTGTAAGAATAATAAGGTGGTTAAGGTAGGAGATTTTAACTTTCCAAACATAGACTGGGACTGCCATGGTGTTAAAGGTTTAGATGGAGAGGAATTTGTTAAGTGTGTACAAGACAATTTTCTGATTCAATATGTGGATGTACCTACTAGAGAAGGTGCAAACCTTAACCTACTCTTGGGAAATAAGGCAGGGCAGGTGACAGAGGTATTAGTGGGGGAGTACTTTGGGGCCAGCGACCATAATTCTATTAGATTTAAAATAGTGATGGAATAGGATAGACCAGATCTAAAAGTTGAAGTTCTGAATGGAAGAAAGGCCAATTTTGATGGTATTAGGGAAGAACTTAGGGCAGATGTTTGCAGGTAAAGGGATGGCTGGAAAATGGGAAGCCTTCAGAAATGAGATAACAAGAATCCAGAGAAAGTGTATTCTTGTTAGGGTGTAAGGAAAGGTTGGTAGGTGTCGGGAAAGCTGGATGACTAAAGAAATTGAGGGTTTGGTTAAGAAAAAGGAAGAAGTATATGTCAGATATAGATACAATAAATCGAGTGAATCCTTAGAGAGTATAAAGGCAGTAAGGGTATATTTAAGAAGGAAATCAGGAGGGCAAAAAGGGGACATGAGATAGCTTTGGCAAATAGAGTTAAGGAGAATCCAAAGGGCTTTTACAAATACATTAAGGACAAAAGGGTAACTAGTGAGAGGATAGGGCCCCTCAAAGATCAGCAAGGAGGCCTTTGTGTGGAGCCACAGAAATGGGGGAGATACTAAATGAGTATTTTGCATCAGTATTTACTGTGGAAAAGGACATGGAAGATATAGAATATAGGGAAACAGATGACATCTTGAAAAATGCCCATATTTCAGAGGAGAAAGTGCTGGATGTCTTGAAATGCATAAAAGTGGATTAATCCCCAGGACTTAATCAGGTGTACTCTAGAACTCTGTGGGAAGCTAGGGAAGTGATTGCTGGGCCTCTTAGTGAAATATTTGTATCATCGATAGTCACAGGTGAGGTACTGGAGGTTGGCGAACGTGGTGCCACTGTTTAAGAGAAAGGGGGTAAGGCCAAACCAGGGAACTATAGACCAGTGAGCCTGACATCTGTGGTAGGCATTTGGTTGGAGGGAATCATGAGGGACAGGATGTACAGTATTTAGAAAGGCAAGGACTGATTATGGATAGTCAACATAATTTTGTGCGTGGGAAATAATGTCTCAAACTTGATTGAGTTTTTTTTGAAGAAGTAACAAAGAGGATCAATGAGGGCAGCGTGAGAGATGTGATCGATATGGACTTCAGTAAGGCCTTTGACAAGGTTTGCCATGGGAGACTGGTTAGCAAGGTTATATCTTGTGGAATATGGGGCGAACTAGCCATTTGAATACAGAACTGGCTCAAAGGTAGAAGACAGAGTGGTACTGGAGGCCTGTGACCAGTGGAGCACCACAAGGATCGGTGCTGAGTCCACTACTTTTCATCATTTATATAAATGATTTAGATGTGAGCATAAGAGGAATAGTTGGTTAGTTTGCAGATGACACCAAAATTGGGGGTGTAGTGGACAGCGAAGAAGGTTACCTCAGATTACAACAGGATCTTGATCAGATGGGTGAATGGGCTGAAGAATGGCAGATGGAGTTTAATTCAGATAAATGTGAGGTGCTGTATTTTGGGAAAGCAAATCTTAGCAGGACTTAGACACTTAATGGTAAAGTTCTAGGAAGTGCTGCAGAACAAAGAGACCTTGGAGTGCAGGTACATAGCTCCTTGAAAGTGGAGTCACAGGTAGATAGGATAGTGAAGAAGGCGTCTGGTATGCTTTCCATTATTGGTCAGAGTATTGAGTACAGGAGTTGGGAGTCCTGTTGCGGCTGTATAGGACATTGGTTAGGCCACTGTTGGAATATTGCGTGCAATTCTGGTCTTCCTATTGGAAAGATGTTGTGAAACTTGAAAGCGTTCAAAAACAATTTGCAAGAATGTTGCCAGGTTTGGAGGATTTGAGCTATAGGGATAGATTGAATAAGCTAGGACTGTTTTCCCTGGAGCGTCAGAGGCTGAGGAGTGACCTTATAGAGGTTTATAAAATCATGAGGGGCATGGATATGATAAATAGACAAAGTCTTTTCCCTGGGGTGGGGAAGTCCAGAACTTGAGGGCATAGGTTTCGGGTGAGAGGGGAAAGATATAAAAGAGACCTAAGGGGCAAATGTTTCACAGAGAGGTTTTCATACGTTATTGGAATGAGCTGCCAGAGGAAGTGGTGGAGACTAGTACAATTGCAACACTTAAAAGGCATCTGGATGGGTGTATGAATAGGAAGGGTTTGGAGGGATATGGGTCTTGTGCTGATAAGTGCAATTAGATTTGGTTGGGATATCTGGTCAGCATGGATGAGTTGGACCGAAGGGTCTGTTTCCCTGCTGTACATCTCTATGACTCTATGTAAGAATAATAGTTTCTACTGGATAATTTTAATTTTCCAAACATTGACTGGACCTACCATAGTGTTAAAAATTTGGATAGTGAAGAATTTGTTAAATGTGTTCAAGAAACTTCTTTATCAATATATACATGTTCCCACTGGAGAAGGAGCAAAACTTGACTTTTTCTCTTGGGTAATTAGACAGGGCAAGTGACTGAAGCGATAGGAGGGGAATGTTTTGTGTCTCGTGATCATAATTCTATTTGTTTTAAAGTATTTATGGAAAAGATAAGCCTTCCATAAAATGTCAATTTTTTAATTGGACTAAAGCAAATTTTAATGGTATAAGACAAGAACTTTGGTATACGACAAGAACTTTGAAAACTTGAGTGGAGTAGACCGTTCAAAGATAAAGGGACATTTGATAAGTGGGAGGCTTTTAGAAGTATGACAATCAGAGTTCAGTTGTTTTGTTCCTATTCGGGTGAAAGGTAAGGCTGGTAGGATGAGAGAACAATGTATGAATAAAGATATTGAGGTTCTAGTCAAGAATAAAAAAGAGTTGTACATTAGACAACTGGGTTCAAATGAATCTCTTGAACTGTATAAAAAGTTTAGGGGTATTCTTAAGAAGGAGATCAGGAAGGCACAGAGAGGGTATGAGAGAGCCTTGGCAAATAAGGTGAAGCATAATCAAAGAGATTCTACATGTACGTTAAGAGCAAGAAAGCAACTCGAAAAAGAGAGTCGGACCCCTTAAAGTTCAAAGAGGTTATCTTTGTGTTTGAACTTCATTGGTGGATATTAAATGAATATTTCACATAAGTTTTTGCTGTGGAGAAAAATGGAGGGTTGAAAACTCAGAAATAAATATTGATGTTTTGAAAACAGTTCACATTATACAGAAGAGGAAGTAGTGGAGGTCTTAGAAAGTATCACGGTGGATTAAATCTCCTTGACCTGATCGAGTGTATCCCAGGACTTTATGGGAAGTTAGAGAGGAAATTGTGGGGCTTCTTGTATGGTTTTGTGTGAGGGAAATTGTGTCTGACTAACCTGATTGTGTTTTTTAAATAAAGTAACCAAACAGATTGAGGGCAGAGCAGTCCAAGTTGTTTACTGTGACTTTAGTGAAACCTTCGACAAACGGTAGTCTAATTAGTAAAGATAGATCAATGGGATTCAAGTTGAGCTTGCCAACTGGATACAAAATTGGCTTAACAGTGGGAGACAGAGTGGTGGAGGGTTGTTTTTTTGCACTGGTGGCTTATGACCAGTGGTGGTCCACAAGAATGAGATTTGGGTCCACTTTTGTTTGTCATTTATCTAAATGATTTAGTTAAGAATATCAAAGGCATGGTTAGTATGTTTGCAGATGAAGGTTATCTCAGATTACAAAGAGATCTTGATCAATTGGGCCAATGGGCTGAAGAATGGCAGATGGAGTTTAAGTGTGATCTATTGGATTCTTGTAAAACACAAGGGCAGGGCTTGTACAATTAAAAGAAGGTCCCTTGTAGTTTAGATTAGATTACTTACAGTGTGGAAACAGGCCCTTCGGCCCAACAAGTCCACACCACCCCGCCAAAGCGCAACCCACCCATACCCCTACACATCTACGCCTTACCTAACACTACGGGCAATTTAGCACGGCCAATTCACCTGACCTGCACATCTTTGGACTGTAGGAGGAAACCGGAGCACCCGGAGGAAACCCACGCAGACACGGGGAGAATGTGCAAACTCCACACAGTCAGTCGCCTGAGGCGGGAATTGAACCCAGGTCTCTGGCGCTGTGAGGCAGCAGTGCTAACCACTGTGCCACCGTGCCGCCCGCCCACAGTGGTTAGCACTGCTGTGAGGCAGCAGTGCTAACCACTGTGCCACCGTGCCGATCTCTCTGTTCTAGTGTTCTAGAACAGAGAGATCGAGGGGTTCAGGTACACAATTTTTTGCAGCTTGTGTCGCACGTGGATAGGGTGATTAAGAAGGCATTTAAGCTGTTTAAGTACAGAAATTGAGACATTATATTGAGATTGTACAGGACACTGGTGAGGCCTCTTCTAGAATACTGTGTCCAGTTCTGGTCATCCAGTTACAAGAAGGATATCATTCAGCTGGAGAAGGTTCAGAAGAGGTTTGCCAGAATGTTGCCAGAAATTGAGTGTTTGATTATAAGGAGAGGCGCGATAGGCTGGTATCTTTTTTTCTCAATGGAGCCTTATAAAGATTTATGAAATCATGAGGGGTATAGATAAAGTGAATAGCAGGTGTCTTCCCTGGGGTGGGACATTTCAAGACGAGGGTGCGTATTTTCAAGATAAGAGGAGAAAGATTTGAAAAAGGCATGAGGGGAAATCTTTTTGAACAGTGTTTCGTGTGTGGAATGAAAGAGGAAGTAGTGGACGTGGGTACAGTTGCAACATTTAAAAGGCATTTGGATAAGTCCATGAATAGGAAATGTTTGGAGGGGTATGGGCCAAGCACATGCAGGTGGGATGACTAGTTTAGTTTGGGAGTATGGTCAGCATAGACTGGTTAGACTGAAGGGTTTGTTTCCGTGCTGTAGGATTCTATGACTCGAAAAATTCAATAGGTCAGAGTTGTACTTACTGAAAGGAGAGATTCATGATGGAAATTTAATTTGTGTATTAACAATGACAATAAAACGATCCTTCACCACAGAGCCAATTGATCGCCTGGTAAATCAGCAAATAATGTGATGGATATTTTAAAATAATATTATTTAGAGCCTAACCACAGTTCTCAGACATACTGTGAAGCCATGGTTTGCTGGCAAATGCAGTGCTGTTTTGTACAGAGCAAAATACCATAAATGATATTTAGATGTTAATGATTTTAAAGGAAGGAATGTATGAAATCTCTGGTGTTCCACAGAATAGTGGTTTGGGATCTTTCTTATCCTGTATAGGAATATAGGCTTCAATTTAATGACTGGCTTGAAGGTGCATCATCTACAGTTCTCCCTCCACTGGACTGGTGGGTTGGCTTGGCTTCTGTGCTCACTTCCTGGATTGAACTTGAACCATAAACATAGGCTTCCAAATTTCCACACAAAATACAGCAATAAGTTATATTAAAAGACCTGATTGATTACAGACTGTTGCTAAGTCATCTATTCTTGTGCAGCACTCCACACCCATCTGTGATCAACTCAAGTTTATATATAGAACATAGAAGAATACAGCGCAGTACAGGCCCTTTGGCCCTCGATGTTGCGCCGATCCAAGCCCACCTAATTGTCCCTGCCTGCCCTGACTGTTTGACTCGCTTCTGTTCTCAATTGTACCAGTCTCAGGTTGATCTCTTTCCTCACTATCTCCCTGGGTCCCACCCCTCCACCTTACTAGTTGAAATCCTCCCGAGCAGCTCTGGCAAGTTTCCCTGCCAGTATATTATCCCCTTCCAATTTAGGTGCAATCCTTCCTTCTTGTACAGGTCACTTATCTTGACATTTTTCCTGCATCAAAACTGTCAATTGTTCCTTTCACTTCCAAAGCTTAATGTTTTCCTAGTTCTGGTCCTGTTTGCTTGGAATGTACATACTATAGCAAAGAATTAACTGGCTGGACAATCTGATATTGATCTTGTCACCAGATATCGCAACAGATCCATCCCTCTTGGACCAAAAGCTGTCCACAGACTCATCAATTACAGCGTCCTGCCTTAGAATGACCTCCAATCACCTTCCCACTGTGGCACCATGGCCCACAGTCAATAACTAGTTGCCCTGGGAGTCTTCACCATTGACTCCAGACCCCATGCCTCTTGTGGCATCAGATCAAAGGTGGACAATATCCTGCTGATTGTTAAACCCCAATGCTGTGCTCCCGCCCCACCCTGTCCTGAGGTTTTCAGCTAATGAGCATATTGAACTCTGCTCGCAAACAATTGCGGGTGGCCAGGACACATTATACTCTAGGCAGGGACTTATTGCAAGGTAGCACCACTACAGACTGGTCTGGTGGTGCCTTTATGGATGTAGCTGTTAAGCTGGGTATGTGGCAGCTATACTTAAGAGGGAAATCAGGAGGCCAAAAAAGGGCTTTGGCAAATAGAATTAAGGAGAATCCAAAGAGTTTTTAACAAAGACATTAAGGACAAAATGGTAACTAGGGAGAGAATAGAGCCCCTCAAAGATCAGCAAGACATCCTTTGTGTGGAGCCGCAGAAAATGGGGGAGATACTAAATGCGTACTTTGCATCAGTATTTACTGTGAAAAAGGATATGGAAGATATAGACTGTCGGGAAATAGATGGTGACATCTTGCAAAATGTCCATGTTACCGAGGAGGAAGTGCTGGATGTCTTGAAACACATAAAAGTGGATAAAACCCCAGGACCTGATCAGATGTACCCTAGAACTCTGTGGGAAGCTAGAGAAGTGATTGCTGGGCCTCTTGCTGAGATATTTGTATCATCGATAGTCACAGGTGAGGTGCCAGAAGACTGGAAGTTGACTAGCATGGTCCCATTGTTTAAGAAAGGTGGTAAGGACAAGCCAGGGAACTATAGACTGGTGAGCCTGACCTCAGTCGTGGGCAAGTTGTTGGAGGGAATCCTGAGAGACAGGATGTACATGTATTTGGAAAGGCAAGGACTGATTACGGATAGCCAACATGGCTTTGTGCATGGGAAATCATGTCTCACAAATTTGATTGAGTTTTTTGAGGATGTAATAAAGAGGATTGATGAGGGCAGAGCGGTAGATGTGATCTATATGGACTTCAGTAAAGCGTTCGACAAGGTTCCCCATGGGAGACTGATTAGCAAGCTCAGATCTCAGAGAACCCGCCATTTGGATGCAGAACTGGCTCAAAGGTGGTGGTAGAGGGTTGTTTTTCAGACTGGAGGCCTGTGACCAGTGGAGTGCCACAAGGATCGGTGCTGGGTCCTCTACTTTTTGTCATTTACATAAGTGATGTGGATGCGAGCATAAGAGATACAGTTAGTAAGTTTGCAGATGACACCAAAATTGGAGGTGTAGTGGACAGCGAAGAGGAGTGTTGCTGAACAAAGAGACCTTGGAGTGCAGGTTCATAGCTCCTTGAAAGTATAGTTGCAGCTAGATAGGAGAGTGAAGAAGGCATTTAGTATGCTTTCCTTTATTAGTCAGAGTATTGAGTACTGGAGTTGGGAGGTCATGTTGCAGCTGTACAGGACATTGATTAGAATACTGTTGGAATATTGCTTGCAATTCTGGTCTCCTTCCTATCGGAAAGATGTTGTGAAACTTGAAAGGGTTTAGAAAATATTTACAAAGATGTTGCCAAGGTTAGAGTATTTGAGCTATAGGGAGAAGCTGAACAGGCTGGGGCTGTTTTCCCTGGAGTGTCGGAGGCTGAGGCTGGGGCTGTTTTCCCTGGAGCGTCGGAGGCTGAGGGGTGACGTTATAGAGATTTACAAAATGATGAGGGACATGAATAAGGTAAATAGGCAAAGTTTTTTTTCCCTGGGGTCGGGGAGTCCAGAACTAGAGGGCATAGGTTTAGAGTGAGAGGGGAAAGATATAAAAGAGACCTAAGGGGCAACATTTTCACGCGGAGGGTGGTACGTGTGTGGAATGAGCTGCCAGAGGAAGTGGTGGATGCTGGTACAATTGCAACATTTAAGAGGCATTTGGATGGGTACATGAATAGGAAGGGTTTGGAGGGATATGGGCCAGGTGCTGGCAGGTGGGACCAAATTGGGTTGGGATATCTGGTCAGCATGGATGGGTTTGACCGAAGGGTCTGTTTCCGTGCTGTACATCTCTATGACTCTAGTGAGTATCAACAAGAGAACACTCAACTTGACCTTATCCTCACCACTCCTCCATCTGCACGTGTCTGCCCAAGACAGGACACATAAGAGTGATCTCTGCACAGTCCTTCAGGAGGTGAAATCCTGCCTTCATATTGAAAATACCCTCCGTCATGTGTGACACTATCACTATGCTAAATGGGACAGGTTTTGAACTAATCTAACAACTCAAGCGGGAAATCAATCCTGGTTTAATAGAGAGTGCAAGTGGGTGTAGTGGTTAAGCACCAGACATGCCTTAAAAAAAGATGGCAATGTGATGAAATTACAACACAGGACTACTTGCATGCCAAACACCTAGAAGCATCTTGCAAAAGAGAGGGCTAAATGATTCCAACACCAACTGCTCAGACCTAAGTGCTGTAATCCTGCAACATCCAGTTGTGATTGGTGGTAACAATTAACAATTAACATCGTTGTCTCTAACAATGGGGAATCCAACAACCTGAAGAAGGGCTTATGCCCGAAACGTCGATTCTCCTGTTCCCTGGATGCTGCCTGACCTGCTGCGCTTTTCCAGCAACACATTTCCAGCTCTGATCTCCAGCATCTGCAGACCTCACTTTCTCCTCAAATCAGTGCAAAAGACAGGACTGAAGCAAAAGCATTTATCTTCAGCCAGGTATGTCAGTGAATGATTCATCTAAGCTTTTCCTGAGGTCTCCAATCTCACAAATGCCAGTTTTCAACCAATTAAATTTGCTCTACATGATATCAAGGAAAAGATATTGAATATTGCAAAAGCTGTGGGCCCTGATAATATTGCAACAATTGCACTGAGGACTTGTGCTCCAGAACTAGCCAGGACCTGGGTTCTCATTACAAATGTATAACTGGTATCTACATGGCAGTGTGAAAGATTGTAGGATCAATATCAACATCCTGTGGGTTACCATTGACTAGAAATTGAACTGGGTAAAAACAATGACTGCAGATGCTGGACACCAGATTCTGGATTAGTGGTGCTGGAAGAGCACAGCAGTTCAGGCAGCATCCAAGGCGCTTCAAAATCAGAAATTGAACTGGACCAGTCATACAAATGCTGTGGTTACAAGAGCATATCAGAACCTGGGTACTCTGCAGCAAATACAGTCTACAGTGCCTGTCCACTTTTTACAAGGTGCAAGGCAGGAGTATAATGGATGGCTGCAGTTCTAATAACACCTAAAGAAGATCAACACTTTTCTTAGAAAACAGCCTGTCTGACTGTTACCCCCTTCACCACCTTCAACAGTCAGTCCTTTCTCCTCTGACACACAGTGGAGCACTGTATGCCATCTTCAAGATTCACTGAAATAATTCACCAAGTTTGTTTCCAAAACTGCGACCTCTGCCACCAAAACGGACAAAGGCAGCAGAGGCATCGGAGCACCACCACCTGTAAGTTCCTTTCCAAGTCACACACCGACCTGACTTGGAAATATATTGCTGTTCCTTAACTCAGGAATCCATCTATCATGTGCCTACTTCCCAAGAACTGCTCTGGTTTAAGAAGCCAATTCAGTACCACCTTCACAATGGCAATTCGGAATTGGGAATAAATGCTTTGTCCAGCCAGCAATGCCCTCATCCCGCAAATTAATATTTAAAAACGTAATGAAGCTTCCCTACTTATAATTTTATCCTGCACTTATCGAATTTGTGGTGATCATTGCAAATTAGACGAGTATTTATTGCCCTTACAAGGTAGTCATGAGGCAGTTTTGTGGTGCCTGTAAAACCACAGTGTAGTTAGGGTGGGTATTCCAGGATTTTGATCCGGAGATGCTGATGGAATACTGATAAAATATCAAGTCCAGATGGTATGTGGCTTGGTTGGGAACCTGAAGGTGTCACATTCCCATTTTGTATGGCCGAAGAGTCATAGAGATGTACAACACGGAAATAGACCCTACAGCCCAACTCATCCATGCTGACCAGATATTGTACATTAATCTAGTCCCTTTGGGGTCTCCCCATCCATGTTTGAATCTCGCTGACTACGGATTGCCCTTATCTTTTTATTTGGCAATGTTTGTAGATTTGGAAGGTGATGATTTTGCTTTGGCATTTTGAAGTGCTGCAATTGTTTTCAGAACATAGAATCAGGAGAAGGCCATTTAGACAATTTAGTCTGTTTCAATATGATATGTAGGTACCGGTGTTGGACTGAGGTGGACAAAGTTAAAAATCACAGAATACCAGCCCACACCCCCTCCCATTTTTCCACCTCTCCCCATGCCCCTCCCACTTATCTTTCTCTCCACAAACACCCCCCCCCCCCCACCAACCCGGCCCACAAGCCTCATTCCCAATGAAGGGCTTATGGCCTAAACGTCGATTCTCCTGCTTTTCGGATGCTGCCTGACTTGCTGTGCTTTTCCAGCACCACGCTCTCAACACCAGGTTATAGTACAACAGGTTTATTTGGAACGTACAAACTTTCAGAGCACTGCACCTTCATCATGTAGCCAGTGGGGCAGGATCATAGGACACAGAATTTGTAGTAAAAGATCAAAGTGTCATACAACTGATGTGAATTTTTGAACAAACCTGGATTGCTGTGAAGTCACTTGAAACCTGCATCCCCATTCTGCGATTGAAGACTTAACAGCAATCCAGGTTTGTTCAATACATCACATCAGTTGTCTGACACTATGATCTTTTACTATAAGTTCTGTGTCCTATGATCCTGCCCCACTAGCTACCTGATGAAGGTGCAGTGCTCTGAAAGTTTGTACATTCAAATAAACCTATTGGACTATAACTTGGTGCTGTGTGATTTTTAAAATCATTCAGTTAGATCATTACGGACCTCTGAATCAACTCCTAATACCAACTCTTGCATAATAGCAATGTATATTTAGAACAATTCAAACTTAATTGGAGTCAGTTATATCAAATGGCTAGAATGTGGCCCAAAACAATGACAATACGAGTTTGTCGTGTATTTAATGTGATATGATACTTTTGCTAAGACTGGTTTGTCCTTATATCGAGTTCTAGGCCCCAATCTTTAGGAGGCTGAAGAAAATATGAATGAGAATGGGTCTAAGAATGTCAGTAAGTAATGAAGAAAGATTGGAGAATGTGGGGCTGTACTCCTTGGAGAGGAAATTTGATTGAGGTGGTCAAGATCATGAGAGGTCCGGGCCGAATAGTTAGAGATATTCAATACCCATTGGTAGAAGAATTGCAAATCAGTGATTACACATTTAAGGTAATTGGCAAAAGAAGCAAAGACGATACCAGGAGAAACTTATTCACATAACAAACGGTTTGGAATAGGTGGTTGAGAGTGTGGTGGAAACAAGTTCAAGTGAAATTTGCAAAAGGAAGTTGAATCATTTTCTGAAAAGGAGAAAAATCCAAGTCGTGGAGAAAAGGCAGACATATGGCACAATGTGCATTGCTCCTTCAGAAGACCAGTACAGCCATGGTAGGTGAAATGGCTTCTTTCTGTCCTGTAAACTTTTTTCTGATTCTATCACAGAGATTACTAATGGAGCTCCTGTGAAGTATTGCTAACTGCTTTACCCAATTAAAAGTGAGAAGTGGACAATATATGGAACACAAGTGATTGTTTTGGTAATATTTAACACATAAATTTACAGAGATTATAGATCCCATAAATAAGTAACATCTCCGGATGCGAAACGCTACGGCCTTGGTGGGGGGCAGCATTCCCAATGTACAAATTAGTGTTTTCAGAAAGACAGCGGTATTACCGTCTTTAATATTTTCTGTCTAACTTAGACAATGGTCCCTATTCATAAATTTATAGGAAATCAAAAAGTTCCTTCGGCAGATGGTCGAAAACAGTAATAAAAAAAATTAAAATAATTGCGAGGGAATCTCGACTTGTTTTGACGAAGCGGGTGTTCTGGAGGAGCAGGAAGTAATCACCGATACGGTTTAGATTTTCAGCTTCCTGCTGAAAATATTTGAGTTGCGCTGACTTGTTTTAATTGTGTGAAATGCCAGAGGCTGGCAAAAATAAAATCCGTGTAAAAGAAAAACAAATTAAGCCGTAGTCGGCAGGATTCGAACCTGCGCGGGGAGACCCCAATGGATTTCTAGTCCATCGCCTTAACCACTCGGCCACGACTACCGACGGTAGAGATACTTTGTTGCTATTTACTGTAGTCAGTGAGTCTTAGCGCGATGGAAGTGGTTACATTGTAACGTTTTGTGTTTGTATTCCGAATGTTGCAACTGGTGGTCATGGGTCACCCCCGGGTCACCAGTTGTTACACTCCCATTCATCCCCAGAGCGGAGCTGCCTCCGGCGGGGCACCGTATTTGATCTCAGCCAAAAGGCTGAGAAACGATAATCCTGGCTAAGTGAAGTAGTTTTCTTTGCTTTGGATTCACTATTTCTTTTCTTGCCTTTCCATCCACCCTCTTTTCCCGCTCTGTCCTAAATCTGGGGCAGATTTTGCCATCTGATTCGCTTCTATCCCATTTGTCCTGGCAAAGATTCCGTGGAGAATTGATCATAAAGTGTAAAAAAGAACGTCCAGACAAAACAAAAATGAAGAAAATAAGTCGGGCATCAGTCACTCCACTTTACAGGCGAAAGTGAGGACTGCAGATGCTGGAGATCAGAATCTAAATTAGGGTGATGCTGGAAAAGCATAGCAGTTCAGGCAGCATCCGAGGAGCAGGAAAATCGATGTTTCGGCCCTTCCTGATGAAGCGCTTTTGCCCGAAACGTCGATTTTCCTTCTCCTCGGATGCTGCCTGACCTGTTGTGCTTTTCCAGCACCACTCTAATCTACACTTTACACACAGATTGCACCATCCAGTGACCATGGGCTGGCAAACATCGATTCATAAGAAAGTTGCCTTCACTGGTTCAATGAGTTTTCATTATTTTGTGCCCATCATAAAATAAACTGAACAACATCCTGTCAAACGAATGCTTTGGACTGGGGTCGACAACGTTAAAAATCACACAACACCAGGTTATACTCCTGGTGTTTATTTCGAAGCACTAGTTTTCCGAGCTCTGCTCCTTCATCGAGTGGTTGTGGAGTATAAGATCGTAGGACACAGAATTTATAGCAAAAGTTTACAGTATGATGTAACTGAAATTATATATCAAAAAAGACCCGGATTGTTTGTGAAATCTCTCATCTTTTAAATTTAAAAATCACACAACACCAGGTTATAGTTCAACAAGTTTAATTGGAAGCACACTAGCTTTCAGAGCGACGCTCCTTCATCAGGTGATTGTGGAGGGCTCAATCGTAACAGAATTTATAGCAAAAATTTGCAGTGTGATGTAACTGAAATTATACATTGAAAAATTGATTGTCTGTTAAGCCTTTCATCTGTTAGAATACAGTGATAGTTTCACTTCTTTCATGTGTAAATCACAAAACTCTATTTTTTAAAGTTGCATTCTTGGGTTAGCTGTTAACAATGGTGATAGCTAGACAATATATCGAAGGTGTTAGCCCCCTGTGTTCTGTCTATGACCTGATGTTTAGATTGATTCTAATTTAAAAAGTGAGATAACAGAGTTTTACATAAATTTATGCAGTTTTTGAACTCAGAGTTCTACATGAATGTATGCGGTTTTTGAGCAAAGTGCAATGTAACTCTGCAAGTCCAAATTCACCACACAAAATATATGTGTGCATGTGGGTCTTTGTCTGTCTGTGTGTGTGTGTCTATCGGAGTGCCTGTGTGTGTGTGTGAGTGAGAGTATGTCCCGGTTGCGGCCCTCCCTATGGGTACCGAACTTAGCTATCAGCCTCTGCTCAGCCACTTTCCTCTGCTGCCTGTCCCGAAGTCCACCTTGGAGGATGGTCACCCGAAGGTCCGACCACTGAAGTGTTCCCCAACTGGGAGGGAACCCTCCTGTCTGTTGATAGTTGTGCGGTGCCCACTCATCCGTTGTCGTAGCCTTTGCTCGGTTTCCCCAATGTACCATGCCTCCGGGCATCCTTGCCTGCAACGTATAAGATAGACAACGTTGGCTTTTAAATGGTCATGTTGATTTCAGTTCTTTCATACGTAAATTTTCTTAAAGTTGCATTTTCAAGTGAACTTTAACAATAGGTGCCATGTTAGCCCAGATAATGCACTGAAGGTGTGACATGCCCAGTGTGAGGCTGTCTGTGCCCCAATGTTCAGACTGATTCTAACCTAAAAAAGGGATTTACAGAATCTTACATTGATTCATGCAGTTTTTGAGCAAAATAAAATGTAATTCTGCAAGTACAAATTCACCCCACAAACTTATATATGTATGTGTGCATATGGGTATGTATGTGAGGAGGGTATGATTGTCTGTGAGAGAGTGTGTGAATGTACTTGCAGAATTACATTTTATTTTGCTCAAAAACTGCATGAATCAATGTAAGATTCTGTAAATCCCTTTTTTAGATTAGAATCAGTCTGAACATCAGGGCTCAGACAGCCTCACACTTTCAATACATTATCTGGGCCAACATGGCATCTATTGTTAAAGTTCACTTGAGAATGCAACTTTAAAAAAGTTCTGTTATTTATAGATGAAAGAACTGAAAACAACGTGCCCACTTAAAAGATGAGAGACTTAACAAACAATCTGAGTCTTTTTCGATACATAATTTCAGTTACATCAAATTGTAAACTTTTGCTATAAATTCTGTGTCCTATAATCTTATACTCCGCAACCACCTGATGAAGCAACAGCACTCCGAAGGCTAGTGCTTCCGAATAACTTGTTGGACTATAACCCGGTACTCTGTGATTTTTAACCTCAAACCAATGCGAAAGCCAAGGACAAATGGGTAACTAGGGAGAGAATAGGACCCCTCAAAAATCAGCAAGGCAGCGTTTGTGTGGAGCAGCAGAAAATGGGGGAGATATTTTGCATCAGTATTTACTGTGGAAAAGGACATGGACATTTCTTGCTGAAATATTTGTATCATTGATAGTCACAGGTGAGATGGAAGATATAGAATATAGGGAAATAGATGGTGACATCTTGAAAAATGTCCATTTTACAGAGGAGGAAGTGCTGGCTGTCATAAAATGCATAAAACTGGATAAATCCCCAGGACCTGATCAGGTGTACCCGAGAACTCTGTGGGAAGCTAGGGAAGTGATTGCTGGGCCTCTTGCTGAAATATTTGTATCATTGATAGTCACAGGTGAGGAGCCAGAAGACTGGAGATTGGCAACTGTTAAAGAAAGGTGGTAAGGACAAGCCAGGTAACTATATACCGGTGAGCCTGCTGTCGGTGGTGGGCAATTTGTTGGAGGAAATCCTGAGGAGCAGGATGTACGTGTGTTTGAAAAGGCAAGGACTGATTCGGGATAGTCAACATGCCTTTGTGTATAGCAAATCATGTCTCACAAACTTGATTGAGGTTTGAAGAATTAACAAAGAGGATTGATGAGGGCAGAGTGGTAGATGTGATCTATATGGACTTCAGTAAGGCGTTCGACAAGGTTCCTCAGGGGAGACTGGTTAGCAAGGTTAGATCTCATGGAATACAGGGAGAACTCACCATTAGGATACAGAACTGGCTCAAAGGTAGAAGACAGAGGGTGGTTGTGGAGGGTTGTTTTTCCGAACTTGAGGCCTGTGACCAGTGGAGTGCCACAAGGATCAGTGCTGGGTCCACTACTTTTCATCATTTATATAAATGATTTGGATGTGAGCATAAGAGGTATAATTATTAAGTTTGCAGATGACACCAAAATTGGATGTGTAGTGGACAGCGAAGATGGTTACCTCAGATTATAATGGGATCTTGATCAGATGGGCCAATGGTCTGAGAAGTGGCAGATGAGTTTAATTCAGATAAATGCGAGGTGCTGCACTTTGGGTAAGCAAATCTTAGCAGGACATATACACTTAATGGTAAGGTCCTAGGGAGTGTTGCTGAACAAAGAGATCTTGGAGTGAAGGTTCATAACGCCTTGAAAGTGAAGTCGCAGGTAGATAGGATAGTGAAGAAGGCATTTGATATGCTTTCCTTTATTGGTCATGATGCGGCTGGACAGGGCATTGGTTAGGCTACAGTTGGAATATTGTGTGCAATTCTGGTCTCCTTCCTATAGGAAAGATGTTGTGAAACTTGAAAGGGTTCAGAAAAGATCTACAAGGATGTTGCCAGGGTTGGAGGATTTGAGGTATAGGGAGAGGCTGAACAGGCTGGGGATGTTTTCCCTGGAGTGTTGGCGGCTGATGGGTGACCTTTTAGAGGTTTACAAAATTATGAGGGGCATGGTTAGGATAAATAGGCAAAGTCTTTTCCCTGGGTTGAGGGAGTCCAGAACTAGAGGGCATAGATTTAGGGTGAGAGGGGCAAGATATAAAAGAGACCTACGGGACAACTTTATCATGCAGAGGGTGGTACATGTATGGAATGAGCTGCCAGAGGAAGTGGTGGAGGCTGATAGAATTGCAACATTTAAGTGGCATCTGGATGGGTACATGAATAGGAAGGGTTTGGAGGGATATGGGCCGGGTGCTAGCAGGTGGGACTAGATTGTGTTGGGATATCTGATCGGCATGGACGGGTTGGACCGAAGGGTCTGTTACCCTGCTGTACATCTCTATGACTCTATGACTCTAAATGCCTCATTAAACACTTAGATGCCATATCCATTATCTTTTTCAATTCATGACAAAAATATTTTTATCAATCATTAATTAAAGTTAAACTACAAACAAATGTATCTAAAAATAGTGTAGTGTCCTGTCAAAGTGTGCAAGTGTGTTTAATGATTTTTTTAAAATGAGAATAAAGCTTAATTTTAAAATGCTAGGAGTGTGTTGATGATTTAGTAAGTAAGTGAGCTGCCCTGTGTGGTACTAGCTCATACACATGAGTAAACTCCATGATTCAGTAGTTTCAGTATGGACTGTGATAGGACACGATTGCCTCTAAAGCTCTTGCTGTCTCTCGTTATTGTTTTCACAAATGGCTTTTCAATGTGGAGAAATGTGAAGTATTACAGCTATCATCAGCAAAGAAAGCAAAGATTTAATTGGCTTCAAAGCACTTAGAGAGTCCTGAGGTTTTGAAAGATGCTATGTCAACACAATTTCTTTATGATGGTCTTTCATTTTAATTCTTCATCCCTCGCACTGACAAATCTGTCTTTGGACTGCTGCATTGCTTGAAGAAACAGCACCTCATCTTTCAATTAGGCACAGGGAGAAAGTGAGGATTGCAGTTATTGGAGATCAGGATGTGGTGCTGGAAAAGCACTCCACCACCAAATTGTAGCCATTGGAAGCCTGGAGGAAGTACACCTCATCTTCTGCTTTGGGACCCTCCAACCACACAGGATCAATGTCAATTTCACCAGTTTCCTGATCTCCCCTCCCCTCCACCCACCTTATCCCAGATCCAACCCTCCAACTCTGCACTGCCCTCTTGAACTGTCATACCTGTCTATCTTCCATCCCACCAACCACTCCACCCTCCACTCTGACCTATCACCATCACCCCCCACCTTCATCTACCTATCACATTCCCAGCTACCGTTTCCCCCCAGCCCCACTCCCTCCTATTTATCTTTCAGCCCCTTGTGCCACACCCACATTCCTGATGAAGAGCTTATGCTGGATACTGGAAAGGTGGACTTTCCTGCTCTTTGGATGCTGCCTGACGAGCTGTGTTTTTCCAGAACCACACTTTTTTGACTTTCAGTTAGGCATACCCTACCAGACTCAGCATTGAGTTGGGAGACAGTGAGGTTTGCAGATGCTGGAGATCAGAGTTGAGAGTGTGTTGCTGGAAAAGAACAGCAGGTCAAGAAGCATCCGAGGAGCAGGAAAATTGAGGTTTCGGGCCAGAGCCCCACACACTCTCAACTCAACACTGAGTTGAACAACTTCAGTCCATATTGTCTATGCCCAACTTGCTGCTCTTTCTTTGTTTTATTTCTCTTCCTTGCCTTTCATCAACACTCACTTGCCCTTGGCACATCTTTCCTTGTTTCTTTTCTTGCCAAATCACTACTCTGTTTATCCCTGGAGGATTAACTTCTTTAATCCAATCTCTCCTATCTTTCACTTTATCACAATGTTCTTCTTGTCCCACCCAATCACCCACTGCTCAAAACCTATTACTTCTTACTAAACTCTTCCCTGAACTCATGGAAGATCATTGACTTGAAACATTATTTATTTAACTCTCTCTTAAAGGTGCAACTTGACCTGCTGAGTATTTCCATCATGTAGTGTTTCTTTTTCTTCCTTTATTATTGTTTGTTTGACAAACTATCTTTTTATTATCTTGTACATTACTTAGAAAACATGGGATATTCCTTGATTTGGTGTCACAAAGTCAACACTGAGGTTTCCCAGGATGAAGACTGTTGACATTCAACTTGAAAAAAAATGAGGAGCTGTTCAAGGTCTTTTGAAGAATTATTGTCACTGAATTAACTCACGTTCAATTTCTAACTTGAAAGACAAGGCGTGAAAATATTATTTACTGGAGGAAGTGTTGTCAGAAGACATCAAGATTTTCTATTCATTGTTTAAACTTGCAGACTTATCTGATTAATTTTACATACTCCTTAGTATTTTACTGAATGTTTTATTTCATTTTAGAAACTATATTTTCATTATTTTAACACATAAAATCTGTTATGCATTTACATTTTCTTTTGTTTAAAATTTGAGGAATTTTTCAGAGTTCCTCCCTTTGTGTTTTAGACTTCTCTGGGAGATTGTTTGACTGTGGACTGTGAGGGCATGTGCCAAGTGTAATTTTTATCCTTTTCATGAGATGTGGGCATCGCTGGCCAGGCCAGCATTTTTGGTGAGTCACATTTTTGAAGTGCTGGAGTCTGTATTAGGTACAACTTGTTTAGGGAAGGAGTTCCAGGATTTTTAATCTCGTGACAATGAAGGAACAGCTATATAGTTCTCAATCAAGGATGTGTGGATTAGAGCGGTATTTGCAGGTGACGTCCCATGCAGCAGGTACCTTTGTCTTCCTGGGTGGGAGAGGTCCTGGGTTGAAAAGTGCTGACAAAGAAGTCTTACTAAGTTGCTGCAGTGCATTTTGGATACGCTGTTGCCACTGTGCGATGCTAGTGGAGTGAGCTAATATTTAAGCTGATGCTGAGCTAGCAGACTGCTATGTCTTGGATTCAGTGTTGTGCCTTGTGGACAGGCTTTAAGGATGTAGGAGGTGTGTTACTCACTGTAGAATTCATAATTTCTGACCTACTTTTGTATTCACAGGATTATACAGCTAGTCCAATTCAGATCTGGTCAATGGTAACTGTGGGATTGTGTTCAAATAACAACTGAAATCGGTGAGTGGCAAAAATAGCCTTTTTATTCAGCAACCCTGGTAACACAAATTTGAGGTGGTGATAGAATCCCCAAACACAATTCTCACACTAACTTTTTATTCACAGTTTTAACATATATTAAAATTTGGTGTTCCATTGTTTTATCTATTGTACACAAAGGTTTGAGGGGCTGCTGTCCTGGGAGACAGGAAATGGGTTAAAACATGTGCTAAATACTGGCTGCTATTCCTGATAGAATTAAGAGTGTCTGTCTGATCTGCTTGCATAATTAATAGCAGTTAGTCCTTTTGTCTTTCAAGTTAGTAAATGTTAGTAAAATGTACTATCTGCTCTAAATAAGTTAGAAATTTTACTTGTACTTAATTAAAGAATAAAGGATTTTAAATGAATGACTGCAGCTGGTTTGTAAGATTTCTTTACTGTTTGTCAGTGTGGGTTACATTCATTCATGCAATTTCACATAAGTGCTGTTTGACAGTTAGTTTCTTAAAGGGATAACAGCCCAGTTAAAAGGGACTTAACAAGTACATACTAATTGGGGAAAATGTTTGGTGTTCTGTAATCTATTCGGATCTGAGAGGCGGGGTTGGTAAGGGCTGATTAATATTATAATCTTTCCATAGTTTCAGGTAGGTAATAGAGATGTGATGGTGCGGTAGGTATTGTTCTGAATAGGTTAGTAGTCTTTGATATTTATTCAGAGGTAGCTTTTGATGTAAATAGGTCTGAAATGGTTGAAGGTATGAAGAAGCAGCAATGGATTTGGAAGTATTGCTTTAATTTTAGTCCATCTTGCCATAGTAAAATATACTACAGAACCATGGTTTTGGGAATGAAAGAATGAAACTGTGTTATAGTAAATAACAGGTTAGTAATGGGTTATGAATGAATGAACAGGAACTCAGTATTAATGAATATAATGAGCTGGCGAGTGAATTAATAATGATAACCTATAACACTATATTTCACAGCATCCCACACCCAAGATGTTGATAGTGGGAGATTCAGCATTGGGATTACCATATGTCAAGTGGAGAAAGTCACATTCTCTTTGAGGATGGTCATTCCTTGGCACTTGTGTGGTGAAAATGCTATTTGCCATTTGTCACTCAAAGCTGAAAATGTGTTGCTGGAACAGCGCAGCAGGTCAGGCAGCATTCAGGGAACAGGAGAATCGACGTTTTGGGCATAAGCCCTTCCTGAAGAAGGGCTTATGCCCGAAACGTCGATTCTCCTGTTCCCTGGATGCTGCCTGACCTGCTGCGCTGTTCCAGCAACACATTTTCAGCTCTGATCTCCAGCATCTGCAGACCTCACTTTCTCCTCGAAGATTTGTCACTCAAAGCATGGTTACTGTCAAGGTTTTGTTGCATGTGGACATGAAATGCTTCAGTTGTTGGCAATCTCTAGCTAATGAGTATGATTGTCACTGCCCACGGTATTGTAGATCCTTATGTAGCTGATGAGCCCAATCCTAGAGCCACATTTCCAACATACATTTGGCTGGTGTTTCTGGGAGGTGGAATCAGTCCTTTTCCTTGAGATTGTTGACATTCCTTTCTCCAAATCCTTTTCCAGACTCCCTCCCACTGATGGCGTTCTCAAAGAATTGTGTTCCTTCATACAGGAACTTCCTTGGAGTCAGTTTCTTCTATACAAACGTCTTCCATGCATCTATATTGCCGTCCTTGAGGGAAATCTTCAAGGAGTCATTGTAATGTTTGCTTTATCTTCCTCTTGTTCAAGTGCCTTTGTTGAGCGAGACGAGATGATTTAGTTGGATCTCAGGCATCCTCAGCAAGTGCTGGAATCCAAAGTAGAAGGTAGGAGACTGGAAGAACACAGCAAGCCAGGCAGCATCAGGAGGCTGGAAGAACACAGCATCAGGGGGTGCAGAAGTCAACATTTCTGAAGAAGTGATACACACAAAATTTAAACGTCGACTTCTGCACTCCCTGATGCTTCCTGTGCCTATCCACATCCTAAGCATGTGGCCAGCTCAGTGGAATTGGCTTTGAATGATTGTGGCCTCAATGCTGGTGCTATTGGCTGCTTCAAGGACACTGATGTTGAGACACATGTCCTCCCAAATGATTCAAAGAATCTGTCTCAAACAGTCTCAAATAGAAGATGGTACTTCTCAAAAGATTTGAGTGGTGTCTATATATAATCTAAGCTTCAAAGCCATTTAGAAGAATAGGAAGGATGACTGCCATTTACACAAGGGTCTTGGTATCTGCACAGATGTTACAGTTGTCAAATGGCCTCATCCTTCGGCATCCGAAGGCAGTGTTCACAGACTGGATGCAATGTTGAATCACTGCATTGGTATCAGCCCTAGATAAGAAGTAACTTCCCTGGTAAAGGAATTGTTCCATGTTGGGAAAATTTCTCTGTTGATCTTAATGTAGAGATGAACTGGAAGTTGACTAGGGATGGATTGGTAAACATTTGAGTCTTCTTGAAGCTGAGGCTGAGACTAATTCTTTGGTACTCTCCCACAAATGCTTTAAGTAAGGTGAGAAGATTCTCTCCCGAGAGAGAAGAGATGACATTGCATTCCATATACTGAAATTCCACAAGCAAGGTGGGTGTAATTTTCTTCCTGGATTTCAATCAGTTGAGGTTGAAATGTTTTTCCTCCATCCTGTAGATTATGTCCACACTACCGGGAAGCTTGTTCTCTACAAGATAAAGAATGGTGGTGATGAAGATGGAGAAGATGGATGATACTTGTCTTAACCTCAAGTGATTCTGTTATATTACTATCAGCAAGGACAGTTCGTGATATCTTGTTATGGAGGAGATGGAGGATGTTGATGAATTCCTCTGGACAGCTGGCCTTTGACAAGGTCTTCCATACCTGTACCTGATTGACTGTGTCAAAAGTCTTTCAGATCGATGAAAGCCATACTGCTTCAGTATCTGAGCTGTAAATGGTGCTGGATGTTGTGCATTCATCAGCGAACATCTCCATTCTTGTCCTTATGATACAGGAAACGTTATTGATGAAGCACTGATTGGGCCTGAGAAGATTACCTGCAGTACGCTTATGGAGATGTCTCGGGGCTGAGATGGTTGACCACCTCCCAATTTGCTCAGTAAGGCTCCAACCTGTATTGAATTTCTCACCAATTTCAATTGACTCCAATTTTACAAGAGTACTATTATGTCACACTTCATTAAATGCTGCCAAGCTGTCAATAGCAGTCACTTATACCTCACATCAAATTTTTCATTCATGTCTGGACTATGGCTCTAATGAAGTCAGGTTTCTGAAGCAAACTGAGTGAGTGAGCAAATTACTGTCATGTGTGTGCCACATGTTAACACTGTCATAGATTCATAGAGATGTACAGCATGGAAACAGACCCTTCAGTCCAACCCGTCCATGCTGACCAGATATCCCAACCCAATCTAGTCCCACCTGCCAGCACCCAGCCCATATCCCTCCAAACCCTTCCTATACATATACCCATCCAAATGCCTCTTAGATGTTGCAATTGTATCAGCCTCCACCACTTCCTCTGGCAGCTCATTCTATACACAGAGAATGTGAAAAAGTTGCCCTGTAGGTCTCTTTTATATCTTTCCCCTCTCACCTTAAACCTATGCCCTCTAGCTCTGGACTTCCCGACCCCAGAGAAAAGACTTTGTCTATTAATCCTATCCATGCCCCTCGTGATTTTATAAACCTCTAAAAGGTCACCCCTCAGCCTCCGATGCTCCAGGGAAAACAGCCTTAGCCTATTCAACCTCTCCCTTTAGCCTTATCTGCTATGCCCGAAACGTCAATTCTCCTGCTCTTCAGATGCTGCATGACCTGCTGTGCTTTTCCAGCATCACTCTAATGCAGCTTTGTATGTCCCCCAATTGTAACATATAATGGCTTTGTTTTTAAAAATTATCATGACGGCAAGTGCACAATTTTAATGATACAAATGAATCAAAACATCATAGTTCATATCATACTTGTAGACAATCATGAAAAATTGTAAAATGCAGGTCTCCTAAATTTATAGGAAAAAGTGAAATGCATCCTGCACTTTGTATTAAATCCATAGAACATATGTTGTCAAGTTGAGTGTTATAAAGTTGAGGACTGGACTATTCATTTGCTTTCTTATTAGCAGAAAGGTGTTTTTCTTTTCCTTCCTTAATTCCATTGCACATTTGTGGGGTTGTGGCAAAAGACAATAGCAATGAGTGGTGGACTGAACAGGTGATAGTGCAAAACCAGGCACGAACTGGTCGAGTTAACTTCCAGTTTAATTGGTTTCTGTCTTATATCTTCTCCGACGACTTATGGTCCTTGTTCGGTACAGTTCCAAAATATCTCTTTCTACGTGTGAGTCTAAACACGGAGTATCAGCGAACTGTGTACTCAGAGAAAGATGAGTGAGGCTTAACTTGACATTCACATTAGCAGGCAGATATGAGCATAAAGTTTTTACTTCAAAAAAAGCAAGACCTGGGGCTGAAGCAAAAATATAAAATGCTGGGGGAAAAAACTCAGCAGTTGCGTCAGTAAGTGTGAAGAGAGACGTAGAATTAATATTTAATGTTGAAAGCCTTTTGTCCACTCATAGCTGAGCTATACTTTGGAGGGTGCAGGGATTTCGAGTTGGGGAGGAAGGCATTAGGAGAAAACCTGTTCCCTCAAGGGTTGCAAGATAATGATCGAATTGTGCAGAGCGAGGAAAACAAAGGACACAGACAAACTCTGCGCCGAAACGCTTTTGCTTTGCGGAATTTCTTGCTTCGTTTGTTTCACTGTAAGGGTCCTTTTCATTGGCTGTCGGTGGAGGACGGTGTGTTATGAGAATGCTAATTGGCCATAGGCTGCTGCCGCCAAGCTCCAAAACCCCTTGTTACGCCACCCCCCCCCCGCCGCCTTTGCGACCCTTTTGACTGTCACCCACTTGGGAATAAAGGGGGAGGGGGTGTAAAAGTTGGGCTCAACAGGATGCACCGCACTTTGGGCTCAAATTTTGCAACCGATCGGCGGAAATGCTCTGCTTTCCTGCCCTGTTTTATCCGGCTGGAGATTAAAAAGAGTAACCAATAGTGGAAAGCAAACATCCTCTCGCGTTTGTTGCAGAAAAGACAAGTTTCCGTTGCTTTTACACGGTGGGGTTTAATGCAAAGTTTTTCTTTCACCTCACCAAATTGTTTTAGAATCCAGCCCAGCACGCAATTTGCAAAAACAAACTCCCAGACATTCAGAAAAAAATAGTAAAACGTTGTTTCATTGCACGAAAAACTAATTTCTTTTGCATTTTATTTTAAAATATGTGATATAAGCAACGGCGTTGTCATACTTGGAGAGTCTACAGCACAAAACAAAGATATTCGGCACATCTTAACTGTGTCCGTCAAAAACAATCACCTAACTATTGTAATCCCACTTTTCAGCACACGGCCCATAGCGTTGCATGCTTGCCATTGCAAATGCATACCTAAATACTTCTTAAGTGTTAATAGTTTACACCTCTACCACATTGACAGACAGTGAGTTCTACATTCCCACCGTTCTCTGTGTGAGAAAAAATCTTCCTGACATCGCTTCTAAATCTACTGCCCCTTAGCTCAAATCTTTGCTCCTTGGTCATTGATCCCTCCCTCCAGGGGACAGTTCCTGCATACTCTCTGCCTCTCATATAAATCTCAATCATATCCACAGTCAATCTCTTGGCTTTTATTTTGATGAATTTTGTCAGGTATTGTTGATAATACATATATAAGTAACTGCATTTTGGACATTTACAAGGTTTTGTTAAATACACAACTTTGCAATTTTTATTTTGCATTCCAACAGTTTATGTTAAATGACAAAATTACATTTATTTTGTTTGCATTTTACAATGTGTTAAATATATAACATTAGATTTTACAAGTTTTTAATTTATTTAAATTTGCAGGTATCCCTTCATAAAACTTCTTTAAAATTATTTTACTAGTTAAATATAAAACATTGCACCAATGAAAACAGAAAACGCTGAATATATTCAGCAGGTCTGGTGGCATGTATGGACAGAAAAGCAGAGTTAACGTTCAAGTTGAATCTAACTACCAGAATCTGCAGTATTTTGCTTTTATAATAATTTTTTTCTTTCACTTTTTACAAATCTGTTAGATCTATAACATGAACATTGCAGTATTTTTGTTTTGCTTAAAAATCCCTTAGCTATAGAAAACCTTGTTTTTGTTCTATTTTATGAGGTTTAGTTTATATATATTTTCTTTCACCTTTTACAAATTTGAAAAATGTTAGATAAAATGTTGCATTTGTTTTTGAGTTTTTGCTTATGTATATTTTCTTTTACATTCTACAAGTTTGTAGGTATTTATAGCTCCAATGTTCAATTAAAGATTATGGTTGAACATCTACTTCTGCGTCCCTTTACTTCATGGTAAAGTATGGAGCCAAAATTCACAAAGGACCACTGACATCTAGGGTCATAGTGTCATAGAGATATACAGTGTGGAAACAGACCATTTGAATCAACTGGTCTATGATGAAAATGTGTTGCTGGAAAAGCGCAGCAGGTCAGGCAGCATCTAGGGAACAGGAGAATCGACGTTTCGGGCATTAGCCCTTCTTCAACTGGTCTATGCCAACCATATATCCTAACCTAATCTAGTCCCATTTGCCGGCAATTGGCCAATATCCTTCCAAACCCTTCCTATTCATATATCCATCCGTATGCCTTTTAAATGTTGTAATTGTTCCAGCCTCCAGCACTTCCTCTGGCAGCTCATTCCACACACATACCACCCTCTGTGTGAGAAAGTTGCCCCTTAGGTCCCTTTTAAATTTTTCCCATCTAACCCTAAACCTATGCCCTCTAGTTCTGGACTCCCTATCCAATAAAGAGAATTGTTTCATGGAAGCTTGAGAGTGACTGCCCCACAAGTCAGGTCTCCATAATCTCCAGAATTGGGATTGAACCCCTCCTGTTGACTTTATTCTGCACCACATTCGAGTATGTAAAACATTGCTTTTGTATTTTGTTTCACTTTTTGCTGATAAGTTTTTCTTTCAATTAATATCTTTGAAGACATTAGGAGGAAGGTATAAAGGACATGTCAGAGGTAGGTTCTTTACGCAGAGTTGTGAATGCATGGAATGTGTTGCCAGCTTTGGTGGTGGAAGCAGAGTCATTGGGGACATTTAAGCGACTGCTGAACATGCACATGGATAGCAATGAGTTGAGGGGTGCGTAGGTTTTGTTACTATATTTGACATTAGGATTAAATCTGGGCACAACATCGTGGGCCAAAGGGCCTGTTCTGTGCTGTACGTTTCTATGTTCTAATTTACAGTTTTATAAAATATGCAATATATAAAACATTGCATTGCTTTTCTTGTATCTTCTGTTTATATTTTGTTCCTCATTTAACAAATATGTCAGTGTGCATATATATATATATATAGTTGCTTTCGCATTTTACAAATTGATGTTTCGAAAAATTGCATAAAACAAAAATTTGCTGGCTGTGTTTTGCTGGCTGAGGTTGTGTGTTTGTGATGTGTGAAGGGCCAGAGTTCCGGGGTTGCTGCTCGTGCCAGGTCCCGGGAGGCGGCGCGCGCGAGGTGCTGGCTGTGATGAAGGGGGGGGCGGTCACGTGACCAGTTGACTGGTTGACAAAAATGGCGGCGATCCCCGAATACAACATGGATGCCGGAAGGTTGGAGTGAAGCAGGAGGCGACGGACGAGAAGGAGGAGGAGGGGGAATAGAGAGAGGGGGGGTAAAAAAGGAAAAACAAAATAACAATAAACAGCTCGAGGCTCGGCGCCTCCCGCTCGGCATCTGCGGAAAAGGGACGCGGGAAAGAGAGTCTCTGAAAATAATAATAATAAATTCAAATCTTTCTTCGCCCCTTTGGGGTGGGAGGGTTAAAGTGGTTTTGAGGGGAAGGTGAAGGAGGCAAAGGGGGGGTTAAAATAAAGTGAGGCGGAGCTGGAGGGGGTGGGGGGGAATCACCATGAGAGGAAGGAGAGGTAGGCCGCCCAAGACACTCGATGCTTCGCCGGCGGGAGGTGGCGGGGGACCGGCCGGCAGCCTGAGGTACCGGGCCACCGGGGTCGGCAGAGGCAGAGGGGCCGACCGGCGGCTGAATCACGTCGAAGCTGGCGGTAGAGGGAGCCGGACCTCGAGAGGCGGCAAGGCGGGGAACCGGGGCAGGGCCAAGGCCGCGGCTCAGCAGCAACGACAAGGCAGCCGCTCCCGCAGGCTGACCGTCAACAAAGTCATCTACGACGACCACGAGAGTGAGGAGGAAGATGAGAGTCTGGTGTCCGAGGAAGACGACGATGACGACGAGGACGAGCGGGAGAACGAGGACGAGCAAGATTCGGATTATCACCAGGCCACCGAGGAGGAGGAAGAGGAGGATGAGGACGACGATGCTAGTTATTGCACAGAGAGCAGCTTCAGGAGTCACAGCACTTACAGCAGTACTCCAGGTAATGCTTCCAGCAACGCCAAACTCCCGTCCTTTTTTTTGTTAAAGAATGTATATTGTTCGATGACACCTGCATGACATGTTTGGTTGTATTGTTTGGAGACCTCACTTAGCCAGGTAATTACATATGCAAAATTCATCAAACTCTTTCTGCATCCGTGCATGCAACAGTTGCCATGAAATGACATTTACGAAATGCGACTTAACTATTAGGAAATGTAATCTAACTTAAACTATCATGATGATCCAGAGTTGCATTAGTTAATCGCGCAGGGTAAGTAGTTTGTTGAAGTGTTGTTGAATGGTTGGGATGTGACTAAACTCTACACACAAGCTGTTTAATGAGTTGGTTATGGGCTTGATGGGGATGAACCTCGGTGACAACTTGACAGCTCAATTGCTTTTGACATCAGGGAAACAACTTTTAAAACTGGTGCAGAGGTATGTATTTTTCAATTTTAAAGTAAATCTGTTTCTTTTCAGTTAATTTAAAATGAGAAAAACAGGAAAATAATGAAAATATAAAACTAGGAACTTGAAACAAAATAATGGAAAACTCCAGCAATAACTCAGTCTTGATTATTAATTATTTTGTTTTGCCTGTAAAGAAACCGGTTTTAAGTCAAGATCCAGTTATCAGGACAGTTTAATAGTTTTTTCAAGTTAGCCATGAACCTTGTTAGATGAAATAAGCGAAACACAGATGTACTCTATGTTTATATAAGATTTTGTAACTTTTACAACTGTGATTTTAAATTGTTTGGAGGGTTAAAAAGTCCTATACTTTGGAAAATAATTGATAGATTACGCAAAATATTTCTCTTTTCAGAATTGTGTTCAGATTGTTTGTAAATTTGAAGACAAGTTTATTTTCAAATATTATCTCTATTTATTAATAATATTGCTGAGATTTAGCTTCCTTGCTGTTCAGAAAGGTTAGAGACAAAGAAACCGCGGAAGCTGGAATCCAAGGTAGACAAGCAGGAGGCTGGAAGAAAACAGGAAGCCAGACAGCATCAGGAGGTGGAGAAATCAACTTTTTGGGTGTACCCCTTCTTCAGGACTGGGGGTGGGTGTGGGGGGAGGGTGCCCACGCAGGGTGGTGAGGTATGGACAGGTGAACATAGGTAGAGGATTCAACCTGATTGGCAGAATGAATCCGGTTGGTAGCTGGAAGGAAGGATCGATGGGAAGAATGGAAGGGAGGGGGACAGGCTGGGAAGGGAGTTGGGGAATGGGAAGAGAGGTTATTGGGAAGGTTAAACAAGTTTTGATTCTTAAAAGGAACATTGGATCATATTTTCACAGAATTTTGCTTTTATAGTACAGCAAAATTTACAAATGGCAAACTGTTAAAAAATTACATCATGATTTATAAAGCAATCTTGTGTTGTAAGGATGTAATTTCTCCCTGAGAATCAAATTGACACCAACTGTCATTTTATGTTTTAATCAAACTATTATGGCACACCTCCATTGCATTGAGAGATGGGATTTGAACCTAGATCTTCTGACCCAACCATTATTTTGGGTGATGTAGTCATGTACTACAATTACTTCGGAAAATAATGTTTGATTAATTTTGACAAGCCCAACGATTTTAATAAGGGTCTGTATATTTAGGTTATGGATACCCCTCCCCTTCTGCATGCCAGTACCTCTTTTGGGTTCTAGTTCTTGCCATTGGTGATGATCGCGGCTTCAGCTCTTTTGACCTTCTTACATGCTTCACATGGCCGCATGTGGCATTCACCATTCAGACTGTAATTAATCCCAGGCTAACTTTCCTCTCCCTCAGTGGGGCAATCAGGAAAAATTGAGCATTCTGCCTCTAGAATATTGCCTGACTGTTCAAGTTGAAAGAGTAGAAAATTGTGGTGCTTGAAAATCACAGCTGGTCAGGCAGCATCCAAGGAGCAGGAGAGTCGACGTTTTGGGCATAAGCCTTTCCTGATGACCCAACCATAATGATGAAGATCTTATTCCCGAAATGTCGACTCTGCTGCTCCTTGGATGCTGTCTGATCTGGCATGCTTTTCCAGGGCCACACTTTTCAATTCTGACTCTCCAGCATCTGCAGTTCTCATTTTCTCTCTTTTTCATGTTGAAACCCACATCCCTGTTATCATCATCTCAAGAAAAACTTGTTTAATGTTCCCATCCCTGGCATATCTGCTTCACAGGAGAAAGTGAGGACTGCAGATGCTGGAGATCAGAGCTGAAAATGTGTTGCTGGAAAAGCGCAGCAGGTCAGGCAGCATCCAAGGAGCAGGAGAATCGACGTTTCGGGCAAGAGCCCTTCTTCAGATTCCTGAAGAAGGGCTCATGCCCGAAACGTCGATTCTCCTGCTCCTTGGATGCTGCCTGACCTGCTGCGCTTTTCCAGCAACACATTTTCATATCTGCTTCACAAACAGTCCACTCAGAACTCAACTTAGGACCTCTCCTCAGTTGTGTTTTAAATAGCTATTACAAGTTTCCTTGAACATTACATTTCAGCACCAACACGTTAAAATAATTAAGTACATCTGAAGTTTAAACTCATTGTTATCTACATGTAAGTAACCCTCTCCAGTTAAGTCTCCAATGTGATCTGTTGACCTTTGACATTTCATTACTTTGTCCATAAGCTTTCTGTCACACCTCTAACAGCCATTACTTTAATTGCAATGCCCCAGATCTTTAGAATAGTCTTGGAAATGTTAATACACTTTTGCCTTCCTTTAAAAACCTACATTATTTTAAGCACAATCATCTTGATTCAGTATCATTATTTGTAAATCTCTCAGTTTTTCTAAAGGAAGTTTGAAATGAAAATACAGCCATTAGGGTATTGATAATTTGCTTTATAACAAGCAAAAATAGTTGCTTTAAATTGCCATAATGTGCCATACGCCTCATCACTTCAAATCAAATTTTTGGTTACAAGTGTTTGAGGTAAGTACTGATCGATTAATGTCGTTTCTCTTATTTTGTACCTGCTTATGGATGTGGTAAGTGTTCAAAAGCTGTTTTGACAAATGTTTTGGTTAATGATATAGGCCTAGACTGCCCATCTGTCAATGATACTTGTAAATTAACTTGTGTCAAAAACTAAAAAGTGAATTAAATGCTCGGTGTTACATTCTTCAGTGGTCTTAAAACTCAACAGAATTGCACTTTGAATGGGCAGTCAGCTTATTAACACTTGTTTTTTTTTCTAAAATGCCATTAACCCCTTCTTGCTATGTTGCCATTCAATTAGATTATTTCTGATCTGTGATTTGATTCCATATCTTTATCATGCTGTATCTGAACCAATGCTTGTGAGCCAAATGCTCAGTCATTTGAGCTGACAGTGTTTGTGCATTATTTTTCTTGTTAAAATTGGACTTTAGCACAGTTAAGAATGGGAAAGTAATTAAATAGTGCAGCCCAGCAGGAGGCCATTTAGCCTGTTCACTCTGCGCTTCTTTTGAAGATCAATCCAGTTAGATCCTCTTTCACTCAATGTCTCATTTTCATCCTTCACCCCATCTCCCCCCAGTCTATTCATGTAACTGTAATTCCTCATCCCTGGAGCTAGTCTAGTAAATTGCTCTGTACCCTCTCCAAAGCTTTCATGTTCTTCCTAATGTGCGTCCAGATTTTGATGCAGTGTTCCAGCTGAGGTAGTGTTTTACATGTGTTTAGTGTAACCTTTCTTTTCCACTCTGTCTTGAATTAAAAAGAAAACAGTCCCTTGTGCTTTATTAACAATGTCCTGATGCTTTCTAAGAATTTGTACCCAATGTAATGCTTTCACTAAGCAGCAGTTGCGTTTCAACAACTCCGGTCATTGTAGGGATCTTTAGTACTGTATCCACAAGTGTCAGTACTTTCTATCATGTTGTTTCAGTTTGTCGAACAGCACTTGAGCCACACTTGGATAATTCAATTTAAAATAGAATCCCATGATTGATTTAAGCAAAATATTTAACAGTATTTACTGGATCTGGATTTTCAGCCTTCCCTCAAAAACACTTCGAAACTTTTTTCTTTTTCAACTCCGTCTTCCCTCTCATAGCATGCTGCTTTTAAGTTTATAACATTTGGTTGAATTACGTAGCTGTATTCTCACTCAGCAATATTTTAAAAGTTGAGGAGATTTGTGATACAAATAATCCTAAATTCCTATTGCATAAATATTGAATGTTATATACATGCAGGTTATTTTGAAGTCGTGCAAGATGGGAGATCTTGACCAGCATGTTTCTATGTAGTAGCTTGTGTTTTCAGCAGTAAAAGTTGGCGTGGTAAAAGTGAGAAGCAAGTGCAACTGAATCTACTCTTCTGTGCATCATTGGGGACAGATGCTTATTATTGACATGTTCATGTAATAATGATTGGAATGAAAAATTTGACAGATAATTGTTGAAATTGGTTGGACGGGAATAAGACTGATACTTGCCAATCAAAATCTATACTGACTTAACTTTGAATCAGTTATTGTAACAAAATCCTGGGAGTGCAAATATGATTAGATGACCTAAAATGTATTCTTTGCCAGATAAGGAACACATTTATGGATTGGCTAGTGTTGTACGACCATACCCAGATAACAACATTTTTTAAAGTAGTGTATTTTTAAAGAAAGTAATTTAGTTTTGAGAGAGTAAAATGTTCATTTTCCTAAGTTTTTGCTTGTGGGCCAATTTATAGTGAACTCAGCCTGGTTTTTACAGTTACCAATAGGTGATAAATAAACCTTTTTCTTTTGTAAATTTTGTCTCAAGAAACAGAATCTTTGACCATTGCTTCATAAGGCTAATGAACCTATTGTGACCACACATCTGCTAGTTCTGTGAATTCAAAGACGGTGGAAAGTTTGAAACTATGCATTGAGTAAATGTTTACAAATGTAAGAAAGAGTCATTTAGTAGTGTGTAAAATTACGTTGGTAGTAACTGAACTTTGTGTGTTTTACATGTGTTTAGTGTAATCTTTCATATGAGATGTCTTTGTTGGCATCTTTATCACTGGCATGAGTTTGGAGTGGCTCATATTCTGGCCCCAGTATTCCCGTATTCTGCTGTCAAGTTAATATTTGGTTTTCTGTCGCCAGCTACATGAGAAATTTTGTTTGAGTTTTCTCTGTAGATCTGATATTTTATTCACTTTTATTTGGATGTTGATATGAGACAACTTTGACCAGAATTGAAATTTTATGAGTTGTATTGTTGATAACTAAACAAGATTCGTGGATGGCAAATAAAGTAAGTGAACAGTTAATTTGTTGTGGTTGTGCTAGTTGAAAAATAGTTGGCAAGGGTACAGAGAGAGTTCCATACACTTGAAATAGTCCCAAAGAATCTTTTTACATAAACCTGAACAGATAGGTGATGCTCAAACATAGCTTGCATCTGAAGTATGTCATCCTTAACACTAAAGTATTCGTAATGTTACTTTGAAAGATCTGTCCTCATGATGTACTCAGTTCTGCTGTTGTGATTCCAGCACCTGTGCCTTGTAAGAGAGCAACAAATATTGTCAGTTAGTCATTTTCAAATTTCTGAATTATGCCATCTGTAAATTCTGAACTGTGAATGTGGCATTTCTGTCAGTTAGCTATAAATATAATAAAATTCCAACATCTACCTTCCTTCTGAGAACTGCCATTTGTCATGCATTGAACAAATCAGGAGACCCTACCTATTTGATCATATTTACAAGCAGCCTCGGCAGTATAATCAGAAAATGACACAGACACCAGAGCAGCCAGCTAAATTAAGACTGTGCTATCCTGATTGTTTTGTTCAGGATGTGATTTTTCTAACTGGATTATCAGATGACCTGTTCTTAGGCTTTCACTTGTAGCTACAGTAGGATGGTCATTAGCAGGTTAAAATCCTGAACAAACCTAATGATTATTAGTTGTTTCGTAAACATTTTTGTATTGTTATAGCATTGCGATTCACCATTGCTTACACTTCAGTATAGCCTTTGACAAGATTCTACATGGTAGAGTAATTAATCAAGTTGGATCACATGGGATATAAGGTGAGCTTGCCAAAGGAGGCAGGGTGGTGGTGGAGTATTGTTTGTCAGACCGGAGGCCTGTGATAAGTGATCTATTGCAAAGATTGGTGTTGGTCCACTTTTGTATATCATTTATATAAATGATTTGGATGAGAACGTAGGAAGCATGGTTAGTAAGTTTGCAGCTAACACCAAATTCACTCGTCTGCCCATCCCTGGACACTATGGCACAACTTAGCATGGACAATCGACCTAACCTGCACATCTTTGGACTATGGGAGGAAATCGGAGCATCATGTGGAATCCCATGCCGAAGTGGGAAGAATATGCAACTTTCACATAGTCACTCAAGGCTGGAATCAAACCTGAGTCCCTGGCACCGAGATAAGAGTGCTAACCATTGAGCCACCATACTGCTCAAAAGCATATTATGATTTTTACTCCGTTATATTTCCATGGTCATCTTTGTTTCAAGTTAGTCATCTTTTTAGATATCCTCTGCTGAATTAAGGATTCAATTGAGGAAAGAAGGTGAATAATGTTTATTTTGTCATGAATCATAGAAATGTACAGCAAGGCAATAGATCCTTCTGTCCATGCTGACCAGATATCTGAAATGAATCAAGTCCCATTTGCTAGCAATTGCCCCATATCCCCCCAAACCCTTCCTATTCATATACCTATCCAGATGCCTTTTAAATGGGTTTGGGGGATATGGACAAAGCCTCCACCATCACCTCTGGCAGCTCATTCCGTACATGCACCACCCTCTCTGTGAAAACGTTGCCCCTTAGGTCCCTTTTTGAATTTCTTCCCTCACCTTAAACCTATGCTGTCTCGTTCCCCATTTTATATTCAATTTTAGGACAGAAAACACACTCCCTTTTGTCATGCCTCAGTGACTGCCATTGGACCGTCCTGTTGTATAATAATGTATACACTGAGATCAGAGATTTGATGTATGTGGAGCATATTAGGATACACAAGTATGTTATCCTCGTAGGTTTAGTGAAGGGCATGTAACTTACTGATATTAAATATGAAACAGTTAATAGATAATCTGGAATTGTATAAATTGTTTTGGATGTTATGCTTTAGTTGATGGCATAGATCACAGAGAAGTCCAAGTACTGCATCAGGTAGTTGGTAGGAAATAGTCTTCTTTTGAAAGTTTCTTCATTTGGTGCAGGCCAACACAAACAGCAGAAGGAAAAACCGAATCATTTCACCCACCTGACTCTTCAAACATAATCTGCCCCACCTGTGACAAGTCCAGGCTGCTCAGTCACTTTGGGAACTCCCAAATCCAGAGTGGAAGAATTTGTCCTCCGTTTCAAGGGACTACCTAAGAAAGCATAAGAACTTTGGGCAGGAGTAGGCAATTCAGCCCCTGAAGCCTGCTTTGCCATTTGATGTGATCAGGCTGATCTTATCTCGACCTCACTCCACTTTCCTGCCTGCTCCCTGTAACCCATTATTTATTAGAAATCTATCTATCTACCTATTTCAATTCAATCAGTGCCCCAGCATCCACCACACACTCTGGAGTGGTGAATTCCACAAATCATGCCGCTTTTGAGAGAAGTAATTTCTCCTCATCTCTGTTCTAAATCTGCTACACCTGAACATAAAAAAGACTTGTTCTAGATTATCCCTAGGTTCTAGAAGATTAGAAGTAAGAGTATGGTGAATCATTTGTCTTGATTGGATAGGCAAATTGCTCATTGAGGAGAGAATTTTGAGATGGAGTGGTTAAGCTGTAATCATATGAGCTGATTCCACAATAGTATTGGATGATGTAGAGGAGTCAGTCACACTGGTTGTGCAGTGCGCACAACATGATAGCTTAAACAGAAAAGATTTTTTTCTTTGTTTTATTTAGAGTTGAGCAAAAGAGCATGATGGAGGCCCTTGGGTGAACTGTATTGTGCTGCTGGATAACAAAAAGCAGTTCAAGACAATAAGAATGGAGAAGAATGTTTGTGCATGTCAGATTGCATCTGAGAAAATCTAACCATAAAATCTTCTGTTGTGCATATCAGTTGTTAATTTTATATTGCAAAGATATACTTTATTCATAAAAAAATTCTTTGTGTACAAACAAAAGATAATAAAACAATTCTGTGCACTCTTTGCCACAGGGAAAAAAAATCAAAACACATTGGAATTTGACATTCCTCCGGGCTTCCCTGCAGTTGCAAACAAAGGCATTATTTACTCATGCAGGACACTGTTTATCTTCCTTTTGAGGCAGTGAAGGGGGTCTGATAACTGAATAGACCCTTGTTATACTTTGGCAGAAACCCCTTAGGCAGTGGTCTTTCTTGACTGTGTCTTGACGGCAGCTGCCCCAAGCTCTTGTATCCTTGAGCATGTAGACCATTCCCAGTTTGCAACTCTCAGCCGAGGTCAACTCTTTACACTTCTCACTCTTTTCCTACATGGTCTGGACGATATTTTGTGCTGACCACTGCATGATGGATTTGTGGTTGTTTATGGATTTTACCATTAGGAATGGACCAAATACTCAGGGTTTTTCTGTTGCAACGAAGCCTTGCCCATCCTTCAAGTTAGGTAACCACCCCTCTTCCCCCACCCAAAAAAAAACAAGCTCCACAGAGCTGAACACCACTTGGCAGTAAGCCATTACTTCTGACCAAGGACTTGAGGACCTCCAAGGCAATGAGGCTTGCTGGCTGTTAGCCTCCTGGAGATCTCTTTTTGACACTAAATCCCTTTGTCTGCAGCAGGAATAAGTTGTGCATACTTTTATGGAGTTTTCCCTATCTCTTGCCTTCTGAAGACCTTTGAGGATGAAGAACCTCTTGATGTTCCTTTTGGCTGTTTCCCACCAGTCCGCGAGAGACTCAAGGAGGGGTTTCACAGTTCTCCAACCTACGTAATCCCTTTTGAGTTCCTCAGTGTGCTCTGGCGTCAACAGTTTCATGTTCAGCTTCCATATTCTCTTGCTGGCCTGCTGTTGGTTGTCCTGCAGATGACTGTCAGCCAGCAGGAGGCAGTGGGCATAGAAGAATATTGGCCTGACTGCGTTGGCCGTGATCAAGAAAGCTCAGGACTCGACAGGACGTCTGTCTTTGAGTGGATTTACTCATCTGGCCACGATCAGGTGTATCTACGCTATGCTCCATCTGCAGGGATGCTAAAGACAACATGTGTTTTAGCATCTTTTGCCATTTCCTTCAAAAATCTGGACATGGTGTTCAGTTTGCTGTCAGCCCCTCTGGATCGTCCAGCCACGTTGATGATACAGTTAAAGTTCCCGGCCAGAATGCCGATCTGGACTTTGCCGATAGCAATGGGAGGTGCTGAAGGATGGCCAGCCACTTAAGCGCTATTGCTGGGGCATACATTTTAATTAGTTTCAGTGATGAGCTTCTGTACATAATGTCTGTTTTGCGAAGGTGCCCAACTGTCATTATGTTAACTTCGGAGATGGGGACTTGCTTCCTTGCAGCATAATACCTAGGCCAGAAGAACAGCAATGGTTCCCCTAACTGAACCAAATCGAAGGTCTGTCTGTCCACAAGCTCGATTGTTTCCTTGCAGCTGCTGAGGTATGATAGCATGCATTCCTGCAGAATCAGGGAGTCTGCTCTGATATTGGCTAGGTAAGCCAACTGGAGACACATTGTGTCGTGGCTTTTATACCATATGCATTTATACTGGCAAATTTAAAACCCATTTTAAGTTGTTTTTTCTGGATTGCATATTGTCCCAGAAGCCCAATAAAAGTTCTCTCATTGTCTTGTCACTGGATGAACTCCTGCATCATTGTGGTATGTATGAACTATTGCATTCTGACAGGGCTGAGGTAGCTGTCCTGTTCCTGTCTGGGGGGCACTGCTCCAATCAGGTGTTATTAGGGTGAAGATAAAACCAGAAAGGTCCAGTTCTAAATCTGGCAGACCTGTTGTGCATTGCTCCTTGTTCATAACATTGCTGTTCCCAGTTGCCCAGAGCTGTGGCATGTTGGGTTATTAATTTGTAGAGATAGGGTTCAAGGTTCACTTGGCCATGGGTTCAGACTTAACAGGTGTGAGTGAAACAATATCTTGTTACAAGTGATCACAGAAAATGATACTACTTTTGCAGAAAGTAACTAACTCCCCCACCTTCCTCACTTCTTTTCTTTTCCCTCCCTTCCAACCATCCCTCACCTCTTCTCCTCATCTCCCTTCCAGTTTTGAACAAAAGAGTTACATTGGCTATTTGCCATTCTAATGGTAGGTTACCCAAATCTGGGAAATTGGAAAATTAAAAACAAGACACCAACTATCTCGCTACACAGTTTTTTAAAGATCTTGAAGTCCCATCAGGATCTGCCCCTTGTCAGACTGCAGTAACCACATCCTTGGTGATTGTAATTTTTAAAAAAGCTCTTTCTGTCATCTACTTCCTGATGTACACTATTCCTGGTATGTTGCTTATGTCCTCTGCACTGAAGAATGATGCAAGATATTTTCTCAAATTTGGTGATACACTAAAATTTTCCTCCCATATCCTGTTGTATATTCAGGTTACGTCACTTACCATACCTCTGTTTGCTGGCTTACATTGCCTTCCAGTTCACCAAAACCATAAATTTAAAATTCTGTTCAAATTCTTCAAGTCTCAGGTAGATAGGTTAGTGAAGAAAGCGTTCTTTTATTGGTCAGAGTATTGAGTACAGGAGTTGGGAGGTCATGTTGCGGCGGTTCAGGACATTGGTTAGGTCACTTTTGGAATATTGTGTGCAATTCTGGTCTCCCTCCTGTAGGAAGGATGTTGAGGAACTTGAAGGGGTTCAGAAAAGATTTTCAAGGGTTGGAGGGTTTGAACTATAGGAACAGGCTGGGGCTGTTTTCCCTGGAACATCGGGGGTTGAGAGATGACCTTATAAAGGTTTATAAAATCATGAGGGGCATGGATGGAGAAAAGACCTATTTACCCTAGAGCTAGAGAGCATAGGTTTGGGGTGAGAGGGCAAAAATTGAAAAGAGATGTAAGGGGCAACTTTTTCACGCAAAGGGTGATGCGTGTATGGAATGAGTGCCAGAGTAAGTTGTGGAACAAAAAAACTGCAGCTATTGGAATCCAAGATAGACAAGCTGGAGGCTGATACAATTATGACATTTAAAAGGCATCTGAATGGGTACATGAATAGGAAGGGTTTAGAGGGATATGGACCAAGTGTTGGCAAATGGGACTAGATTGGGTTTGGATATCTGGTCGGCATGGACGAGTTGGACCGAAAAGTCTATTTCCATGCTGTACATCTCTATAACACTAATGACTCCCGTGTCTCCCTATCACAATGGCCATACTGAGCTTTACAACCTGACAACTTCATATTCCTCCTCTCTGTTCATCACTCACCTTTCTGTATTTCGGTTAAATCTAGACTCTGGAATTCCCCCTCTAAATTTCTCTGCTTCACCTTTTATCCTTTAAGATCCCCTCGGAAGAAAACTAACAAGTATTTTATCACCTCTCCTAATAGTTGCTTCTTTGCGATTAATGTCAGCTTGCATTTGATTCGGGCTTCTGTGAAGTAACATTTGGCCAGGACAACACTTCCTGTTGTGCGTTGTATGTTTTTAGCAAGTCTGCTTTCAATTTTATCAGCTGACTGTGTGGTAGGCAGGTGATACTACTGACCTTTTTACAGAAAATTAAGTTGCTTACTGTTATGATGCTGATATGTTAATGTTTTCTGTATTTTGCATCCTCAGCGTGATAAATTAATAAGCATATATGTATACTATATCATCCAGATGTTTGGGAAAATAAGATGGGAGAAGCTAGATCTGTGCACATGTAAGTAATTTTCTCTTGTTTGTGGCTGATCTAGAAAGTTACACAAATATTATCTTGCTCTGTTGCTGTATTTATAGGAAGGAGAAGACAGACAAGGGTGCATCGGGCAAGATCGCCATTGTTTGAAGAAACAAACATTGTTCCTCTTGATATTCCAAAATGTTCAGAAGACTTATTGGTGCCCAGTGAAGAGCTATTGAGCGTTATTGCTATTTATGAGGTGTTGAATAATTTTGGAAGCGTGTTGCGTCTTTCACCTTTCCGCTTTGAAGACTTTTGTGCTGCATTAGTTGGTCAGGAACAGTGCACATTAATTGCGGAAATGCACATTGCTTTGCTGAAAGCGATTTTGCGAGAAGAAGATTCTTCAAATACCACCTTTGGTCCTGCTGACTTAAAAGATAGCATCAATTCTACATTGTACCTTATAGATGGAATGACGTGGCCAGAACTGGTTCGGGCCTATTGTGAAAGTGACCGGGAATACCATCATGTACTACCCTATCAGGAAAAGGATGAATACCCATATGGACCAATAGAAAACAAAATCAAAGTTCTTCAATTTTTAGTGGATCAGTTCCTAACAACAAACATCGCCCGCGAGGAGTTGATGTCGGAGGGTGTGATCCAATATGATGACCACTGTCGGGTTTGTCACAAGCTTGGTGATCTCCTTTGTTGTGAAACCTGCTCAGCTGTGTACCATTTGGAATGTGTGAAACCACCACTTGAAGAAGTGCCAGAGGATGAGTGGCAGTGTGAGATCTGTGTGGCACACAAAGTTTGTGGCGTTTGTGATTGTGTGCCTGAGATCCAGAAAAATAAACCATATATTCGCCATGAGCCTATAGGATATGACCGACACAGACGGAAGTATTGGTTCCTGACTAGAAGGATTATAATGTAAGTATAATTTATTTCAATCTATTTTAATAGAACTGGAGCATATCTTGATGGAAAATATGTGGTCTATTAGTCTTAATAGACATCAATAAAATCAACATATGTGCAACAAATCACATTTAGTTTTTTAAAACGCTGATTTTTTTACTGAAACTGAGCCAGGCATCTTTTCAGGTTGTTGATCTTAATTATACTTCTGCAGGATGTTGTGTAGTTGCAATATGTTTTGTTTCCATTTTAATGCGTTGGGTTGTGTGAATTAATTCGTCATTTTCAGATAATGTGAGATTTTGTTCATCAAATGAAGGACGGGGCAATAGGTAACTAATCACACCCACCCAACGGCCAGTGGAAAGAATTAAGCTGGTATGATGTTATAGAATAACTACAAGGCGTTCCTACCGAGAACCTTTTCAAAGAGTTTCGTGTCGATTCTGAAGTGTTTTTTTTCCTTCTTGGAAGCATAATCCATTGAGTTCAACTTCAAAAGCTTCAGTGTAGGTGTAATTTGGTATCAGGATTATTTTGAATAAATTTATTTTAGCATATATTCTTGAAATTAGCCACTTGACTCAAATTAAAATGAGGATTTGAAAGTTTAAAGTGTATTGGGCAGGTGATATCCTACTGGTATTATTGCTGGATTACTAATTCAGAGACCCAGTTAATGTTCTGGATCAACATTTGAATCCTGCCATAGCAGATGATGGAATATGAATTCAATTAAAATCTGAATTTAAGAGTCTAATGATGACCATGAATCCATTGTTGGTTGTCAGAAAACCCATGTCGTTTAGGGAAGGAAACTGCCATCCTCACCTGGTCTGGCCAACATGTGACTCCAGACTAACAACAATGTAGTTGACTCTTAATTGCCCTCTAGAATGGGCAATAAATACTGGCTGCGACAGCGACACCCTCGCCCTGTGAATATTCTTTTTAAAAAAGCTTCCTCTGATCTTAAAATTCAGTTTTTTGTTGAAGCCAAGGCGGTGTTCTCCAATAATATTATGTCCAACATATTATTTTTGTTTGAAGGTATGTAAAATCTAACATTCTTGAAAGAACATTCAATTATGATCCAGAGTTTTGTTGCAATATTTTACCGAGGTGGTTTTCATACTTTCTAGTAGATCAAATGGACCTGGTAAATTTTAAAGAACCGGAAGTTGTCCTGCTGTCTTGACCAATGCTGCTTCAACCAGTATTGTGGAAAACCATTGGCCTGTGTTTTAAGGTCAACAGTGAGGCAATAACAGTCATTGCTGACCTCAGAAAGCTACACACAAAAGTCTACTAATATTTGAGCTGAGGGCTTCCTCTTTCGCTGATTGCTTTTTTCAGTCTGTTGCCCTGTTGAAGGGATCACTTGGCATGCATCAGCAATGATGTTGAGCAGCAGGCTAACCAACCAATTACATTCAACATAATTTCAGAGCACAAAGCAGAACATTTAAACCAGGAAATTAAAGCACTAATTCCATTTACAGGTATTTCTTGGGCAGTAAAACAAACTTTGTTTTTTAAAGACAGTAGTTCCCTGAGCTGAGAATTTGGCCTTTGCACCAATTGTGTCAATAGGCTCTAGCCAATTGCTAACCGTGCCAGCTTGATGCAGAAACATAGCTCATTAAAGCAATCTTGCAGGATGCTGGCTATCCTGATGAATCCATTATTTTGTGTCAATTGTACAAATTTGTAAATGGGTCAAAGGCCACAACTTTCAGATGTCCATCTCAAACTGTCTCAAAATGTTGTGCTGTTACCGAATTGCCTGTTACTTTGTAGTGGCAGTGTCTTGCCTATAGTGTTGAGAACCAACCAGGAGAACCCTTTTCTCCTTGTTGATATAAATTGTTGTGTGTTTTAAAATTAAAAAAAAAACTGGGATCTTGTTGGGGTGCTGAAGAAGTGTTGGATCATTGATAAGTGTCTGGATTGTTCTGTGCATATGCTGACTTCTAGTTTTGTTGCTACCTTCAGTACGGTAATAGCAGTGAATGCTGATTTGTTTTGGCATTGTTCTTACCATCTGAAAACTGAACCAATAACTGGATTTTTATCTCCTTGCTTTTCATACTATGCTGCTCAAATAGAACGGCTGTAAAAGCCGATGGAAGTATAGAGTCATACAGATATACAGACCCTCCTGTTCAGCATTTCTGGGTTGACCAAATATCCTAAGTTAATCTAGTCCCATTTGTCAGCATTTGGCCCATATTCCTCTAAACCCTTCCTATTTATGTACTCATTCAGATGCCTTTAAAATGTTGTAATTGTATCAGCCTTCACTATCTCCCTGGAAACTCATTCCACCCATCCACTACCCTCTGTGTGGAAAAAGTTGCCCCGAGATTCCTTTTAAATTTTTCCCCTCTCACTTGAAACTTAGACCCTCCAGTTTTGGACTCTCCTAACTTCAGAAAAAGACCTTGTCTATTCAACTTATCCATGTCCCTCATGATTTTATAAATCTTTATATTGTCACCCTTCAGCTTCTGAAGCTCCTGAGAAAATAGCCCCCAGCCTATTCAGCCTCTCCCCTCTAGCTCCAACTGGATAACACTGGCAACATCCTTATAAATTCTTTTTGCGCCCTTTCAAGTTTTGCGACATCTTTCCATTAGCACAGAGACCAGAATTGAATGCGGTATGCCAAACGTGGCTTAATCAATGTCCTGTATACCAGCAACATGACCACCTACCTTTTTTACTCGATGCACTGACCAATAAAGGCAAGCAAACCAAATGCTTTCTTTACTGCTCTGTCTACCTGCGACTCCACGTTCAAGGAACTGTGAACATACATCCCAAGGTCTCTTTATTCATCAACACTTCGTAGGACCTTACTATGAAGTGTATAAATTTTGCCCTGATTTGCCTTCTATTTATCTAAATTGAACTCCATCTGCTAATCCTTGGCCCATTGTCCCATCTCATCAAGGTCCCGATCTCTCTGAGGTAATCACCTTTGCTGTTTCAGAAGTATTTCAGAAGGAATCCCAAATATAAATTGGTGATACTTCGATGTGATAATCTCAATTTATGTGTGTGTGTGTGCGCGCGCGCGTGTGTGTGTATGTATGTATGTATATACACAGACTAAAAATATTAGTTAAGCTTGAATTGCCAAAATGTACTTTTAATCATTGTGAATCTGAACTCTGAAAAATGTTATTGTGCTCATGTTATGGCTTCAGAAATTCTCAATTTGTTGACTTTGTGCTGAGGTAATCCAGTTAGTGACTTAATTTGTTAATTTTTGTGGTTTGTGAAATTTTCAGCAGTTTGCTTCCCCCTGCACACCTGTCTCACTACCTCACTTGCCTCCTTTTTATTAAATGAGTTGCATTAAATTAGCTTTTATTATCACGTACTCAAATGAGTACAGGTAAAAGTTTGAGTTGCCAGTTACAGTGCCATCTTAGGCACAAAGGCAGCCTCCGAAGGTGCCTCCTTAACTTTCCTGCCTCTGGTCAAGCTTTTGGCCACCTGATTTAATATTTCCGTATGTGGTTTGGTGTCATGTCTCTGTAATGCTGCTGAGAAATCCCTTTGGATGTTTCATTATGTTATGCTATGTAAATGGAAATAATTGTTATCTTTTGTTTTGCCTTTAATTTCTCTCCTTTATGAGCAAAGTAAAGACCTCAACCCCCACTATTTTCATTAAACAGTTAGTCACTCCAATCTAGCCTGCATGTCTTTGTGTGTGATTTGATCTAAACAGAGGCCTTGCAAGCAAACTTTTACTATTGCAAAATGTGGACTGAAAACTCATTACCTTTTGAGATGCCGCTTGTCCGTTTTCTTCAGCCAGATTTACTGACCTATCCTTAGACAAGGGATGCTTGAAATTATTGCAATTTTTGAATATGTCAACCTTGTACGACTTAAAGGTATCACTATTTGAATTTGAATGTAAAGATTGGTTAATGCAATAAATACCATGTGTAAAAATGTTTTGTGGTCAATAATAATTTCAGTTTATAAGAACATATTTTCACGTCGTCAGATGTCCCAAGTTATTTCATAAGAACTTGTTACACACTCTGACATGAACAAAATGAGATATAAATCAGAAAAGGTAAGTTTTAAAAAAGGATAAAAAAAGCTGATGGGATGAGGAGGAGAAAAGAATTCCAGTGTTTGGGGCCTGAATAGTTTAACAGATTCATGCGAATGGAGAGGCAAAGGAACATTGGGATAACATACTAAGCCAGAGTTGGAGGTACACTGAGTTCTCAGGTTAAACAGCAGTGTGTGAATTTGAAGCTTGAAGTGTTGCTGGACCAGAAACCAACATTGATCAATGAGTACAATGAAGGTAAGGTGAGCAGGACTTAATGAGTCTAGGTGTAAGCATTATGGAGCTGAAGTTTATGGAGGGTGAAGGTTAGAGGTCAACCAGGACAGCAGTGTGATTCTTTCAAATCACCATGGTTCTGACACAAGAACGTGCTGTTCTTTGCTGTTTACCATACCACTGATGTTTTAAAAAAGACTTGGATATCCTTTAAATGTGTCCGAAATACTATCTTCACTAGTGAATTAATGACCTCTTGGTTGAGAGAGTATTTTCCTCTTTAAGCTTCAAACTGCCTCTTATTTATGACATCTCTTATCTCTGTCCCTGTTGTGTAACATAATACATAAATTTACACATGCATATTTTCAAAGTTGAATTTACCGTTTTGACTTGCCAAATACTCTGTAAGGATAACTGGCCTCAGTCTGTGAGTTTGTAGCAATAGGCAGGAATACTGTTTTCATCTTCAGAATTGATCCATTGAGCTTCAACATCATTCATGGTGATCAGTTTCTTGAAAGGTTAATATTGCCATGTTGCTTCTGTGAAACTTGTGAATCACACAGTTCCTTCATCTACTTCAATTCTTTGAAAATTTAAGACAACCCAGTGGACATCTTGACACTTGGAATGAGTTTTTCACTTCTTTTCTCAGTCAAAGATAAGGTTGATATGACATGGGGGTTCAAGTTTTGAAATTGTAAACCAGTTTGCACACACTTTCATCAAGTAAATTTGGTTTGGCAGTCTGGAGTGTCCCAGCTAAATTTTAGCTTTCCCCCAACTGCCTTTGAGAGGAAATTTGGCCTTGGCATCACTGGTTATCTTGGTGTTGCATTTATTCCCAAAGTTTCAAAATGGCACACACCAGCACTACTGGTTCACATTCTTTACTGTCTATGAAAGTCAATCCATTTTGGAATACTTTTAGGAGACTTCAGAAGTCAACCTTTATGCCAATATCTGTGGTACTCTTTGGGTCATATATAACAATTCCCATAAATGTTCTTATGTATTTAGGGTTGGGGCCAAAGGTAAACCGTTCACACAATGAATAGAGCTATTGGAGGCTTAGGTGATTTAGGTTTTGTCTTTGATCAGTGCTGAGTTCATTAGTTTAGCTGCAACATCGGTTAGCTTCATTGTTCTCCTGCCAAAGAGCAAATATGTCCATAGTTCCATTTCCAATCTCTGCTGACCCATTAAATTGTCTCATTATCATACAAAGCTAGGATCAGACCCGAGTATGTTAGATCAACTGCTGAGGTAGGTTCATCAGCACTTGCTGTCGGTACTAATTTGGTTGAAAACCACAATGACATTATTTAATATGAGGAGCTGCTGTCAGATCTGATGGTAACAGTAGTAAATTTATTTAAAACTTTATTACTGCTGTAAGTGTATTGCTTGTATATCAAATGTGTATGTGCACAGAAGCAGTTGTGTACATTTCCTATCGACAAATCCAAACTTGCCTTGTCAGTTTTCCCATGGTCATGACCAATGACCAAATTTACATTTGTAATTACCTATGCTAATATTTCACTCTTTAATTGCATCCTTGCAGCAGTTTCAAAGCTGGATGGCTTTATTTACAAACTTATGAGAAGGAAAAACAGGAAACAACCAACTGATCGATCAAACCTATTCCTTATTATCATGTTGCAACTGGGAATAATGATCCTCAACTCTTATCCCTGCCATAGCAGTAAAATCTTCTGCAGGAAACATCTAAAACAGTAAAATCTCTAAGCCGGTTAAAGAGACAGCATATCTATAAAATTCCTAAGCTTCTGAATGCTAACTAAATATCACCATGAAATGCATCACCCAAAATTTTCCTACCTTTTTTATTAGCTGTAATTTCAGTGTAAGAAGGAAACACGTGGCAGGTATAGACATCAAAAATTTGAGTGATTCCCTCAGCTTCCAAGAGATCAATTGTGTTAGGGATTGTGTAGTCCGAGGAACAGACACACGTTTGTGGCCAGCAGAGAAAAAGCAGAATGGTGTGTTGTTTCCCTGGTGCCAGGATCAAGGATGTCTCCGAAAGGGTGCAGAATGTTCTCACGGGGGAGAAGGGCCAGCTAGAGGTCATTGTCCACATTGGAAGCAACAATATGGGAACGGACAAGGTTGAGATTCTGAAGGGAGATTACAGAAAGTTAGGTAGAAATTTAAAAAAAAAGAGGTCCTCAAGGGTATTAATATCTGGATTACTCCAGTGCTACGAGCTAGTGAGGGCAGGAATAGGAGGATAGAGAGCAGATGAATTCATGTCCGAGGAGCTGGTGTATGGGAGAAGGATTCACATTTTTGGATCATTGGAATCTCTTTTGGAGTAGAAGTGACCTGTACAAGAAAGACGGATTGTACCTAAATTGGAAGGGGACTAATATATTGGCAGGGGAATTTACTAGAAATGCTTGGGAGGATTTAAACTAGTAAGGTGGGGGCGGGGGTATAGGGAATGTTGGATGACTAAAGAAATTGAGGGTTTTGTTAAGAAAAAGAAGGAAGCATATGTAAGGTATAGACAGGATAGATCGAGTGAATCTTTTAGAAGAGTATAAAGGAAGTAGGAATATACTTTAAGAAGGAAATCAGGAAGGAAAAAAGGGGACATGAGATGGCTTTGGCAAATAGAATTAAGGAGAATCCAAAGGATATTAAGGACAAAAGAGTAACTAAGGAGAGAATAGGGCCCCTCAAAGATCAGCAAGGAGGCCTTTGTGTGGAGCCACAGAAAATGGGGGAGATACTAAATGAATATTTTGCATCCGTATTTACTGTGGAAAAGGATATGGAAGATATAGACTGTAGGGAGATAGATGATGACATCTTGCAAAATGTCCATATTACAGAGGAGAAAGTGCTGTATAAATCCCCAGGACCTGATCAGGTGTACCCGAGAACTATGTGGGAATCCAGACAAGTGATTGCTGGGCCTCTTGCTGAGGTATTTGTATCATCGATAGTCATAGATGAGGTGCCGGAAGACTGGAGGTTGGCAAACGTGGTGCCACTGTTTAAGAAGGGCGGTAAAGACAAGCCAGGGAACTGTAGACCGGTGAACCTGACCTCTGTGGTGGGCAAGTTGTTGGAGGGAATCCTGAGGGACAGGATGTACATGTATTTGGAAAGGCAAGGACTGATTCGGGATAGTCAACATGGCTTTGTGCATGGGAAATCATGTCTCACAAACTTGAATGAGTCTTTTGAGGAAGTAACAAAGAGGATTGATGAGGGCAGAGCAGTAGATGTGATCTATATGAACTTCAGTAAGGCGTTCATCAAGGTTCCCAATGGGCGTTTGATTAGCAAGGTTAGATCTCATGGAATACAGGAAGAACTAGCCATATGGATATAGAACTGGCTCAGGTAGAAGACAGAGGGTGGTGGTGGAGGGTTGTTTTTCAGACTGGAGGCCTGTGACCAGTGGAGTGCCACAAGGATCAGTGCTGGGTCCTCTACTTTTTGTCATTTACATAAATGATTTGGATGCGAGCATAAGAGGTAGAGTTATCAAGTTTGCAGATGACACTAAAATTGGAGGTGTCGTGGACAGCGAAGAGGGTTACCTCAGATTACAACAGGATTTGGACCAGATGGGCCAATGGGTCTGAGGTGGCAGATGGAGTTTAATTCAGATAAATGCGAGGTGCTGCATTTTGGGAAAGCAAATCTTAGCAGGACTTATACACTTGATGGTCAGGTCCTAGGGATTGTTGCTGAACAAAGAGACCTGAGAGTGCAGGTTCATAGCTCTTTGAAAGTGGAGTTGCAGGTCGATAGGATAGTGAAGAAGGCGTTTGGTATGCTTTTCTTTATTGGTCAGAGTATTGAGTACAGGAGGTGGGAGGTCATGTTGCAGCTGTACAGTACATTGGTTAGGTCACAGTTGGAACATTGCGTGCAATCCTGGTCTCCTTCCTATCGGAAAGATGTTGTGAAACTTGAAAAGGTTCAGAAAAGATTTACAAGGATGTTGCCTGGGTTGGAGGAATTGAGCTATTGGGAGAGGCTGAACAGGCTGGGGCTGTTTTCCCTGGAGCATCGGAGGCTGAGGGGTGATCTTATAGAGATTTTCAAAATTGAGGGGCATGGATAGGATAAATAGACAAAGTCTTTTCACTGGGGTCGGGGAGTCCAGAACTAGAGGGCATAGGTTTAGGGTGAGAGGGGAAATATATAAAAGAGACCTAAGGGGCAACTTTTTCCACACAGAGGGTGGTACGTGTATGGAATGAGCTGCAGGAGGAAGTGATAGAAGCTGGTACAATTGCAACATTTAAGAGGCATTTGGTTGGGTATATGAATAGGAAGAGTTTGGAGGGATATGGGCTGGGTGCTGGCAGGTGGGACTAGATTGGGTTGGGATATCTGTTCGGCATAGACTGGTTGGACCAAAGGGTCTGTTTCCATGCTGTACATCTCTATGACTCTATGACTCAGTGTAAAAACAGTCGGAGTGTACTTGAGAGAAATCCGGTGGTCAAAAAGGGGACGTGCGATAGCTTTGGCAAATAGGGTTACGGAGAATCCAAATGGATTTTATAAGTACATTAAGGACAAAAGGGTAACTGGGGAGAGAATAGGGCACCTTGGAGATCAGCAAGGCCATCTGTGTGTGGAATCGTAGGAGATGGGGGAGATACTGAACTAGTATTTTGCATCAGTGTTTACTGTGACTAAGGATATGGAAGATGGAGAAATAAATAGTGACATCTTGAAAAATGTCCATATTACAGAGGAGGAGTTGCTGAATGTCTAAAACTGCATAATGATAGAGATATCTCAGGGTCTTGATCAGGTGTGTCCTAGAACTCTGAAAGAAGCTCGGAAAGAGATTGTTGGGCCCCTTGCTGAGATTTGTATCATTGATAGTCACACGTGAGATGCTGGAAGACTGGAGATTGGCTAATATGGTGCCACTATTTCAGAAAGGTAATAAAGAACAGCAAGGCACCTATAGATCAGTCAGCCTAACTTTGGTGCTTGGCAAAGTATTGGAGGGAATCCTGATGGATAGGATTTAGATGTATTTAGAAAGGCAAGGATTGATTAGGGATAGTCAGCATGATTTTGCGCATAGAAAATGGTGTCTCGCATACTTGATTGAGTTTTTTGTAGAAGTAATAAAGAGGATTGATGCGGGCAGAAAAGGGGACATGCTCTATGTGGACTTCATAAAGCATTCAACAAGGTTCCTCATGGTAGACTGGTTAGCAAGGTTACATCACACCGAATAGGGGCAGAACTAGCTATTTGTACACAGAACTGGCTAGACGGTAGAACACCGAGGGTGATGGTGGAGGGTTGCACAGACTGGAGGCCTGTGGCCACAAGGGTTGGTGCTGGGTTCACTGCTTTCTATCATTGTGTAAATGATTTGGATGCGAGTACAGGAAGTATGGTTAATAACTTTGTAGATGACCAAAAAAGTTACCTCCAAGTATAATGGGATCTTGATCAGATAGGCCGAGGAGTGGCAGATGGAGTTTAGTTTAGATAAATGTGTGTTTTAGAAAGGCAAATCAGGGCACGCCATATACACTTAATAGTAAGGCCCTGGGGAGTGTTGTTGAAAAGAGACCTTCGATTGCAGGTTCATAGTTCCTTGAAAGTGAAGTCACAGGTAGATAGAGTAGTGAAGGTGGCATTTGATATGCTTTCCTTTATTGGCACTGAGTACAGGTAGTTCTTGTATGATGTGATAGTTGCGTTCTTGTCCAACGCTGCGTTAAAGGAAAATCATGCATTAGAACCAGCTTAAATGTTGGTGATGTAATTGTGTTACAGCCAAGACATGTTTTAAAAGTTCGCATTTTAGAAAATGTGCCTCCAATTCGTCAATAGCGTTACAGTAAATTTGCATTAACAAAATGTGCATTATCATAACAACATGTACATGGAGGTCATGTTATGACTGACCAGGACATTTGGTTTGGCCACTACTGGAATACTGTGTGCAATTCTGGTCTCCCTGTTATAGGAAGGATGTTGTGAAACTTGAAAGGGTTCAGAAAAGATTTACAAAGATGTTGCCAGGTGGAGGGTTTGAGCTACAGGGAAAGGCTGAATAGACTGGCGCTATTTATCCTGGAGCATTAGCAGCTGAGAGGTGTCCTTATAAAATCATGAGGGGCATAAACAGGATGAATAGGCAAGGTCTTTTCCCTTGGGGTGGGTGAGTTCAAAACTAGAGGGCTTAGGTTTAGGGTGAGAAGGGAAAGATATAATAGAGACCTAAGGGGCGACTTTTTCACGCAGAGGGTGGGATGTGTATAGAATGAGCTGCCAGAAGAAGTGGTGGAGGCTAGTACAATTGGAACATTTAAAAGGCATCTGGATGGATATATGAATAAGAAGGGTTTAGAAGAGTATGGGCCAAATGCTGGCAAATGGAACTAGATTTACAGAGTATATCTGGTCGGCATGGGCGAGTTGGACTGAAGGGTCTCTTTCCATACTCTATCTCTTAGGCTCTTCTGACAGTGATGTTCAGCAACTCATCCAGCTCTTTTCTTTTATTTATGACTTGCAGTGATTTGAGGCTTGGTCCTCAAAGTAATGCCTTTTTCCAAAAAAAAAGTGATCTTCATAAAAATGAAAACACTTGACACAACAATTCTACTTTGCATGACCTATACATGTGTTCTCTGCTTTCCCAGCGCCCCCAAAAACAATCTAACTGTAGTAGTTTTCTGCACTGACAGTCTAGTTCCTTGATTATCTTGATGGCTTATCTTTATTCTTGGGTTTTAACAAATAGAGCCATTCTGATCTTAGTGTAATAACTAAGGATATTTAGATTGGTATCGATGTGTGCTTTCTCTGAATGTTTTTCAGTAACTCCAGACCAGCCATCATCTGAGGGAACCAGAATTGGCACAGTATTCTAGACAAGGTTAAAACTGAAGTCATGTAGAAGGATAATTTACTGTTGTGCCTTTTATTTTATACTGGTTTTGTTTGTCATTACAATACATCTCAATATTTTATTTAGTTTCATCTTGTGACACTGGCATTGCAATTTTAGTGATTCGTTTATAATAACACTTGGTTATTTTTTTCTGCTCGCCATTCTTTGATCTGCAACCCTTCACATAAAATGCATACTTGGTGTTAGCCCTGTCTTTATGCCTTGCAAATATTGATGGTTCGAAATGACACTTGACAAACCCAGGTCTATTCTATTGCATTGCATCTAGATCTAATTATAGTTTATCTTTATTATCCTACAAGTTTGTGGACACTGCCTGAATACACACATACAAGTTATTAAGGATGCAAGTTTGCTTTATGAAAACGAACCTTCCAGCTCAGCGAGCAAACTTGCATCCAGATCCTCAATATGAGCCACAAATTGTCTCAAAACTCGCTAACAAGTTATTAAGGTTGTTGAGAACAACATTCTGACACCACTGCCAGCAGAATTCCATGGTTTGTGATTCCATGCAGTAACGTAAGTTATTTCTTAGCCAGTCCAAGATTTGCCCACCAGCTCCATTAAGTAACCTATTCAAAAGTGTTTTGAAAATTCATGCCTACGTGCAAACACTTGCCTCACAGCACCAGGGGCACAGTTTCAATTCCAGTCGCGGGCGACTGTCTGTGTGGAGTTTGCACATTTTTCCTGTGCCTGCGTGGGTTTCCTCCGGGTACTCCAGTTTCCTCCCATAATCCAAAGATCTGCAGGTTAGGTGAATTGGCCATATGAAATTGCCTGAAGTGTTCAGGGATGATTAGATTAGGTGCATTAGTCAGGGGAGAGGAATAGGTCTGGGTGGGATACTCTTCAGAGGGTTGGTGTGGGCTTGTTGGGCCAAACTGCCTGTTTGCACACTACAGGGATTCTATGAAACCCTCAGCCAACAATGTGCACTAGGCTAAAGGTTATTCTATAAGATATATTCTCCACTCACTACTATGAATTAACAAATTATAGAGAAGTCAAACTTATTGCTGTTCATCTCTGCTTCTGTTCCAAAAGTACTAAAAGTAATTCCTAACTTTAGATGCTCTCTCTAGGTTTCTGTAAGATGGCACAAACTATTATTTGTTTATCTTTCAGTCACATGGTTCCTTTCCCAATTGCCAACATTGTGTGTTGGCTAGAGATAAAGTGTAGGACAGGCTAGATGGCTCCTGGTTGGTTCCCTTCCTTTAATAATAATAAACTTGTATGCATTTTTATGGCAATCCTATAAATTGCATGCTAATTTTTTCGAGCTGGCTGATTAGGTGATTATGGAGTTTAGTTTCACACCTTGGCATGGTGAAATCCATCCTCTAGGTGTCGCATTCACTACGAGCAGTACCATGGTACATTAAGCACTGAGATGAATGCTATTTCTTAAAAATATATAAATTTAATTATTAATCATATAATTTATAACATAAATTTTAAGAACATCTCTCAAAATAGCTAAACAATCTAGTTAAATTCTATTTGGAATACTGCATTTACTGGGTCCTAGTACATTTGCATATATATTTCAGTTAGGAGTGCAGCACAAATTCCTTGGAATATCCCAGAACAGTGCTAATGCTAAAAGGGTTAGGTTATCAGATTCTTTCTCGTGCTGGACTTGCATCCTTCGATTGGAAGATTAAGGGGTGGCTGTAATTGAAAACTGTCAAGAGTTCATATAATAAGTGGAAGAAGTCCTGAAGAAAAGTCACTGGACTCAAAACATTAACGCTGATTTCTTTCTACAATGCTGCCAGGACTGCTGAGATTTTCCAGCAATTTTTGTTATTGTTTCTGATTTCTGGCATCTGCAGTTTTTTTGGTTTTTTAGAATCTATAGAGGAATGAATGCTTTTGGTTAGAGTCCAACACTAAGAAATATAACTTCAAAACTGGAGAGGAATTTTGTGGCGTAGTGATCATGTCATCTGTGCCTCTGGGCTAGAAGGTCTTGGTTAAAGTCCCAACTGCCCCAGGCACATGTGACACATTTGAATAAGGTTGATATAAAAGTACTTAAAATTAGAACTGTGCTGCAGTAAGGGTGATGTCAGTGAGCATTTCTTCTCATAGGATTTATTGATTATCCAGAATACTTTCCACAAAAAAAATTGAGTTAATTGAAAGTGTCAAAACTGAGATTGATCATGTGTAATCTGTAAGGGAATTAGATGTTGATCACTGGTTGCATTAATTAGAAGAATGGGCTATGGAGCTGAATAGCTTACATTATTCTTCTGATCAGTCATTTTGTGAGGCAGAAGTTAAATCTATATTGCACTGTTCCATATCCTCTGGAATTCACAAATCACGACTTCTCAACCAGTGTTTGTTTTTTGTTGTGTGATCTAATTTGAAGAGTGACCAAGAGTATTCATGCATTCTTATTTGAACGTATCTTGGAACTTTTTACATCTACTTGATTGGAAAATGGAGCTTTGATTTAATATTTCAGACTTGGAGTCGAGAGTGCCAAGATATCAAACTAAGTAGAGAAAACAAGAGATATTTTGTGTATTGACTAATGAACTATTGACATTTTGCTGCACTTAATCAAGATGTTTGCAATTGATCTTGGATACTTTTCATCAGCCTGCTCAGACATGTTCCAGCACATGCCTGGAGCAGATGGGATTTGAGCCAAAATTAGAAACACTCGCACTGCATGACATTGCAATTGATTTCAAACTTAAAATAATTTGGATTATTGGAGTTTAAATGTAAGTTAACTGTTGGTTGTTTTGTTTCTATTTTTCATCTTTGGTCATGCTTAAAATTCTTTTCAATTTATTATTTATGAAAGCAATAGTGTAAGAAAAAATTCACAAAAGACTGCATGTATTGGAGTATTTCCTTCAAAAATGATTATTGCTGCACTGTTGATCTGTGATCCCAGTTACTGTACACCTTCATGTGAGGATCATTTGACACTGGTGCATAAAGTAGAATAAATTGAGGTGGTTATCCCAACTCTTGGGATTAATTATTTTTGTGAGGTAGTGATTCTTGAGCAGGTATGATAAGTGATTAGGGTGTTTTGAGGATACCGAATGGGAAAGTTTTCTGCTCCTGACTTGCAAATACAAATTTTGACTGCTTTCCACAGTTCATTGGCCTCAGCTGATGTTTGTTGGGGCCGCCATGTCTGTACTGGTGTCGATCCCCCCCACCATCACCACCACCGAAGTCAAAGCAAAATGTTCAGTGACACAGTATAGTTTTACTTCCATCTTTATTCTGAGCTCTGGAGGAAGAGAGAACGACTGCCCATGTGCATAGAGACATGAGTTCATGGTCTTCTCTGGAACAGCAGTTTTTCAATGAACTATATAGTCATTTTACAGGGAGGAGCATCCAGATAAGGCAATAGATTGTTACAATCAACAAGTATCAACAGGTAAAGATTAAGCTATCTGCTGTTAGACAATGAATACCTGGCTTCACATAATTAATACATGTCACCTTGTTAACTGACGTTACATACTGAACACTACCTCCTCCTATTAAATGCTACATAATGAATGCTTTTCCACCTTGTTAACCCATTACCCTTGCCCATTGTTAACTGTAAGTTCTTATCTGATCTGAGTGATGCTCAGCTGAACCTCTTGTATCGCAAAACTCACAACTTAACTCTTTTCTTGCCTGTTTATACCCTATACATGTTCTCACTGGTCTCTTAGGGAAAGTACCTTGAAACTGCAGTACTGGAGGAATTGTATCCAAAATTAAGACATTATTTGGGAGTGAATGGGGAGAAAGTCTTACCTTTGTCTTTTCCTTCCTCCCAAATAAATGTAACTTTTTTACAAATATCAAAGCGTTTTTGTTTAAGATTTGCATTGGTTGCTGTACAAGTACTTTTTCTTCCTTTTTTGAAGATTTGATTGTTACTTTTCATAGACTGTCTTAACCTTAGACTTGCACCGAGGGTAAGTGGTGATTCTTTGATTATTAGTTTGATTGTTGAACGCTGCCAAGTTATCTGACCAAAGTAGATATCACTGTAATTTTAGGTTTTTAAATAATGAATCTTTTCCACCAAAAAATAGTCTTCGTAATGGTCATATCTTTTCAACAATCCTTCCTTAGTCAAATCGATGAATTGTGATCATTTGTTTTATGGGATGTTGCTTTGTGCAAAGTAGCTACTGCATTTATATGTTAAATGATCTAATGGACCCATTTTGGCTTTTCTTGCTCTTAGTTTCATTCCTTCAGTCATTTGAATATTAGAATAGGGTGGTAGTGGTGGTTCTGGGTGGGATACTGTTCGGAGGGTCCATGCAGACTTGATAGGCCTAAAGGCAATAGAGACCTGCGCAATAGAGATTCTATCACTCTATGCTGATTGTGCGGTGTAAGATCCTCCATGAAATTCACCTCCTTGACCAAACTACAACTACCAGTCCCCCAATGCCAATGTCTCCAACTTTGACTGTGTCCGCTATCTTCCTTGTAGCTCTGAAACATCTTAAGACATTTTTCTACAAAAGCACAGAATGCATACAAAATGTTGTAGCACCCAATCTAACACCTTACCCATGAAGTTCCGACACCTGTAAGTAAAACATGGAAACAATCAAATTATACTTGCATTACTTGGTGCAGTTACCTCAAAGTCTGATGCCACTGAATTTCCCAGGCATGAACATCATAAAATGTACGTGGATATTGTGGTAAGTTGAACAAAGGAGAAAAGAAAAGCATTCATTGTATATAATGAGCATAATGTGAATGAAGTAACATATTTAAAGATGTTACATTCAGTCTAGCACATCCTTCAATAGTGCAACCTTTAAACATGGGTGGTATTTGTAGGCTTATCAGCTTATTGACTTTTGTATCATAAAATTACATTTTAAGTTATCTTATGTGTAAACTTTGTGTTAATGTAATAGACATTTTTACTCCAGGTGTAGAATATCATCAGACGTTCATGCATGACATGTTGCGCAACGTTTACTGTTACATTGAGACTGTGGTCTTAAAACTATTTCAAAGCAATATAACAAGTAAAGGTACTAGCAATACAAGCGACCGCAATCCGTAACTTATGTTTTCATTCTGTGAAATGCTGTTGTTCCTTTGCAATTTCAGGATACCTAGTCTGTGCTTAATACCAGATTGCAGATTTGTGCAACACTTTGCTCTTGGGAATTCATTGAGGGTTGTTATCGGTATGCATCAGACTGGACAATTTAAACAAAATCAGTCTTTTAGAAAAACTCTTGTTTTCCATCATGAAGCATTTGCATCTCCCAGACATGCATCTGTTCACGGTATAACTGTTTGAAGGTCTTTCATGGGAAGTTAGACGATTTTAGGTAAGGTTGAAGAGATTTCAGGAAGGCTTTTAGAGCTAGGATAAATTAAATAGCATGGAGGAGGAGTGTTGGGAGAAAACTTCTGAACCTGTACTCCTAATGGACAAGAGAAGTGGAATGCATCGTAATTGACATTTGTCAAGTTGCAAAGAAATAGAGAGCTGGGATGTGGAGCTAAAACGGTTGGTGGGATAGAGCAATGCCATGGAGAACTCATGGATGAGGCTTCACGATGTGGGCATTATCTCATTTTTCAAACCTGAACTGAAGAGGGCTTTTTTTTTTGGACCGCAAAAGATTTGCAGTTGTTACATGATTTTTATCTTAGGGTTTCAGTTCTTAGTGTGACACCAACAATGTTTATGTGTATGTGTGTTCTATGTGGGTGAGACCTTCAGCATTCACGAGTGAATATATAACATATAAAGAATTGCTGAAAATCTGTCACAGAATTACCCTCAGGTTCTCCTCTTTGGCTACAGTTGAACCAGCCGAATCCTTATTTATGCACGGCTAGAGTTCATGCCAGAATTATGGGAGATATTTCAAGTTGTGAAGAAACCCAAGGAAATTCCTGTTACCTGTGGTTTGCATTTTCTGGCATTCTCATTACTGTAAAATTCTGTTCAATATTCAGTGAAAGATTTTATTTAGTGTGTCTAACCTTATGGAGTTCAGTCGTCTTTTTTCAATAACTGCGTTCAGAATTTTTTGTAATTAAGGAATCCTAGCACATCAGTAATAGGATGCATGCTCCACTACTACCAATATTATAGCTTTGGACCACTCTTCCACAATCAGGCTCACTTGTCACTGAGGTTGCAGGAGGGCATATGGGACTTTTGTCCAGCGTTGCAATGCATCAGTTGGTGAAAAAATACATTAACCTAATGTACTTCAGTATTATTCCTATTGAGCTTAAAAGAACCCTATTTGATAAAAGACAGCACTTTTTACACAACACTATTTCTCCAAAGTCCACAACTTAAAAAGAAACTTTATTTGACTTTGTCACATTGACTGAAACTGCTTTTATTTGGATGCATATATCTGGGTCTCAGCAAAAGGCTAAATTTAGGAAACAATTCTGTGTTTAACAAGGTCAACAATGTATCTTTGGAGGTTACTATTTTAAACTCAAAGCTGGGCTTTTTTCATTTACGCGGTTTTCTATACCTATTTATATTAATTCGAGGCTAAAAACCCTTCAAGTTGTTAGCTGAACCTAATTGTGTTCTCACTGAACATCTGCGTGCTTGACAGCCACGAGCATCTCCAGTCTTTCTTTAAGTAGTCTTGGAAGGCTCAGTAAAGCATGGTATTTATAAAACGTGTAACTGTAGCCAATTATCTTAACATCTGTTGTTGGGAAAATATTAGTCTATTATGAAGGATGTAATAACATTTGGAAACTTGTAAAATAATCCACCAGTCCGCATGGCTTCATGAAGGGCACATGCTTGACAAATATCGATGTACATCTCTATGACTCTATAATTCTTTGAGACTGGAACAAGCAGAATAGATAAAGGGATGTATATTTTTGGATTTCCAGAAGGCATTTGATAAGGTGCTATTTAAGTTAGGCTACTTACAAAGATAAGAACCCCTGGTGTTGGGGATAGCATTGTAGCGTGGATGGAGAATTCTCTAATAGAAGCCGAGATTAGGGCTAAGGGGAGTATTTTCAGGATGATGGACTATACCTATTAGAATGCTCGGGGATCAGTTCTCAGACTGTAATTATTTACAATATTTATATCAATGACTGACTTGGATCAGGTCACTGAATGTACAATAGCCAAGTTTGCGGATGATACACAAATCGATCAAATCCAGGTAGTGAGGATGAAACACAGTCTGCAAAAGGATATAAACAAATTGTAAGTTTGATTATCAGTGAGAGGTTAAATGTTTTGGCTGGAAGAATAGCGGGACTGAATATTTAAATTGAGAAAGATTGTGGAAAGTTACTGCACAGAGATGTTTGGGAATGATTGTGCATAAATTTACAAAACGTCAGCATCCACATTCAGTTGTAATAAGGAAGACAAGAATGTTGCCATTTATTTCAAAGGAAATGGAATACTAAAATAAGGAAGTCTTCCTATCACTGTACAAGGTACGAGTCAGATCACACCTCGAATACTGTGAACAGTTTTGATCCCCTTATCTAAAGAAAGGTATGCTGTCATTGCAGGCAATCTAGAGATTCAGAAAATGGAGGGATTTTCTTAGAAGTGGTTGACTATATTGAACTTGTACACATTAGAGTGTAGAAGCTTGTGAGGTGACCTTATTAAAATATAAAGCATTTGACTCAGTAGATGCAGACTGGTTGTTTCCTCGAATCCAGGACCAGAGGGTATAACTTCAGGATAAGAGGTCACCCGTATAAGAAAGAGATGAGGAATTTCTTAAGTTTATTAATCCGTGCAAGTCTTTACCATTGAAGTGCTATAGAGGCTGGATGGTTAGCCATGTTCAGGCTGAGAAATTTATCATCTAAGGAAAAGGCAGGCAAGTAGAGGTCAGGATTGAGATCAGCTATGATATCTTTGAATGGTGGAGCAGACTCAGTAGGCTGAGTGTGCAGACTTCTCTTTTGCCTTATGGTCAAAGGGCTCAAGCAAGTGATTAAGTAGCTGTACCAAAACAAAATATTCAGATGCTGGAAATGTAAATAAAAACTAGTCTAGCTGCATCTGTTGAGAGAGATTTCAGGTTTCAGGTCGGTGACTCTGCGTCAGAACAGTTCACATAAAAGGTCAACAACCTGGAATGTTGGTGTTCTTTCACCACAAATGCTGCTCTACTTGCTGATCATTACCAATAATTCCTGTTTTGATTATGTTACTGAAGTTTGAAATAACTGTGATCATGATCCAAGTAAAGAAATCACTTTTTATACCTTTTAAAACTTTTTATACTTTAAATATTTACGCATTTTGGGGAGGAAAACTAATATGATAGTGTGACTTGAGGCTGCTGCTTCATCCTGTCCGAATGAAGCCAAATCATCTTTTTGGAGCAACTTCAGCCTGGATGCCATAGTACTCTCTTGATTTAATTTGATGTATTTTTCTTTCAGTGAAGAAGATAAAGAAGATGAAAAGGATAAGAAAGTATGGTATTACAGCTCAAAGGTACAGTTGGCTGAACTAATTGAATCTTTGGACAAAGAATACTGGGAATATGACCTATGCAGAATACTGGAAGAAATGCGTGATGAAATTCATCGGCATATGGACATTACAGAAGAATTGACGAATAAAGTTCGTGGCAATAATAAATCTTGTCTTAGTGCAGCTAATGGTAAGTGAAGTTGATTTGAAGATTGCTGATGTACGTCTGTTTCTCGGATTTAAAATTATCAGTTGTTGCTCTTCTGTCATATCCATTACAGAATAAATAGAGGATGCTTTGTTCACTTGTTGAATGCAGACCTGTTGGACATTGGGGATGACCAAATGGCATACTGGCAAATTTTGTCTATTGTAGAATGTGTTAGCGTAGATCAGAATATTAAGTCTTGAGCAGGCACAAAATCGGTGTGGTGGTGCAACCAATGATGGTCCAACCAAACAGCACCCTCTTTTCAAGCTGTATAAATTAGGTTCAAGTCAGTTTCTTGCATCTGAGTCCTGATGAGTGCATGATTTTAAAAAAAATGATTTCTTGTCTCTTTTAACCATGTTTAAACTCTGTGCTACCGAGCAATTATTTGTTATATCAAATTGATTTTTTGCTGAATTATAGCAGTGATCTAAAAAATGATCATTAGCTATTGCAATCAGTTAATAGATGACCTCTGGATTCAGTGTGGAAGCTGATCAACTATGCATCCTTTTTAAGTTGTATCCACTTACAGCAAAATATTTTGGGAGTTGTTCAATTACATCATCCATGTTTGAGGAAAAAAAAGTTGTTTCGATCCTTGATTCGTATTGCAACTAAATATTTTAATAAAATCAATATTTTCCATGCACTTTATAAGAAAAAATATTTTTTGCTACTGAAGTTGTTGAATTTATTCTCAGCTGCAGTTTAATTGGTATTGAATGGTCGTTTGTTTCTGCTATCAAACTGTTCAGTGTGTCAATATCTTGAAATTCACAAGCTAAGCAAGAGTTAGTGTTAGCCATCAACTATGAACCATGGCAACTGTTTCAACTGGACATGCTTCATCAATGTGTTTTGAAATATTAGCCTTTTTGAGGTGAAACTGAGATGTTCAGAATGTTCTCACTTCGTATGCAAAGTCCCTGAAATGCAATAAGCATATTGGGGCTGTTGATATTTTTGTATTGCTTGTTTCTGATCTTAATATTCTGCAACTCTTGATTTAGTCAGCAAGGTTTACTAGATCTGTCTGTGTATAAATAATAAAATATTCGGCATAGTTTGATGCTGGAAATGATTACTTTTAGATCTACTTTTGATAGATAATGAGTAAGCATTAAATTATATGGCAAATGCCATAGTTTTCGTTCATGCTTACAAAACAATGGCAGACATTTATTGTCACAAATGTGACTTTATTTTGCACTGATATCTAGCATTTTGAAGTGGATTGTTTGTTTAATCTTATTGAAATCTGATTTTTTTCCCCTATTCCAAGTAGCATTCCATTTATTGAGAGAATACATAAAAGATCCCTTCAGGCCTTTGATGCCAATTTCATTAAGACTTGAGTTGGATTTTCACAGTATCCCTTTTCTATTCCTTTTTCTCTTTTGTTTCTTCTAGACAAAAACACTTAACTACTCAGTCAGCACCTATTTTGGTACTTCTCTCCACAGTCCCCATCCTGAAATAATATCCTGCCATTGATTCTCTACCTGGGAACCATCCTTTGAGGAAGGTTAAGGTGAGAACCCATATCCCCCTTCAGTAGTGCAGCTTGTTAGTATACATCCAGCTTTGCTGCCAACTCATTTTGATTTTGGTTATTTGAATTATTTGTCATTAGCAATCTTAACTTGTTTTGCCTGTTGTGGCACTAATGCTACTGCATGCAGATTAGTCTTGGCAGAGATTAAATGTAGTACAATTGGGATTTCAATAGCTATGAAGTAATGTGATATACTTAACTGGTGTGGTAAAGAGCTTGTCAAGCCATGGTGGTGAGGGAAATCACTGTGGGAAGGGTTTGCTTGAGTATGAGGATTAATAAAAGTAATCAATGAAACCTTAATTATTCACTAATTTTTGTTTTCTACTGATGCATTCCTTCCATTTCACTTAAGCAGTGTAGATTGTATACTACCTACAATTACCTATAGAGATACAAATCATTGGGGAACTCATTTTAACAAAACATGTTGCAACCATATTCATGATAACAACACTCAAAGTAGATTAGTTTTTTAAAACAATGGCTTTAATGTATTCGACGGTTGGAGGAAGAGCGCCTCATCTTCCGCCCAGGAACCCTCCAACCACAAGGGATGAACTCAGATTTCTCCAGTTTCCTCATTTCCCCTTCCCCCACCTTGTCTCCATCAAATCCCTCGAACTCAGCACCGCCTTCCTAACCTGCAATCTTCTTCCTGACCTCTCCGCCCCCCCGCCCCACTCCGGCCTATCACCCTCACCTTGACCTCTTTCCACCTATCGCATTTCCAACGCCCCTCCCCCAAGTCCCTCCTCCCTACATTTTATCTTAGCCTGCTGGACACATTTTCCTCATTCCTGAAGAAGGGCTTATGTTTCTCCTGTTCCTTGGATGCTGCCTGACCTGCTGCGCTTTTCCAGCAACACATTTTCAGCTCTGATCTCCAGCATCTGCAGTCCTCACTTTCTCCTTTAATATATTAACACATTTTTTAAAACCCCAAAACAAAAAAAATCTACAATTAAGTCTGTTTACGACCAAAATGATTCAAAGTGTTACTAAGAAGTTATAGTTAACGTGAATATCATTTGAGGCACTGGGACAGTTTACTCCTTTTGGCATATCTATCACTTTATGGTCACTGAGTTAATATATAGAAATGGGTGAACGGAAAGAAGTTCCTAAAAGAAAATATCAACAGCTCCCCCTGTTGCTATATAGTTGTAATTATTTCCTACAGAACCCATCTTTGAAGTCCCTGAGAGAGAAAAATTATTCACTGCTTACTATTTAAAAGTTCAATCTAAATTACAAACAAATTGGGAATTTCAGTTTGCCAATTTGGGCTGGATTCAAACTAAGTAACTGAAAAACCATAATGATGACCTAGTGTTAACCTAGGCATCAGAAATGGCAACTGCTCCTCTTTGACACTAACATTCTCCCCACTGAACATGGGAACTTGTGCCAAAATTAGGATAGCTGTCCATAGACTGGTTGAGTAGTAGCTGGATACACATTCACTAAATCATACTTTAAGTCAGTGTCTCATATTCTCTCCATTGTAGTCATGTCCTATTTAACTGACCACTCAGACCCAGCAGAAGTAGTGGCACAACAGTGTATTTTGGTGATGCCTGCCCCTAGGAGTCCTCAAAATGATTTCAGACCCCTTGAAGTTTCATGGTATCAGGTCAAGCACAGCAGGGAAAGCCCCTGCTGATTATCAATAACAGCCCTCTTTCAGCTGAATCAGTGTTTCATGATGTTGAATACCACTTGGAATGAATACGGAGTGAAGAAACAAAACAATGTATTCATCACTGGAAGTGGAGTTTGAGTTTCATACTGGCTCAGTGTGACTACATTGGTCAAGTTTTGAAGGAAATGTTTTGCCAAATTGAGGCTGTAGCAGGTGTTGAATCTATTTTTCTAATCAACCTGTTTTTACATGTTAATACTGGTGGGACTTGAACCTGGTCTAAGGATAGGGATATTGCCTCGGCCTCTGTACCGCAAGAGTGACCCAGCACTCAGAGCCAAAAAGCAGTTAACTTACCAAAAGCATTGAATGGCATAAACGCTGAGTCTGAGCATCCCAATTGTCGTATTGAAGGCTTACATTTCAGAGCGTGATGTGCTGCAGCAGCATAGTTGCAAGACTGATACTTACCAAACGTGGTAAGTTGCCCAGGCATATTTTATCCTTCCAAAAAGCTGAACAAATCCAATCTGGCCGCTAATTCTGCATCAGCAAGGCGAAGGAAGGTGTCAATACAACCGGGACATTTTGCACCAAAAATCTTTACTCACTAATGCAACAAACCATGAATGGATAGACACAGTACAACAAGCCATAGATATTAGACAGTGACAAACACAGAAAATGAAAAAACTAGACCTGCAGAAAAAACTAGACAAAGTAACAACACTGACAACACAGAAGCATAGATAAAAGACTTATCTGACCGACCCTTCACTGACACTGAAAAAGCCATGTTAATAAGAGGATTAAATTAACCACCAGGATGCGAACAAGATAGATTTCTTAGCAGCATTAGAAACAACACTAAAAGACAACCAACTCTCAGAAGAAACCCAGCAAACCATCAGACAGATAGTCGCACCAACATTAAGCAGAAAAAAGGAAGGAAATACACTCAACACACAAGAAAGGAAAGCACTGGAAAGACTAAAAAAAGGTAAAAACATTGTTATCCTACCTGCAGACAAAAGGATGCTTGACAGTCATTCTAAATCGAAGAGACCGCATTGAAAAAGCAAGCTCACTGCTTGGAGATACCAACACTTACCAAAAAGTGGCGATAGACCGGACCCCACAACTAGAGAACCAAATCACAGCCCTGCTCAAAAAACGTCAGAAATCTGGAGAAACAAATAAGACTGACTTCCAAAAAATGAAACCAGACGAATCCAACAATCCAGTTTCTATGGATTGCCCAAAATTCACAAACCAGGAGCCCCCCTCAGACCCATAGTCTCACTGCCTGGAACACCAACTTCCATATTGGCCAAGGAGCTACACGAAAGACTAAAACACTTAGTAGAAGACTCATGCCACTCCATCCGCTCCATCTAAGAATTCCTGAAGCCATCAAAGACAATAAGTTAGAAGAGGATGAAATAATGGTCTCCTTTGATGTAACAGCCCTGTTTACATCAATCAACATTAACCTGGCCAAGGAAACACTGACTACACAATTAGGAGACCCAAAGACACAATCACCAAACACCACTAACTTCTTCAACAAGGACAGTATCATCAAGCAAGTGGACCTATGCCTTACCACCCACTTCACCTTCAACAACAAAACCTACAGACAAACCAACGGAAAACCCATGAGATCTCTGATATCAGGGTTCTTAGCAGGGGTAGTAATGCAGAGACTTAAACGAACAGCTCTGCCAACCATCCAACCCAAACTTTGGGTCCACTGTGTGGATGACACCTTTATCATCACTAAATGAAACAAATTAGAGGAAACCTTCAAGACCATCAATAATACCCTTACTGGAATCAAATTCACTGAAGAGGAGGAAAACAACAACAAACTGCCATTCCTCGATGCCGCATTAGAGCGAACAGCCAATGGGGAACTTCAAACCAGCATCTTCAGAAAAACAACACATACGGGCCAAATATTGAACTATAGAAGCAATCACCCCAACATCCACAAACTTAGCTGCATCAGAACATTATTTCAACGAGCCAACACACACTGCAGCACAGAGGAAGTATGCAGAGCAAAGGAAAATCACCTATACTGTGTATTCAAAAGGAATGGGTACCCAAAGAACACAGTCCACTGATTTTTTAGCAACAAACCCAAACAAACAGACAGAACACGTCCAGAAACCCTAGCCACTCATCACTACATCAAAGACATCTCGGAAATGACTGCCAAACTACTCGGACTCTGATAGCTCACAAACCCACCAACACACTAAAACAGCAGCTAATGAACTTGAAACAACAAGCAAAACTAATGTCATTTACAAAATACCGTGCAAGGACTGTTACAAACACTACTTGGACAAACATACAGAAAACTGGCCACCAGCATACATGAACACCAACTAGCCACAAAAAGACATGACCCCCTCTCACTAGTACCCTTACATACGGATGAGGAAGGACATCACTTCAACTGGGACAACACATCCATCCGAGGACAAGCCAAACAAAGACACGCACGGCATTCCAATCGGAACTCTATCAACAAACTCATTGAGTTAGACTCAATCTACCACCCCCTGAGCAAAGGAACAGGAAGTGACTTCGCCACAGGAAATGACATCGCCAACCCAAGGACACCCAAGGAAATGTATTAAAGAAAAAGAGAGATCCTATAAAGTGGCTAAGAACAGTGGGAAATTAGAAGATTGGGAAGGATACAAAAGCAAACAGAGGATAACAAAGAGTGTAATAAGAAATGAGAGGATCAAATATGAAGGTAGGCTAGCCAGTAATATTACAAATAATAGTAAAAGTTTCTTTCAGTACATAAGAAACAAACGACAGGCAAAAGTAGACATTGGGCCACTTCAAACTGATGCAGGAAGCCTAGTGATGGGAGATAAGGAAATAGCAGGAGAACTTAACAAGTACTTTGCATAAGTTTTCACAGTGGAAGACATGAGTAATATCCCAAAAATTAAAGGGTGTCACGGGGCTGAGTTGAGTATGGCTGCCATTACGAAAGAGATAGTGCTAGAAAAGGTAAAAAGTCTTAAAATTGATAAATCACCTGGCCCCGATGGGATACACCCTAGACTTCTGAGAGAGGTGGCTGAGGAAATAGCAGAGGCATTGGTTGAGATCTATCAAGAGTCACTGGAGTCAGGAAAGGTCCCAGATGATTGGAAGATGGCTGTTGTAACCCCCTTGTTCAAGAAAGAATCAAGGCAAAAGATGGAAAATTATAGGCCAATCAGCTTAACCTCAGTTGTTGGTAAAATTCTAGAATCCATCATTAAGGATGAGGTTTCTAAATTCTTGGAAGAGCAGAGTCTGATTAGAACAAGTCAACATGGATTTAGTAAAGGGAGGTCATGCCTGACAAACCTGTTGGAATTTTTTGAAGAGGTAACAAGTAGGTTAGACCAGGGAAACCCAGTGGATGTGGTCTATCTAGACTTTCAAAAGGCCTTTGATAAGGTGCCACACGGGAGGCTGCTGAGCAAGGTGAGGGCCCATGGTGTTCGAGGTGAGCTGCTGGGATGAATTGAGGATTGGCTGTCTAACAGAAGGCAGAGAGTTGGGATAAAAGGTTCTTTTTCAGAATGGCAGCCGGTGACGAGCGGTGCCCCGCAGGGTCCGGTGCTGGGGCCACAGCTGTTCGCAATATATATTAATGATTTGGATGAGGGAACCGGGGGAATTCTAGCGAAGTTTGCTGATGATACGAAGTTAGGTGGA
>NC_057733.1:48659117-48780695 GCF_004010195.1 Chiloscyllium plagiosum | reverse complement strand
GACTAGGGCCCGTGGACACAGCCTTAGAATTAGAGGGGGTCATTTCAGAACAGAAATGCGGAGATATTTCTTCAGCCAGAGAGTGGTGGGCCTGTGGAATTCATTGCCACGGAGTGCAGTGGAAGCCGGGACGCTAAATGTCTTCAAGGCCGAGATTGATAGATTCTTGTTGTCTAGAGGAATTAAGGGCTACGGGGAGAACACTGGTAAGTGGAGCTGAAATGCGCATCAGCCATGATTGAATGGCGGAGTGGAATCGATGGGCCGAATGGCCTTACTTCCACTCCTGTGTCTTATGGTCTTATGGACACCCAAACATATAAATAGAAAGCAGGAATTTTCAGCAGTGCTTCGCCTGAGGTCCACTGAAGATGTTAACCAAGTAGGATAATGAAGGATCTGGAAGTGAACCTTCAAGCTCAACGAGCGAACCTACAACCATGTCCTTGACAATGTTATCTAGTCTTCTGAGTCATTCAGCTCCAGATAATGTTGCAGCTTTGATCTCAACTTAAGCAAAAGAGTATAATTTCAGAGCAATACTCTTCTTGAAATATAGGTAACATTTGATTAATGGCAATGCCAAAGAGCCTGAATAAAATTGAAATCACTGATAATAGGGGCATCATACCTAATACAGAAAAATGCTCTTGGTTGGTGGAGGCTAGTCTCTTCAGCATCAGAACAATGCTGATGTAGTTCCTTTGAGTAATGTCTTAGCCGAAACCATCTTGTTCTTCAATGACCTTTGCCGCAACAGAAGCTCAGGAATGGGGATGTTCAACGATTGCATTGTTGTGTATGAGATATTGAAGCGGTCTTTACTAATATGACAAAATTCTGGGTTGGGCAGCAGTATGTCATCTATAAGACATATTGCAGATGTATATCAAGACTCCTTTCGCGGGTGTCTTCCAAAGCTACAACTTGTACCACCTGAATAAAAAGGTGATGAACGAGGACAATAGCTGCATATGATTACTGCAGTTTTAAAGTTTCCTTCTTAGTCAAAACCAAGCTTGGAGGTGTTTTGCAATTCTTTAACTGTCAATGCAGTACCTGCTACATGAGATGGATTGCAATGATTCAAAAAGGTGGTCCACCAGTACCTTCTGAAAGGCAATGAGGGATGCGTAATTAACGCTGCTCTCGCTCCAAAACTCTTAATAAAATGCTGAAGTCAAGCTTTAATATAGTCTTTTCACTGCTTCAGTTATTCACAGTTACTCTCAGGTGTTTTTTGGGGAATGAAGTACTTTTTGGTACAATCTCTGCTGTAATGTAGGAAACACAACAGCCAAACTGAATGTGACAAGGTTCCACAAACACCAATGTGATGAGTAGATAAACCATTCTAGTATTGTTGATTGAAGCGTAAATATTAGATCAGCCAATAGAGAGAACATCTATAGTGTCTTTGGGAACTTGTTCATTTTTTCTTATTGGTCTTTGGTTAGGTGTCTCATCTGAAAGGTATTATGTAATTTTGACAATGCAGCTTTTGCACAGCATGGTGCTGAGTCTCAGTCTAGATTATGTCAAGGAGTGAAACTTCAACCCATGACTTTTAAACGCTGACGGTATTGGCAACTGAATCACAACTAAAAAAATGGTATTATGCTCCAGTGAGCTATCCAACACCATAAGTAGTAGTTACTTCTTAGTTTTTAAATTCATACATTTGTTTTTATGTAGGTAAATTTAAGCGATCAGATGTAGCTTCATATGAGATTGGAACTGGAGAATTCTCGTCAGCCGGATGTCTGTTATTAGTTTAACCGAGGTGTTGTCACCTTTCAAATTCTATCATACTGTTATACATGTGGCTCTGGAGTGAATTCAGACTACCAGCTGATGAAGGAGCGATGCTCCGAAAGCTAGTGTGCTTCCAATTAAACCTGTTGGACTATAACCAGGTGTTGTGATTTTTAACAGACTACTCCAGATATTGAACATGAAGAGTGAATATAAATACATTCACTTTTGTGACTTCAGTGGTCTCCAGGTCTAATATGCTCATTGTCAGATTCCAAGTCAAAGTAGCTTGGCTTTGGATGGTCACGTCGCCTGTAAACTCAAAAGCCCTACTTTGAAAGAAATATTTTTCCAAGCTAGAGTTGAAGTACAATTTATTTTTAATGAATTGATTACCACTAAAGATGAAATGTTGCAGCATTTCTCTACTGAAAATGTTGATAGAATTTAAAGGTCAAGACTGGCCTTAATAGGAATGCCTTGAAGGATTTATGGAAGAATGTTAAGGTTGCCATGAGATTTGCCTGGTGAGGCCTAGATATAGCTTAAGAGGTTTGGCAGCTGGGCACTCTGGTATTTTCCACTTAATTTGTTCATGAATCTTTATCTTAATTGTGTTTTCTTTCGGTTTTATCAATTTTTTCCCAATATTTTGTTCCTTAATCTTATTTGTAACATTTCTTAAATTTATATTGTCTGCATCCTTCCTTTACCTATCTCACTCCCCCAAAGGTTAGTTATTCTTTTTGTTTCCAGTTTGTTTTTTCTTCAATAGTTTTCTTTTCTCCCCTTTCATGTTCATTTAGGAATTGGGGACTCCACGGAGCCAGGCTGGGGAGAATTGCAGGTTGTGGGAACTCTGAAACAAGCTCCTACGCAACAAGGCGGTAGGCAACACTCTACAAACTAATTTTGAGAGCATTGGGTTACTTGCAAATTATTTTGGCATGATCATTTGATCACTTGGCCATGCGCCACAATGAATGTTTTTTTTCCCAAGATGAAGCAAGGAATGACTTGAATTTTGTTTGAATTTTGTCTTTTTTTAATTTGAGGGAATAAGTCGAGGTGAAGAGAGCAAATTTTCACAGTAGTAAGACTTGAACTAATATCTGGAAGATAACTGGGCAATATACGGTAAAAACTCTTTGTTAGTTTTTTAACAGTTGCATTTATATCGCACCTTTCACCATTTAAGGATGTCCCAAAGTACTTTAAAGCGAATAGTGTTTTGAAGTGTAGTTACTTTAGTTGTTTGGGAGTACAGAACTTGAGTATAACTGTATAAAGGACATTTTTTTTTTGAAGCTTTTTGTTTTGCATTCATCAGGCAAATTTGCAAGAGATTTCAAAATGAACGGGAAACAGCAATTATAGGAAAGTGCTGATTGTTTGGAAAATCTCTTCTGATAGAGGTGTTGTCTTGGAGAATGTACCAGTTAATGATGACTGACTGTTAACCACCATGTTTGCTTTAACTTTTAAACAGGGCAAATTAACTTTGATCTGTGCATTGCTCTGAGAAATGAACCAGAGAATGGATGTCATCTGTTTTGCTACATCACAATAGGCAGTGTGTACTCATGTAATTTCTGTCTGCAAAGAACAGGGCCTTGTGTATTAATGCATTTAGCTTCTAACGCACACAGATATACCAAACTGCGAGCCTGACTGATCCTTTTGTAATGTAGGAAATGTGCAAGCCAGCAAGCTTCCACAACTGGGATGAATAATAAAATACTGATTTAGGGATTGATCAGTTGAGGGATAAATATTGACTGAATGATTGGGATAAGCACCACCGTTGCTCTTCAGACCAATGCTGTATTTTATCCTCCATAGATAGATGTTTAATATCTTATCCAAAAGATGACAGCCCTGAAATTGAAGCAGTCTTTGAGAACGGCACTGGTAGGTTTTAGTGTTCAAGTTTCTTAAGTGGGACTCTAAGCTACAATCTCCTTACTAAAGTGAGTATGCTACCAACTGCCTAAAGTTGAACCAATTGGAAGTTAGGTCATCCATTTTAACTTTGTGAAGATAAATCCTTGATGCTTTGAAAGCAATTAAAGTAGCTGAGGGCATGCAAAGTTAACATTCACCAGTAGCTAAACAATATTGGACCCTTTCTTTCATGTTAAGTCATGGCAAGACAATTACTGATTGATTGTGAGTCCCTAATTGTACTTGAGAAGGAGCTGTGAGTTTTCCTGATGCAATGTGGAGTCCTTAGCATAATAAAGTTCTTACTGCATGGAAAGAGATGCTTCGACCAATTGTGTCTGTGGCAGTCATCAAATATTTATCTGTTCTAATCCCATTTTCCAACACTTGACCTGTAGTCTTGTATGCCCTGGAGTTTCAAGTGTTTATCTTTATTGTGTTGAGGGTTCCTGCCTTAAACACCCTTTAGGTAATGTGTACCAAACACCTACAATCCTCTGGATGAAAGAAGTTTTCTTCAAATTCAATCTAAATCTCCTTCTCCTTAATTTAAAACTCTGTCAGTGGTTATTAATTGCTTGACTAAGGAAAAGGCTTCTCCACATCTACCTTGTCTGCACCCCTCAAAGTTTGTATACCTTGATCAGATACCCTTCCCCTTCCCTGTTCTCAGGAAAACAGCCATAGCCTATTTAGTCTCTTTTTGTGGCTGAATTGCTACAGCTCAAGCAAAATCCTGGTGAATCTCACATGTACCCTTTCTAATGTAGATATAATCACAGTCTGTTTGGTTGTGAACTGCAAATTTCTGAGGAAGCAGTATTGCAGAAATGGTCTATATTTCAAAGTTGGAATGATAGATCACTTGGATGGAAATCAGAGGCTTTGATGTTCTCACATGCTTGCTCCTCTTGTTTCTCCTGATGGAAGAGGTTGTATTTTTGAAGGTACGATTGAAGTACTCTTAGCAAGTTGGTACCTTGCTCCTAGAAGATAGCTTTGATTCCTAACACTGTGGTGATAGTGAGGGATTAAATACTGTTTGTAGTTGGAGTGCTGATTAACCTTGGATGATTGAGTTTCTCAGTTGTTATTGGCGCTGTTGTGATACAGGCAAGTGAAGAGTATTTTGTCATACTCCTGATTCCACTCTCGATGGACAAACTTGTTCAAGTGAATCGACGTTTCGGGCATAAGCCCTTCTCCTGTTCCTTTGATGCTGCCTGACCTGCTGTGCTTTTCCAGCAACACATTTTTAAGCTCTGATCTCCAGCATCTGCAGTCCTCACTTTCTCCAAGCTTGTTCAAGTCAGTTGGTCAATTAGTTGTTGTAGCATTCACAACCTCCTGAGTTGTTGAAACCACAATGTTTATTAGGATGTCTAATTAAATTCCTGGTCAATGCTAACCTATATAACCTGCTTGTATACAGTCCAGGCATTTCTACTGTTAGACAGCGATCACCCAGTGTGCACTGCCACGAGTGTGCTATGAAATTTTGTGCAAAGCTAATGAAAATCCTGATGAAGAGCTTATGCTTGAAAAATCGACTTTCCTGCCTCGGGTGTTGCTTGACCGGCTGTGCTTTTCCAGTGTCTCACTTTTCGATAATGGAATCAATGCAAAATAAACGTCATTTAATCTTAAATAATATTCCACCCAATCAAAATTACAGCGCGTAAAGCTTGTGAAACTTAATCAAGTTAAAAGCTTGGTATCTGCCTTTTGATCCTCAGACATGACTATTCTAAACACGTGTGGCCAAAGGGTAAAATTGAGTGATATGAAGAAAGTAATGTGCTGTGCAGTTGTTTCTCTCATTGAGGTGTGCCGTGTTACTGAAAAGCTTGGGAACCACTACTCTATAGCGTTGTTACTGATCTGATTTCCCAATCTATGTGATAGTTCAAGTCTCCCATGATTCGAGTTTTACTTTTTTTTATTGCTTACATCTCTAATTTCCTGTTTAGTGTCTTCCCCAACATTATCACTACAGTTTGGGAGTTTGTGGGGACAGAGATGAGTTGTTGTGGTTCTGTTCGCCGAGCTGGAAGTTTTTGTTGCAAACGTTTCGTCCCCTGGCTAGGCGAAATCATCAGTGCTTGGGAGCCTCCTGCGAAGCGCTTCTTGGATGTTTCCTCCGGTGTTTACAGTGGTCTGTCCCTGCTGCTTCCGGTTGTCAGTTTCAGCTGTCCACTGTAGTGGTTGGTATATTGGGTCCAGGTCGATGTGTTTGTTGATGGAGTTTGTGGATGAATGCATTCATCCACAAACTCCATCAACAAACACATCGACCTGGACCCAATATACCAACCACTACAGCGGACAGCTGAAACTGACAACCGGAAGCGGCAGGGACAGACCACTGTAAACACCGGAGGAAACATCCAAGAAGCGCTTCGCAGGAGGCTCCCAAGCACTGATGATTTCGCCTAGCCAGGGGACGAAACGTTTGCAACAAAAACTTCCAGCTCGGCGAACAGAACCACAACAACGAGCACCCGAGCTACAAATCTTCGCACAAACTTTGAACAGAGATGAGTGTAAGGAGAAGGTGCTGGGGAAGCTGAAAGATGTGACCGACAAATCACTGGGACTGGATGGACTGCACTGCAGGCTCTGAGCAGGTTGTAAAGGCATTGATGGTGATCTTTCGGGAATTACTACAGTCAGGGAGGGTCCCAGAGGACTGGAAAATGACTAACATAACACCCTGTTTAAGAAAGGAGGGAGACAGAAGACAAGACGCTGTAGACCAGTTATTAAGATTTTAGAGTCCATTATTAAGGATGAGATTGTTGAGTAAATGGGAGTGCATTGAAAAATAGGTTTGAATCAGCATAGCTTCATTAAGGAGAAGTCATGCTTGACAAATCTGTTAGAAATCTTTGTCTAACTTGCTCATTACCACCTCAAAGGAGTACTAATGGATGTGACCTATTTGAATTTCTAGAAAGTCTTTGACAAGGTGCCACACAGGAGGCTGTTAAATAAGAGCCCATGGTGTTAGGGGAAAGGTTCTGGCGTGAACAGAAGATGGACTAACTGACAGAAGGCATAGAGGATAGATAAGGGTGTCTTTTTCTGATGGCAGCCAATGACTAATAGAGTTTTGTAGGGATCCATATTGGGACAACTGTTCGTGTAATACCTCAAACAAAATCTGGATGAGGGACATGAGGGTATTGCTGCTAAGTTTGCAGATGAGACAAAGATAGGTGGAAGGACAGGTAGTGTGAGGAGGAAGAGAGGCTGCCAAAGAACAGGCTAGAAAAGTGTATAAAGAATGACATAATACAGTATCAGAAAATGTGTGATTATGTTGTTTGTTAGGAAGCACAGAGGTGTAGACTATTTTCTAAACCGAGAAAGCTTTGGAAATCTAAAGCAGAAAGGGACTTAAGAGTGCTGGTTCAGAATTTCCTTAAGATTAATGTACAGGTTAATTTGGCAGTTAAAAATGCAAATACGGTGTTAACATTGATTTTGAGAGGACAAGAATGCAAGAACGGAGATGTACTGCTGATGCTGTAAAAGGCTATGTTTAGACTAATATCTTGAAGTTTTAGCCCCGAGAAGGATGTGCTGGTGTTTGAGATGGCCCAGAGGAGGTTTCCATAAGCGATCCTCGGAATGGAAAGGCTTGTCATTTGAGGAATAGCTGAGGACTCTGTGTCTGTACTCAGTGAAGTTTAAAAGAATGAGGAAGGGGGGGATCTGACTGAAGCTTACAGAATACTGGGAGGCTTGGACAGAATTGAAGTGGGGAAGATGTTTCCACAATTAGGAGAGACTGGGACCTGAGGGCACAGCTTCAGATTGAAGGGGTGACCTTTTAGAAATGAGATGAGGGATTTCTTCAGCTGGAGAATGGTGAAGCTGTGGCTCCCGACGTCATGCTTTCAGACCTTCATCCCTGTTTTTTTCTTAAACCTGTATCGGTGGTACTGATATGCACTATGACCACAGACTGACTGTTCAGACTCTCACTCCAGAATGACCTGTACTCTATCCAAAAATATCCTTAACCCACGCACCTGGGAAGCAATATACCATCAATATACCATACCATTGCAGCCGCACAAACTTCTTTGTATTCCCCATACAATTGAATCCACTATTACTATAGCTTTCCCACACTTATTTCACCCCTCCTGTTTAGTAGAACCAATCATTGGGCAACGAATATGGCTGTTGCTTTCCTCTGAGAGGCCATTCCCCCATCAGTATCCATGAATCTTCTGTTTACTGTCAAAACTCAACTAATTGCCTTAATGTGTTTGCCCTACTGTCATAAACTCACCAATATAAATATTGTATCCATTAATTCTGCAGAGGTTCTCCCAGGCACGTGACTGCACTCATATATCTTAGAAATGATACATTTAGGTCACTGTCCAAATGACTCGTTGAGGTTTTTAACTTTTCTAAAAAAAAACTTCTCAGAATTGATCAAAATCTATCTGCCTCTATTTTAAATTCACATGCCAAAAATAGTAAGGATGTTGTGAAACTTGGAAGGGTTCAGAAAAGATTTACAAGGATGTTGCCAGGGTTGGAGGATGTGAACTACAGGGAGAGGTTGAATAGGCTGGGGCTGTTTTCCCTGGAGTATCAGAGGCTGAGGGATGACTTTAGAGTTTATAAAATGATGAGGGGCATGGATACAATAAATAGTCAAAGTCTCTTCCCTGGGGTTGGAGAGTCCAGAACAAGAGTGCATAAGTTTAGAGTCAGAGGGAAAAGATATAAAAGAGACCTAAGGGGCAACTCTTTTCATGCAGAGTGGCGTGTATATGAAATGAGCTGCCAGAGGAAGTGGTGGCAGCTGGTACAATTGCAGCATTTAAAAGGCATCTGGATAGGTATATGAATAGGAAAGGTTTGGAGGGATATGGGGCAAATGCTGGCAAATGGGACTAGATTAGGTTACATACCTGGTCAGCATGAGCAAGTTGAACCAAAGGATCTGTTTCTGTGTTGTACTTCTATGACTCTGTTCTCCATCTGTAACACAGCATACCTACTATACGAAGAGTTAATTATCTAAGTTAAGGATAGTATCAAATTGAAAGAAAAAGTATCATAATACAGCAAAGAATAGTGGTAGAGAATTGAGAAACTTTTTAAAAGAAATCAATGACCAAAAACAGCAGGAAATAAGCTATGGGCAAAAATAGCAAATAATAGTAAAAGAAATAGTAAGAGCTTCTTAAAATATATAAACAGGAAGAAAGAGAGGCCAAAATGATAGTCGTCTTAGAGAATGAGGCTGTGAAATAATAATGAAGAACGAAGAAATGTCAGAGGAATTAAGTAGGAGCTTTACATCAGTCTTCACTGTAGAAAACACTAATAGCTTTCCAAAAAATGCTAAATAATTAAGAGACAAAAGCCAGGTAGGAAGTAATACATTAACTTTCATTTAAGTAAAAGTACTAATGAGGCCCATCTGGAACTGAAGGGATGCATCCTAGGACCTAAAAGGAAGTAGCTATAAATAGTGGATGCACTAGCAGTAATTTTCCAAGAACCTTCAATTCTAGAACTATCACCAAGACTTGGAAAACTGCCATTGTAAAATGCTTATTCATGCTTAAGTAAAGGTTCATTTGCTGTCATCCGGAAAGTCCGGATGATTGGAAGATCGCTGTTGTAACCCCCTTGTTCAAGAAAGGATCAAGACAAAAGATGGAAAATTATAGGCCAATTAGCCTAACCTCAGTTGTTGGTAAAATTCTAGAATCCATCATTAAGGATGAGGTTTCTAAATTCTTGGAAGAGCAGGGTCGGATTAGAACAAATCAACATGGATTTAGTAAGGAGAGGTCGTGCCTGACAAACCTGTTGGAATTCTTTGAAGAGGTGACAAGTAGGTTAGACCAGGGAAACCCAGTGGATGTGGTCTATCTAGACTTCCAAAAGGCCTTTGATAAGGTGCCACACGGGAGGCTGCTGAGCAAGGTGAGGGCCCATGGTGTTCGAGGTGAGCTACTGGTATGGGTTGAGGATTGGCTGTCTGACAGAAGGCAGAGAGTTGGGATAAAAGGTTCTTTTTCGGAATGGCAGCCGGTGACAAGTGGTGTCACGCAGGGTTCAGTGTTGGGGCCGCAGCTGTTCACATTATATATTAATGATCTGGATGAAGGGACTGGGGGCATTCTAGCGAAGTTTGCGAATCATACGAAGCTAGGTGGACAGGCAGGTAGTACTGAGGAAGTGGGGAGGCTGCAGAAGGATCTAGACAGTTTGCCTGACCTGCTGTGCTGTTCCAGCAATAAAGTTTCAACTTTGATCTCCAGCATCTGCAGACCTCACTTTCTCCTCTGTGATTAAGAAAGCGAATGCAATGTTGTCATTTATCTCAAGAGGGTTGGAATATAAAAGCACTGTTGTGCTACTGAGACTTTATAAAGCTCTGGTTAGGCTCCATTTTTGGAGTACTGTGTCCAGTTTTGGTTCCCACACCTCAGGAAGGACATACTGGCATTGGAGCGTGTCCAGCGGAGATTCACACGGATGATCCCTGGAATGGTAGGTCTAACATATGAGGAACGGCTGAGGATCCTGGGATTGTATTCATTGGAGTTTAGAAGATTAAGGGGAGATCTAATAGAAACTTACAAGATAATACATGGCTTGGAAAGGGTGGACGCTAGGAAATTGTTTCCGTTAGGCGAGGAGACTAGGACCCGTGGACACAGCCTTAGAATTTGAGGGGGTAAATTCAGAACAGAAATGCGGAGACATTTCTTCAGCCAGAGAGTAGTGGGCCTGTGGAATTCATTGCCATGGAGTGCAGTGGAGGCCGGGACGCTAAATGTCTTCAAGGCAGAGATTGATAAATTCTTGATGTCACAAGGAATTAAAGGCTACGGGGCGAATGCGGGTAAGTGGAGTTGAAATGCCTATCAGCCATGATTGAATGGGGGAGTGGACTCGATGGGCCGAATGGCCTTACTTCCACTCCTATGTCTTATGGTCTTATCTGTCATTGCGAAAATGTGAAGAGTATATTACAAAGAAAATAAAAGCAGAACATTTAGAAATACCCAATATAGTCAAGCAGAGTCAGCATAGTTTCATGAATGGCAAGTCATATCTGACAAAGTTATTAGCACTCTTTGAGGTAACAAGCGGGGTAGATAAAGTGGAACCAGTAAATGTCGTATATTTAGACAGTAAGTTTGTAAACCTGTGGATATTTTTTAACCAAAGACAGCTGCTGAGGCTATGTTGGTAAGTATATTCATGACTGAAATCGATAGATTTTTAATTAGTAAGGGAGTTGAGGGTTATAGGGAGAAGTCAGAAAAATGGAGTGAGAACTGTCACACCAGCCATAGTCTCATTGAATGGAGGAGCAGACTCTTGGACAAATGGTCTACTTTTACTCCAATATCTTATGATTTTGTAGATTATTTTCCAGCTAGCAGGTGTAATTTTGCATGGATTTTTTGTTCAGCATTGATATGTGTTGGGAAGCTGTTTTGTTTACCACTAATTCAGATAGGTCATTTGTTTTCAGAAGTTGTAATTTACCACTTAGTGACTTGATGCAAAGTTTAATTGGTACAGAACTGACAGAAACCATTTACTCAGCATTAGTGACATGCTGATGGGTGCCCAAAATAAAAATGAAGGTAAACCTCCAAATTCTCTCTAATTTAAGATTTTGGTCTAACATTTGGAAGTACAAAATTTGAAAATATAAATTTAGTCCATTTAGAAACTATTTTATACTTTTTAATCCCTTTGTCCTCTTGAATTGCACAAATAATCTATCTTGAATTAGCCTCCCTGACAAGATGATATTGTTCTGTTCTGTTAGTGTTATTTTACAAGTGTAAGATTTCCACATTTTGAGAAAAAGTTTTCTCCATGGGGAGACTGGTTCTTACATGATACAGTTTTTAAAAAAAATTTCTGTTGTATTTGTGACGAAATCAAACTTGCTTATCTTGATCTTTTGGGTTTTATCTTGAGCAATTTTAACTAGAGAATTTAGTCCCTGAATATCAGAACAATATTATAATTCAAAATGAATAGTATTTTAATCACATTTTGTAGCTCAGCTTATTTTCTCAATCTTATGAGTATCATGTGTTTTAATGAAATCAATTGTTAAAATTTTGGTTATGTTTTTCTGAATTGCAGCCATTTTTTGCAGTGACCAATTTCAAAGCAACACAGCATGCATATTTTAGTCACTTATCTCTTAACTACTTTCTAATTTAATATTAAATTTAGCATTTTCATTTTTGAGGATAGTTTTAACAAATTATCTTTCACTGAGGTGACATGACTGGGATGTATTTATGCTTTAAGTACTGAAGCAAAAATGGCGTAAATGCATTTTAAACTAGTTGCTTTTTAAAACAAAATTCATGGGATGTGGGTGTCACTGGCTGGGCTAGCATTACTGTCCACTCCAGTTGCCCTTGAGATGTCATCTTGAACAACTTCAGTCAATTTCTTGGAGGAAGAGGGGGGAGTTTTGGGTTCTTGCAACACTGAATGAACGGTGATATATTTTCAAGTCAGGATAGTGAGTGGCTTGGAAAGAAGTCTTGGTGTTTTCATGTATCTGTTGTCCTTGTCTTTTGAGATGGAAGCAGGTTTGGAAAGTGCTGTCTAAAGAGCTTTGGTGAATTCCTGCAGCGCATCTTGTAGATGCGACACCTTTGATTGCTGCAGAGCATCTGTAGTGAAGGAGTGAAATTTTATGAATGAGATGACAATGAAAAGGATTGCTTTGCCTTGGAAGGTGTCAAGCTGCTAGAGTGTTTTTGAAGCTTCACTCATCCAGGCAAGTCAGGAGTATTTCATCACACTCCTGACTTGTACCTTTGTAGGTGATGGGACAGGTCTCAGGAAATCAGGAAGTGCTAAAAGATTCCTCATTAGAAAACATGTATGATGGGCTCAATTCAGTTTCTGGTCAGTGGGAACCCGCCAATATCATGACTGTATGGTATTTAATGACAGTAATACCATTGAACGTCAAGGGATTATGGTTAGGTTTCTTCATGGTGGCAATTGTCATTGTTTGGCATGAATGGTACCTCTGACTTTTATAAGCCCAAACTGACACTGTTCAGGTTTTGCTTAGGGTCACTAATGGTGCAGAACCTTATGCAATAATCAGCAAGGGAAGATCACTGATGAAGCAGCTTGAAGATGCTTGGGCAGAGGATATTATCCTGAGCCACCCCTGCAGAGATGTCTGGAGCTGCGACAGTGATCTCAAGCAACCATAGCCATCATCTTTCGTGCCAAGTTTCAATCCAACCAATGGAGAGATTTTGCACTAAAGCTGTAATGAGGCCAGGACTTGAGTGGCCTTGGAATTTGTGGAATCCAAACTGAACATTAATGAACAGATTATTGTTTAGCAAATACTGCTTGATAACAATGTTAATGACACCTTCCATCACTTTAGTGGTGGTTGAAAGTAGACTGATGAGGCAATAATTAGCCAGGCTGGATTTGCCTTGTTTTTGTGTATATCTTGTGTTTTTGCATATCTTGGTAGTTTTCCACGTTATCAGGTACATACCAGTGTTAGACCTGTACTAGAACAGCATGGCCTTGGCCAGGGCAACTTGTGAAACAGGTCTTCAATACTATCTCCATAATTCTGTCAAGATCCATAAGCTTTGCAGTATCCAGTGCCTCCAACCATTTCTTGATATTACATGTAATGTGAATCGAGTAGACTGAAGACTGGTATTTATGATGCTGGGACCTCTGAGGAGGCTGAGATGGATCATCCACTTGGCTGAGGATTGTTGCAAATGCTTCATTTTTATCGTTTGCACCTGACTGTTGTGCACCCTATTATTAATAATGACAATGTTTGTGAAGTTTCCTCATCCAGTGAATTGTTTAATTTTCCACCACCATTCATGACCACATTTAAACTCTGCTGTCTTGCACCATTGTTGGTTGTGGAATCGCTTAGCATGTCTATCACTTGCTGCTTGTGCTGTTTAGTATGCAAGTACTCTTGTTTGTAGCTCCACCAGATTGATACCTCATTTTTAGGTATTGAGCCAGTATTGGTGCCCCCGTCTTGGTAATAAGACATAGGAACAGAAATTAGGTTATTCAGCGCATAGAGTCTGCTCTGTCATTCAACCATTGGTTGGTTTCTTGACTCCATTCTCTTGCTTTCTCCCCATAATCCTTGATCCCCTTGACAATCAAGAACCCAGCTATCTCCGTCTTAAATATACTCAATGGCCTGGCCTCGACAGCCTGTGTCAGTGAATTCCATACATTTACCACTCTCTGGCTGAAGAAGTTTCTCCTTACTCGGTTCTATAAGGTCTTCTCTTTATTCCAAGTATGTGCCCTCAGGTTCTCGTCTGTCCTACCAATGGAAAGAGCTTCTCAACATCCACTGTGTCCAGGCCATTCAGTATTGTGTAAGTTTCAATTAGATCCCTTCTCATCCTTCTAAATGCCATCGAGTATAGACCCAGATTCGTCAAAAGTTCCTCAATATATGTTTAGCTTTTCATTACTGGGACCATTATCATGAACCTCCTCTGAACCCGGTCCAGGGCCAGTACATCCATTCTGAGATAGGGAGCCCAGAACTGTGCACAATACTTAAATCATGGCCTGACCAGAGCCTTATAGAGTTTCAGAAGTACATCCCTCACTTTATATTCAAGTCCCTGCAAAATAAATGCCAACATTGCACTCACCGTCCTAACTACTGACTCAACCTGCAAGTTTACCTTGAAAGAATCATGGACTAGAACTCCCAAGTCTCTGCACTTCAGACTTCTGAAGTGTTTTTTTTGGCCACAAAGTTTCCAGTTATATGGAGTGCCACTCTACTCCCACACAATGAAGGGTATTCTCAATAGGAAGGTGGGATTTTGTGCAAACAAGGACTGTCCTGACAACTGCAGCTCTGGGAGGCAGATTCCTGAGGGTGAAGTCAAGTATTATTTTTCTTTCTTGGTTCCCTCACCACCTGCTTTTGACCCTGGCAGCTATGTACTTCAGGGCTCAACTGTGCTGCTGTGTCACTCTTGGTGCAGTCTCCCAGAGCACGTTCTGTGCCCTTGCTCCCTTGGAGCTTTCTCCAATGGGAAGAGTACTGATTCATCAGTTTTGGGCTGGAGTCTTTAGGGATTAAGTTCCAGGATTTTGACTATGTAACATTAAAGGAATATATTTCTAAGTTCGGGTTGAGAATTGATTCCAGGGGAACTTAGAGATGGTGTTCCCATATATCTGCTGATCTAGTTGGTCATAGTTATAGGTTTGGAAATACTGTCTGAGGAGCCTTGGTGAATGCCTACAGTGTCCCTTGCAGTTGTAGCCGCAGCGTGTACTGAGTCTTGATGGTAGAGGAAGTGAACATTAAACAAGAAATCCAAGATTCATCCAGTAAACCACTTAAGACAGAGAGGAGGAGAAATTTCTTCATAGTGATGAACCTGTGGAATTCACTCCCACAGGAAACAGTTGAGCCCAAAACTGGTAACAGTTGGTCCAAAAATTCAAATATGTTCACCACACCTTTTTAAAACTTTGTTTCAACAGCAAAAAAAACAACACAAGTGAATACAGAAATTGGAAAACAAACAACAGAATGTGTGGACAGTAACAGGCTCCAGAACCTTGACCAGTTGGTCATTCATTATTTGTGTGAACATTGGCAATGGGTTTGGTAGATTATTGAACAAGAGTTTCTGATATTGATCACAAATGGATCACATATTGGCTGACAGCTAGAAAAAGACAAAGGGCAGTTGTACTTCTACTGTCCTGGCTGAGACCAGCTAAGTGAGCAGACTAGGATTAGAAGTGAGAATTGAAGCAGGAGTAAACCATTCAGCCCTTTGAACAAGTTCCACCATTGATTGTGATCTTGGCTGGTCTTCCAACTCAATGGCTGCTTCTCACTTTTACCCTCCTGTCCTTTGATCCCTACATTCAAATCCTGGAAATGTTACCAGTTTTGGGCTCAACTGTTTCCTGTGGGAGTGAATTCCACAGGTTCACCACTATGAAGAAATTTCTCCTCCTCTCTGTCTTAAGTGGTTTACTGGATGAATCTTGGATTTCTTGTTTAATCCCTTCCTTTATACCTCCATACTGGGGCTTGCAGACAACATTTTCTGACCCTTGGTGTTTCTTACCTCAACCCATGCAGATTCAGCATCGTGATTTTCAAAGTCAATTTCCATCCTTACTATTGATTTGTTCTTGTCTAACAATTTTATCCCCCCTCCCCTTTTCCCTTTTTGTCTGTCTAATTACAACTGCATTAGTATTTATTTGCACTATTAATCAGAAAAGTGAATTCTCTACACATTAAGGCATAAAGAATTTAGACTTTTTAACCTCTTAGCTTTATTTTGCACTTTGGCCTACTTTTGTTTTGCCCCCCTTTTTATGCCTTTATGCTTTTGACATTTGTCTTTTGTTTCCATCTTTGTTTCTCCTCTTCCTCCTATCCTTGCTGTCACCTCCACTGTATGCATTTCATTTCTATACTCACTAACAGTGATGCAGTTATGGTCTGAATAGTCTAAACGTGTACAAATTCACCTTCATCTGTGCCCTTTCAATGTCTTTGTTTTCTAACATTAAGTTATACCACTTATACTTGCTTCAATGACCTTTTTCTGCAAAATGCAGTGCTCAACATTTCTCTGAATTGATTTGTTGATTTTTGTTCCCCTGTCCATCTTGCAGCCTCTTTCATACTTCCCCACATACTTCCTCCTAAATTGTTATTGTAACTAGTTGGCCCATTGGTCCATTGAACCAAAGTTGCTGTGGTGATTTTTACATTGATTGAGAGCCAATAGCAATATTGAACAGCTGGGTGATGGAGATCACTTAGTAGGGTCATCATTTATTCGGACCAGTTTCTAGTGATGCTCTACTGAAAGCTGCTCTTATGATGGTAACAGTGAAGTACAGGCAATTTTAAAAAAAGTCCAAACTTCCACAATTATAACATGAAGATCAAGTCGTTGCTGTAGAAGTGATGTGTAGTCCCAGGTGGTTGTCACAGGTACTCCTCCACCACCTTAATCTTTCTCCATGGCCATCTGGAAAAAGACTTCTAGATTTGATTTGATTTATTATTATCACATGTACCAAGGTACAGTGAAAAGAGTTTTGTTTTGCATGCAGTACAGGCAGATCATAATATGCAGAGATCATAGAGTGATTAAACAGAGCAAGGAATACAAAGTTATGGCTGCAAAGAAGGTGGACAAAAAGCAAGAATCACAGAATCTTGCAGTGCAGAAGAGATCTTTGGCCCATTTAGTCTACACCGACAAGTGAACTAGTCTAATTACATTAGTCCCACTTTCCAGCACTTGGCCCATAGCTTTTAATGTTATGACACTTCAAATGCTCATCCAAGTACTTTTTAAAGGATGTGAGGTTTTCTGCCTCAACCACCCTTCTATGCAGTGAATTCCAGATTTTCACCACACTCTGGGTCAAGTTATTTTTTCCTCAAATCACCTTTAATCTTGCCTTTAAGTCTAAAATTATGCCTTCTTGATATTGACCCTTCAGTTAAGGGGAACAGCTGCTTTCTGTCCACACTGTCCATGCCCCTCATAATCTTGCACTCCTGAGTGGTCTTCTCTCCGCTTTCTCTGCTATAAAGAGAAAACCCCAAGCTTATTCCAGCCTTTTTATAGCTAGACTGATCTATCCCAGGCAACACTCATGTGAATTTTCTCTGCACCCCTTCAATGCAATCACATCCTTCCTATAGTCCACTTACCAAATTACACACACAGTTGTATCTGTAGCTTAATAAAATCCTGTCAATCTCCAAGTTAACTTCCCTGTTCTTATAATCTCTACCACATATACTGTACTGTCTTAACTGATCTGTTAGCCTGTCCAGCCACCTTAAGGAATGTGTGAACAATCACTCTGTGCTTCCTAATGTTCTTCCAGTCATTGAGTACTTCTTTTCTTCCAAGGTACATAATCTCACACTTATCAGTGATAAATACTATCTGCCATTGAGCTGATGAATCTATCTGTATCCTCCTGTAATCCAAGAATTTTTCCCTCTGTGAAGCACCTGGCCAGTCTTTGTTAGCGAGCTTTGAGAAAATTTGTCACTAAGGTTGAGATTCTGGGTGTAAGTTTGCTCACTGAGCTGGAAAGTTTATTTTCAGATGTTTCGTTGCCATACTAGGTCACATCATCAGTGAACCTCTGGTGAAGCACTGATGTTAGTGATCCGCTTTCTATTTGTGTTTAGGTTTCCTTGGGTTAGTGTTGTCACTTCCTGTAGTGTTCCCATTGTCTTTCTCAGAGCGTGGGAAATGGGGTCCAAGTCGATGTGTTTGTTGATAGAGTTCTGGTTGGAATGCCATGCTTCTAGGAAAGTGGTGTCCTTCCTCATCTGCATGTAAGGATACTAGTGAGAGTAGGTCGTCTCTTTTTTCATTAGTGTTGCCCCCCTCGCACATCTTTCTTTTCACTCCCCTGACCAATGAAGTAGTTTGTAGGAATGCCAGAATATTAAGGCACTGAATCTGTTACTTGATCAAGGGCAAATTGTCTCTCCCTCCTAGTTCTTAATTCTTGATTCTGGAGATGAGCTTGACTTAAGAAGAGAGATTGAGCTTTTTAGGGTTATAGTCTTTAGAGTTTAGAAAACTGAGAGTTGATCTAATTGAAGTATATAAGATTATAAAGACAATGTAGATGTAGAAAGGATGTTGACTCGTGGAGCGATGTAAGGTGAGAGCTTATAGTTTTACAGAAAGGCATAACAGATTTAAAGCAGAAGAGAAATTACTTCTCTCGAAAGGTTGTGAATATGTTTAAGTCACTACCCCAGAATATTGAATATGAGGAGATAGACTTTTAATTAGTAATGGTTTGAAAAGCAGGCAAGAGGGTGGAGTTGAGGTTGAGATGACATTAACTCCAGTCGCCTCAAATGACGAAGCAAGCTTGAGCTAAATTGTCTACTCCTACTCCTTATTTGTAAAAATATATTGTTTCTAATCCTGTGCTGCTGTCTAAGATTTACCAATTTTTTTTTATGCTGTACGGTTCTGACTTGCTATTTGAAATAATTTAATCTGCTGTTAATGAATTGAAGATTCTCATTAAGTAATTATTACTTTGTGACTGGTTATATAGATTGGATACTCTTTCCTTTGAAAAAAAAACTTTTTTGAGAAATACTGAATTAGTGTTCATTTGAATCACAAAACTGAAATGTTTATCAGCTATCTTTACAAATATTCCTTGCATTCTAAATAATGAGCAAGAATTGTCTTGTGGTTTTTGCACATTATTCCTTCCTTTGATTGTAGGTCCAAAGAGCTGTTGAGTTTTTATGCTGAGATTGGTGACATGAATTTGATACAAATTGAGCATTATTCAGTCTGGTTAGAGATACAGTATTAGCATTTTGGGCATCAACTTGGAAGTGCTTTTTTTATGCTACATAAAATAGCACAGTCAGCCTGTCTGTAGTACTAAAATAAATCTCCACTCTCTTCCTCAGAGGAAATTTTGGAGCGGCAGAAAGCAAAACAAGAAGCAGAGATGGAGGAAGTTAAGCAAAAGGCAGCAGAACAAGCAGAGAAGGCCAAGAGAGAAACTGGGGATAATAGCCAAATGGAGATTGAGAGAAATAATGAAACGTCAGAAGAGCAAACTGAAGAGAAGGACAAAGATAGTAAAGAGGCTGAAGAAAATCTTCAGGCAAAAGGCACAGAAGGTAAATAGTGTTTTACCCCTGTGAAGTCTTACAAGGTTAACAATCAGTTGATGTCACCACTTAATTCATGCAGTAGAAGCACTTTGTTCCTGTTAATTATAAAACTAGATGAGTTTCAAATCGCATCTATGCAATGTTAATTCTGATCACCATAATAGTGGTAATTGTAACTAGATTCGAACTATAGTACTGAGGATAATTGTGGATTATATGTACACAAATAAAAGGTAGAGTTGTTCATTTTTAAAAACATCTACATTATGTTTATATCAGTCTGTTATTAATTGAGGTTTATTTGGAACATTGAAGATTCGTGCTTCATGACACTTTATTGACAAACCACAAAATCCAAGCAGATGCATGGGACTTTAAGTTGAAGCTGATTTGATTTTAATTACTATATAGATTCTGAGACCCACATTTTCTGTATCATTGAGTTGTGTTTATCTTATTGATGTGTTGGTTTCACCAGCACAATATTCCAATGAGTTCATACAACATGACTTTTTTGTTCTTGGGAGAAAATGTGCAAATTATGAGAAAAAAATTGTTTCATGTTCAGTGGTGATTGTAGTGGTGGCAGTGGAAGAACATGAATAGTGGTAGTTATTATGCAACTTACTTAGTACCAATTCAGTAAAAATTAGTCTAATTAATTAACACCAAAGGACTAAACAAGCTGGATGTTAACTTTATTCACTGTTTAGTAGTACTAACTCAGAATAGAGATTCAAAATTGTTTATGGTATCAAGGTTGTTTGGATGTGATATTGTCAAAAATTACTAATGTTGGGAAAAATTTCAAGTTGTCTTTGGAAGTATGCATTTCACATTTTCTCTGAGTAGTTGTTTTAGCTTGGGCAGAAGAAAATGCCAGGATGGTGTCTGATAGTTACGCTGAAAAAATCTACTTGTATTAGGCAGTTTTAAACACAACAAATCAAATCAGTTGTACATGCTGTATTTTAAACATGAATGTGTTTGTGTATCTGTATTGTAACATAGTGAAATAAGTGACATTTCTTAATTTGGATATTCTCAAAATATGACGTGCAAAACGTCCAAGGTATTTCTTTAGACTTATGGTCAGGGACATATTCAAAAGGTGGTGCTTGTGTTCTGCATTTTGCTATAGACCCCACACCTAGTGTCGATAATTGTAGCTCTGAAAATTCAGGGACTTTGAAGAGCGATGGCAGCAGCCAAAATGCTTCTGCAGATGAAAATAAGCCTTGCCCAGCGAAGGACACTGGAGAGACAGAGCTAGCAAATCCTCAAGCTGAGAAGCTGACCGAGGAGAAGAAACTGGCGGTCGAATCAGTACAGCTCCCCCTGGATAGAACAGGTACAGAAGGTGACTCATCATACCTCTGTGTGGGGGGAGCAGTTCTTTTCTCGATCATCATCTGAGTGAATGTACTACCTCCATCTTTGGAATCATGCATCACTTTTTTTTGTGTTCATGTTCTTTGCTTGCGGGCTGCAGTTCTAATTATCTGTTTATGAATCTATTAATTACTAAGTTGGTAATACAAATGATTTACTGACATTACTAATTTTTAAATCAGAAGTTGACCGTCAAATCTATCTTTGCTGTAAGGAGGACTTTTGCCTGCCTTACATGCCAAAAAAAACTCTTAACTTGTACCTTAAGTGATTTGACTGCAGTTTAATTGTAGCTTTTTCATCTTTTTGTTTCTTTAAATTTAGATTTTCATCTTTTTGCTTTCGAATGCACACCCAAATGTCCTCACTCAGCGTGCACTCCAGTACAATTTCAGGCTGGTTATTGGGCACAAGTATGAACACTAACTAACAAGTTCTCTGACCATGTCAGGGATACTAAGACTGATTTATGCTGCTTCCACTGTTGGCATGTCTGAAACCTGCTATCTGTAGACAAGGTCCATCGCTGGCTTGTATATTTCAATACAAGACGAGGCAATGGGCTGAGTCAATGAGTGTGTGTGTAATTATTTTCAGTAGACCATTGTTGTTTTACACCATGTCAAACACAAACATTTCTTAAGTTTAGTTTGTGCATGATGGAAAATTATTGTGTATTTGTAATGTTATCTCTGATTGGATAATTGATCTGCAGAGCAATGGTCCCTGAAGGAGGAAAATCTTTTGTAGATATTATCCTGTCAAATATCAGGCCCTACCAATGAGTCCCAAATGATTCAAATTAATGTCTCTGCTAACTTGTTGACATAATATTTTCATCTGTATACTTAATCTTCAATTATCATGGTTAGCAGGTGTCATCTCCAAAGAAGTATATCTTAAATTTCCTGTCATTTTTGACAACTATTATGACTTTTGTTTCAAATATTGATATTGTTGATGAACATATCAATAAGGTTCTTGAGAAAAATTGCATGCTTTTTTCCCCTAAGCAGTAAATAATAAACCAGAGTAATGCTCCTTTTTATTAAGGTTTGTATCTGAATTTCTGGATATTGATAGTTTGGAGATGATTTTCATGTCAACTTGTTCTAACAGATTTTACTTTTAGCTTATTTTAATACTTCATACATAAAGTTTATATTTGAAACAAACATTCGATAATGCTGAAATTCAGGGGCTATGTTTCATGAATGATAAGAAATAAAAATATCGTATGGTGGTTATTGTTGAAGAACTATTGGTTTGAAACTAGTTTTACAAAGATTCCTACAAAGGTGTTTTGCACTGTTGGCTCTGTCTCATTATTTCTTTCACTTACAGCAAAGAGCATTGCATACGCCTTGCTTTGATCATTAGTTTGTTTTGTTAACAGCTGCAAAACAAGTTTCACAGTGCAATTTCTATGAACTTCAGTGTCCCTTTTTTGCCATATATTTTAAACTTGATTACATTTAAATATAATTTTGGAAACATTCGTTTCAGGTTAGCATTTAGAAGTAACATGCTTTTTACAAATATTAATATTTTCTTGCTTGGCATCAGCACTCGGGCAAGATATAATTCAGTAAAAAGTCTTCCACTGGTCTCTGACCCAATCCTAGAACAGCACCACATTCTGTGCTAATGTAAATGTCTCAATATCTCTAACCATTCTTGTGATTTATCTGACTAAAAAAAAGTTTAGCCCAAAACTATTTTTACTTAATATAGGGCTCTCGCCCATCAAAAACCTGGTTGAGATTATCCTTATCTTTACATTAATTAAGGACATGGGCGGCACGGTGCCACAGTGGTTAGCACTGCTGTCTCACAGCGCCAGAGACCTGGGTTCAATTCCCGTTTCAGGCAACTGTCTGTGTGGAGTTTGCACATTCTCCCCGTGGGTTTCCTCCGGGTGCTCCGGTTTCCTCCCACAGTCCAAAAATGTGCAGGTTAGGTGAATTGGCCATGTTAAATTGCCTGTAGTGTTAGGTGAAGGGGTAAGTATAGGGGAATGGATCTGGGTGGGTTGCTCTTCGGAGGGTCGGTGTGGACTTGCTGGGCTGAAGGGCCTGTTTTCACACTGTAAGTAATCTAAAAATGTAAGTAATCTAAATTAAAACCTTAATTTTGCACAGGACAGTAATAGCCAAAACAATATATCTGGAAAGTATTATAGATATCAAGAAACGTTGCTCAAAACGAGGCAAAGTTAGATAAATAGAAGTGTGACTATAAAATACTTGAGGACATAAGCTGATGGAATGAACATATGAAACGCAGAAAGAAAAATTTTTAAAAATGCCTGCAGCATTAAATTTCATGATGATAAATCATTGTAAATTGAGGTGTAGTGGACAGTGAAGGAGGTTACCTTAGATTACAGTGGGCCATTGATCAGATGGGCCATTGGGCTGAGAAGTGATAGATGGAGTTTAATTTAGATAAATGCGAGATGCTGCATTTTGGGAAAGCAAATCTTAGCAGGACTTCTACACTTAATGGTAAGGTCCTAGGGAGTGTTGCTGAACAAAGACCTTGGAGTGCAGGTTCGTAGCTCCTTGAAAGTGGAATCGCAGGTAGATAGGATAGTGAAGAAGGCGTTTGATGTGCTTTCCTTTTTTGGTTAGAGTATTGAGTACAGGAGTTGGGAGGTCATGTTACAGCCGTACAGGACATTAGTTAGGTCACTGTTGGAATATTGAGTGCAGTTCTGGTCTCCTTCCTATCGGAAAGATGTTGTGAAACTTGAAAAAGGGTTCAGAAAAGATTTACAAGGATGTTGCCAGGGTTGGAGAATTTGAGCTATAGGGAGGGGTTGAATAGACTTGGGCTGTTTTTCCTGGAGCTTCAGAGGCTGAGGGGTGACCTTATAGAAGTTTACAAAATTATGAGGGGCATGGATAGGATAAATAGGCAAAGATTTTTCCCTGGGGTGGGGGAGTCCAGGACCAGAGGGCATAGGTTTAGGGTGGGAGGGGAAAGATATGAAAGAGACCTAAGGGGCAACTTTTTCACACAGAGGGTGGTCCGTGTATGGAATGAGCTGCAAGAGGGAGTGGTGGAGGCTGGTACAACTGCAACATTTAAGAGGCATTTGGATGGGTACATGAATAGGAAGGGTTTGGAGGGATATGGGCCGGGTGCTGGCAGTTGGGAATAAATTGTGTTGGGATATTTGTTCGGCATGGGTGAGTTGGACCAAAGAGTTTGTTTCCGTGCTGTATCTCTCTATGACTCAGACTCAAAGTAGTGGTTAAGTCATAGTTTTGGTATGTGTTGCTTTGACTACTATTTTATGGGAAGAATATTGCAATATCGAGAAAGTTTATACAGTGGATTCAGCAAGTGGTTGGAACTGTAGTGATATGGGATTTGAGATTCTGGAATGACTTCTGTCGGTCCTGGATAAACTATGAATATTATTAAATTTTACTTCAACCAGCTTGGCAAGAAATGTTTTCCAAGAAGGAATTTGCTTTGAGTGTTCCCCAGTTAATGGACAATCTTTGCACACGACCAGTTTCGCAACTTCTATTTGGTACCTGTCCCCTCAGACAGTCAAGTTCAAGAACGAAGTGTGCAAGAAAACATGGACAGCATCCCAGTATTCTGCAGGTTTTTGGATGCTGAATATATAACTATTTCAGAATGCTTCATTGAGTACTTTGTTATTGCAATCTTTATTAGTTGGTGATCTTGCAGTAGAAAACAATCTTAAAGTTTATCGGCCATGGAGTTTATATAACAAATAGTTGGCCATGCAACCCTCAAGACTGCTTTGAATCCCATCCCTGAAAGAGTTATTCTTCATGTTTATTTTAGATGAGCTTTTGTGACTGCATATATTTAGAATTTCCTTGCTGCTTAAGTAGTATATTGTACTACTGGGTCTGTGATTAAAGCACCTTTCTTTCTATGATTATATCTTTTTAAAATTCACTGCATGAGCCCTTTTGTATTTGAATAACTAATTCTTGTCCCTCCCACATTTTTCTTGAATAATTTAATTGTTCAAAATTCTATAAAATGCAGCATTTTAGGATTTTTTTCTCATGTTAAAATGCTGAAAGGGAATCATAATTGACTCTGTTCCCAAATAGTTTACTGGGAATATAGAGCATCATGCAAACTGGGTAGGTTTAATTTGACATTTCTGCAGGAATGGTAGTGAGACTACCACAACTTGCTTTGTCATCCAGACCAGGAAGAGTCAAATCAGTCATCTTCACTTCTAATTGGTATTCAGTGCTTTTATTTGCACTGGGAAGTATAGCCATTAGTTAAGGACAAGTTTGGGATAATGTTAAATATCTGCCTGGTCTTATGGTTTTGTATGAAGGATGACAATCTTGATGAGTTCCAGGCAGCCATGGCACTGTACCGAAGTATGGGTCAGCAACCAGAAAAAGGAGCACTAGGGTGTAGAAAGGGGAGGTGAGTGGATTGAATAGGATTTATAACAAATCTGGGACTTGTATGATATCAAGCTGTGATGTTTTCAACTGGTTGAAACATCAGTGGATTGGAAAGAACTACTGTTGTCACAGTCTACTCTGCTTTTGCGTAATTAAGAATAACCTTGTAAATTAAGATCTTGGTTAGTATAATTTAAATGGTTACGTCCTGCATGTCAATCAAATAAGAAGTTAAGAAAATTTGAGCTCTGTTTAACGGATCGATTATTAAACTATATGCCAAACAGTGTTCATAATTTCATTGTGGTTGATTGATTCTATTGTCCAGTGACTTTGATTGCAATTCATTGCCACTGGTTGTGAAGAAACATATTTGGATTGCTTTTCATGTTTAGTAAACCAATTTGTCATTATTTTCCACCACTTCAGAAGATGCTATTGAGACTTCCACTGATGCTGCAAACATTGCTGTGAAAGCTACATCATCACCGTCACCTGCTGATGATAGCACCAGCAATGTGGATTTGTCTAATGACACAACCACTCAGGATACCAGTTTCAAAATGGTTGAAGATTTAGAGAATATGGAGGGATCCTCTCAGTCTTCAGGAAATGGCCAGGATGAAACAGGTGAACTTAATTATTTCTATCAAAATGTTGACTTGTTAATCCATCATGTAATTTGAGTAATTGAAATCAGGACCAATAGCAAGTTTTAGCAGAACCAGTACTGGTCAAGATTGTATTTGCTAATTCAACTCTGGCCCCAAAAAAATTGACAAAACTGAAAGTTTCGTATTTTTTTCATGAAATAATATGAACCTTTGCTAATTTTTGTACAGGGGATTACATTTATAGTTTTAAAGTATGTCAAAGAAGATGATTGTCCGAAGAGTCAAAACTCCTGAAGCAATACTGGAATATTTAATAGGTTGCCTAACAGCGCACTCATGGGCAATATAGAGTCATACTACTGATTACAGTGGCATCTAGAGCTACACCTGAATATGGAGATTCTTCTCACTCAGGGGACAGTAATGATCTTGATGCATGCTAGAACCGAATTAGAGTGTGAGTTGCAGTTAACTGTCCAAAGAACATGGAAAATGCTTGGCTGAGAAAATTGAGTTGTTTACCTCACTCCTGAGCAACCATCTCCAAAAGTATCTGTATTATTTCCCCTCTTTTCTCCCACAATTTAATTTTTTAGTCCATTTTCTTATAAGCATTTACATATATGGGAAATTGGGAACAGAAGCCTACAATCATGTGATCAATGGTTTGGTACACTGATACACTACGCTATTGCAAGTATTTTGATGGATTTCATATGTAATTCTCTAGCTTTTAACATCTTTCCTGGATGTGTACTCCTGAATTTCAGAGTTACTTTTCATTAGACCCTTAGTTCCATATATTTATTGATTTCAAATTCACTAAGTGCCATGGCAGAATTTGAACCCAGGTCTCTGGAACATTACCTTGCTGTCTGGGTCAACAGTTTAGCAATAATACGACTAGGCTGCCACCTCCCTGTTGACCTTATATAGATAACTGTTTTCAGCCTTATTTTACATGCATTGTGGAAAAAACTTGTCTAAATTACTTTTAAAAAATACAAGTTTGTGCTTAAAATCTTCAACATGACATGAAGGAATTCCTGTAACACTCTTAGTGAGTCAATTGATGGAAAAACACTTTTTAAATCCATTTGTATCTGTGTGCTATTGTTTGTTGATACCACAGTTGAAAAAAAGGCTTTATAATTAATGTTGCATTAAAAAAGCTAAATCTATTGCAGAAGACAGTTTAGAGTTGATTGCTATAGGGGATTTCCTCAACCAAATTAATTACTTCAATTAATCATGTATCATGTAGAGCTTTAGTATGTTTCTCCAATCTTTTAGGAAACTGCATAGGTGATTTCTTATCGAATCCCACTTGCATATGATTTTCTTGTACCTTTAAGTTTTGAGACAGCTTATGAACACCGAACGGAGAATTCACTACAAGGGTATACAGGAAAGCCACACACACAGACCAAGTCCTAAACTATGAAAGTAACCACCCCAACACACAAACGAAGCTGCATCAGGACACTATTCAAAAGGGCCACAACACACTGTAGTACACCAGAACTGCAAAAAGAAGAGGAGGAACACCTATACAAGGTATTCGCCAAAAACGGATACCCGCGCAACTTCGGGTCTGGGTGGGTTACTCTTTGGAGGGTCAGATTGGACTTGTTGGGCCAAATGGCCTGTTTGCACACTGTTAAGGATTTTATGATTCTATCTCCTTTGAGCTTTCCCCCTCTCACCTTGAATGCATGCCCCCTAGTTTTAGGCATTTAATTCGACTGGGACAACACTACTATCGTAGGGCAAGCCAGACAGAGAACAGCCAGGGAATTCCTAGAGGCATGGCATTCATCCACAAACTCCATCAACAAACACATCGACCTGGACCCAATATACCAACCACTACAGCGGACAGCTGAAACTGACAACTGGAAACGGCAGGGACAGACCACTATAAACACCGGAGGAAACATCAAAGAAGCGCTTCACAGGAGGCTCTCAAGCACTGATGATGTCGCCTAGCCAGGGGACGAAACGTTTGCAACAAAAACTTCCAGCTCGGCGAACAGAACCACAACAACGAGCACCCGAGCTACAAATCTTCGCACAAACTTTGAACCTTGATTCATGTTAAAAACCAAAAACCTAGTATTATGGAACTGTTACTTTTGAAGAGGTTTCCCTAAGCTGAAGGTTTTTAAATAAAAATCAAATGTATTATGAAAACTTTTCGTGTTTCATTCCGCGAGGATTGCGGAAAAGGGATTCGTTTAAAGTTTTGTGGAAACACTTAGAATGGTTTCCTTAAGAGGTTATTGGAAGGTGTCCAATGTCATTGGAGTTTTTGTTTAAAAATGAAAGTTCTTAGAAATAGCATGACTGATGATAATTGCTTGTTCAGCTTTTGACCTAGTTAGGTGTGTTTTTTGAACAGTTCCTGGCTTGGAGAAGGTTCTTGTGTTTTATCTGTCTCATTCGGAGGGAAGGCTACAAAGAATGAGCTGAGTTGGAAGGGAAGTTATTTTAATCAGGTTGTTTGGACATGCTGTGACATATTTCCAGGAGAAGTAGGTACTTTGGTTTATGAATTTCTTCTGAAAGTGTCAAAAGAGCATCTCAAAATTGCACTTTCTGAACAAATTGTGCTGGAAGGCTTCAAAGATAATTATTCATCATTAGTAATAGCCTCACATGCCGGAGTTCTCGAACAACAGACTTTAGGACGTCAAGAAATACCAGAAGATCATACCCAGAAGTAGACCATAGAATCTGCTGCAACATTTGATGAGATCATTCTGATCTGAGAATCCTCCGTTCCACTTTCCTGCTTTATTGCTATAACTGTTGATCTCCGTAATGATGAGGAAAAAATCTGTCTTAGGCCTGAATATACTTAATGATCAAGCCTTGATAACTCTCGATAGTAAAGAATTCTCCAACTTGATTGGCCTCTGAGAGAAAAGATTTTGAGGTACTTCCTTCCCCTTAACCTTCAGGTGCATGTGCTCAGTCCAAGACTGAACTTAATTAACACTTTGGCCAAAGTGTTTGATTTTAGAACACCAATCTCTACTGAGAAATCTCTTTAACTTTAAGAATATATATATGTTTGCGTTTTGTGTTTGCATGCATGAGAGTTTTGGGATATTTAGAAGGATAAGCATATATTTCTGTGTTACTGACTGTGTAAACCAGTTATTGCACCTTTTGATACATCAATAATTGTGTTCATTACGAAATCTGCTTGATATATCCTGTTTAAATCCTGACAGAGATTTGATGTTTAATTGATCATGTTAACTGGAATAAGTATTTTTGTTATGTTGTGATCTGTGGAGGAATGGGAATTAAGTAATGGTGGACTCTAGCCTCCTATCATTAAAAAAATACAAATGAGTAGGATATGATGTGTAACAATATATCTAAGATTGTTTGAGTGAATTATGCATTATCATTGATAACTCACTAGTAATTGTTTGCTGTAGAATCAGCAGAATTCAGCGGTGATAAAACATACGGTGAAAATGGTGATTCCTCTGGAGCTGGTAAAGGATCATCTATCCCTACTCGGATGGTCACAAGGTTACGGAACCCTGATAGCAAGTTGAGTCAGCTTAAGAGCGCCCAGGCTGCAGCTGCAGTGCATGAAGCAAATAAATCATTTAAGGAAGGCAGAGAGGTGAGAGACCAGCTTGTACATAATCCTAGATATAAATTGAATGGCATTGCAAACAACACGTAGAGGTATATATTGATCAACTAAATTTCTCTTTAAACTTAAGGTAACTTTAGGTATTCTTTTGAATTACCTGTAAGTCTTAGATCTTTGAGATATTTCGTCTGCTTACCACATTTACTACAAGAACATAAACTGTGGAGCCAGTGAAAGATTTTTAGGCCATCAACTCCACCTCATGCAAATTTTATTCATGTTGCCTCTCTCCTGATCCCCCACTGCAACTTCTTGATGTTTACATGAAGATATCCATTTATTTGTCTTCCTGGCAATAGTGGAGGAGAAGGGAATACAGCAATGTTATTAATACTTCCATAACCACCAATGCTCCCTCTTCCAGAAATTTTGAAGTTTAACTACCTTCTCAAGATGGCTGTAAATTCAGCTTAAACTATTTATAGATATTTATATTGAACTAGCAAACAGTGTAGAATTTGGAGCATGTATTAATATAAAATGGCATGTTGGGCTTATTTACTTTTCAGGTCCTGGTGGTGAATTCACAAGGGGAAGTTTCTCGTCTGAGTACAAGGAAAGATCTGGTGATGAAGGGAATTGTGAACAACTTGTTCAAGTTGGGTCAAGAGGGAAAGTATCGTGTCTACCAAAACCAATACAGCACCAGCACCTTGGCGCTCAACAAGCATCAGCACCGAGAAGATCATGACAAACGAAGGCATCTTTCACATAAGTTCTGCATGACCCCTGCAGGCGAGTTCAAGTGGAATGGTGCTGTGCATGGGTCAAAAGTACTTACAATATCTACTTTAAGACTGACCATTATCCAGCTGGAGAATAATATCCCATCCTCATTCCTGCATCCTAACTGGGCTTCACATAGGTGAATGGAATTAGTTTCTTTGCGTGTTTATAGATTGTACTTTTATGCTGCTTAATTTTCTTCTGAGTTTGAAATCAATAGGCAATATTGCAATTTCAGCAAAAAATGTTTATAGAGATAACTGGGAAATATAATTTGCCTGCTGCAGTTTGCCACCAAGCTGTTGTTTTAAACACCAACATATAAATGTATCAAGCTGAAATATTGGTCTTGGCAAAACTGGTGATGTATGTTGAAATGATAGAGGACACCATCTAATGTTCAATACTTGAAACTGTTTTGGCTACCTTGATTATTCGAACGACGCAGACAAGGAGTATTTTGTTTGGATAATCGAATGTTCGGATTACCCAAGCATTGGGACTTTGAGATCTTGTTTGGATAATCCGAAATTCGGATAATCAATGTTCGAATAACCGAGGTTGTTCTGTGTTGTGGATTTCAGCCTAGTTTTCAGATGAAAGCCGCTTAAGTCGAAGGCACATCTTTGAGGCTTTGTGAGTGGAGCTAAGAAATAAAGAGGAGATGGTGGTCTTATTGAGGTTGTACTATAGGCCCCAAATAATCAATGGGAATTAGAGGAAGGGGAAATAGGGCAGGACAGGTACTGAGGTGACAGTGAGGGAGGACTTTGGGACCAGTGACCATAGTTGTATTAATTTTTAAAATAGTTATGGAGAGGGACAAAACTGGTCCACAGGTTTGAATTCTACATTAGGGCAAGGTGAATTTTGGTAGAATTAGACAGGAGCTTGCAGGGGTTGTTTGGAGTAGTGTGCTTGCAGGCAAAGTGGGAGGGCACTAAAAGTGATGCAGCTAAAGTTTAAGGTCTATATGTTCCTCTGAGGGTAAAGGGCAAGGTTGGCAGGAATAGGGAATCCTGAATGACAGGAAAAAGTGAGGCTTTAGTCAGAAAAAAAAGGTGGTGGTGTAGCTCAGGTACAGACAACTGCAATCGGGGAAATCCTGGTGGTATACAGGGAATGCAGGAGTCCACTGAAAAAGGAAATCAGGAGGGCAAACGGAGGGTATGAGAGAGCCTTGGCTGAGAAGATTAGGGCGAATCTGAAGAGGTACTTGAAGTATATTAAAGGAAAAATAATATCTAGAGAGAGCATAGGGCCCCTCAAGGACCAAAGTGGGCATTTATGTGTAGCACTGCAGATGGGCAAGGTTCTAAATGATTATTTCTCAGCTGTGTTTACCATGGAGAAAGACATGAAATCTTGGGAACTTGGGGAAATTCGTGGTGATATCTTGGGCACTGTGCATATCACAGTAGAGGTGTTGGATGAATTAGAATGTATGAAAGTGGATAAATCTCCTGGTCCTAACCAGATATATCCAAGAAAACTGCAAGAGTCTAGAGAAGAAATTGTGGGGCCCTGGCTGATATTTCTGCATCATCGTTAGCCAAGGGTGAGGTCCTGGAAAACTGGAGGATAGCCATTATTCAAGAAGGGCTTCAATGAAAAGCCTGGGAACTATAGACTGGTAAGCTTAACATATGTGGTGGGTAAGTGACTTGACAAGTTTTTGGGAGATGTGTGTGCATTTGGAAAGGCAAGGTTTAATTAGGAGTAGTCAACATGGCTTTGTGAATGGGAGATCATGCCCCTCAAACTTGTTAACTTCTTTGACCAGGAAGGTTGATGAGGGCAGGGTGGTACATGTAGTCCATATAAGGCCTTTTATAAGGTTCCATGTGGTAGGCTGTTTTGGAAGGTTAAGATTGCATGAAATCAAGGGGGAGCTGGAAAACTGGATACAAAATTAGTTTAATGGTAGGAAGCTGACAGTAATAGTGAGAGGATGCATGTCAGACTGGAGGCCTGTGACTAGCGGAGTGCCTCTGGGGGTCACTGTTGGGCCCATTACTGTTTGTTATCTATGTCAGTGATTTGGATGAGCATGTACAAGGCATGATTAGTAAGTTTGCAAATGACACTAAAATAGGCAGCATCGTGGACAGTGAGGAAGGTTATCAGAAATTGCAGCAGGACCTTCATCAGCTGGGGAAGTGGGCCGAGAAATGGCAAATAGAGTTTAATATAGCTAAATGTGAGATGTTGCATTTTGGAATGTCAAATGAAGGCAGGAGTTTCATGATGAATGGTAGGGCCTTAAGGTGTGTAGTGGAACAGAGGGACCTTGGGCATGAATCCAAACCAATGCAAATTACTGCTACCGAGGATGACTTTAACTCTGAGGTCATGAGTTAATTATGTCACATTATACAATAGCAAGTCGAATATAACTTGCAGATCTGGCAGCATCTGTGGAGAGAAAGTAGCGTTAACATTTGGAGTTCTGTGATGGTTCTGACGAAGAATCACCAGACTTGAAACATTAACTCTGCTTTCTCTCCACAGATGCTGCCAGGCCTGCTGAGTTTTACCAGTAATTTGTTTTTATTTCATATCTACAGTTCTTTGTTTTATTTTATTCTGACAGTTCCAAAAACTGCAATTCTAAGGAACAATCTGAAAAGCAATTTATGAATTCCTGATGCACATTTCTATTGCCAATTTGATCTTTCTATTTACTTTAAAATCACCTGTGATTTAATGCGGTTGCTTTATCAGAAACATCCAATATTTCTTTTATACTTTGTCCCACATTGTGATCATTGTAATGGGGCTTGTGGACCACTTCTTTCTCCTACTATTCAGTACCTTCAATCAAACTGATTCTACATCCTAATCTCCTCAGCCATGACTATTTCTAACCGTTATGTAAATGCATCCTTGATGACAGAGTTACGCTTCCATCTGGCTTCCTGAATTCTTGAAGGTCATATTTCCCTTGATAATATTAAGAACCCAATCCTTGCCATCCTGAAGCCATATCTCTCTTTTGGTTATCAGTTGTATTTGTTTACATCAAAGTGTGCTATCAATTTGTTTATTTTTGAATATACTGTGTGTCCATAATGGATAAGCAGCCTTTATTGTTATCTTTTAACATTAAGTCTTGACTGGTGTTATCCAAGATTGTTTTTGTTTTTTTCTGCTTCCTGACATTCTCCTCTTAATTTCCTGTATCAGTCTTTTCTTGTCTTACTCTTTTGATATGTAAAACATCTTTCCATATTTGACCTCTTGCTCCCACTATTTATGGGCCAGTGACCCATGAAATGGAACTCCATTCTGTCACATCAATCTGTCAGCTACCTTTCCACTTGCTGCCATTGTGGGATTTGAACCTCTGACTGAGAGCATTCGACTGAAATTCAGGAGTACTAGTACAGTGTCCACACATTGCCATCTGTCCAGCCACCAACTACCCTTGCCCTTCTAACAGGGGAGAGGTTGTTAGTTTGGAAGATGTCATTGCAGAGCTTTAGTGAATTGTTGCAGTGCATCTCGTAGATGATACACATGCTGCCACTGTACACTGGTGATGGAAGAGGGTGATAGAGTGCCATCCAAGGAGGCTGCTTTGCCATGAATGGTGTTGAGCTTGTATTATTCGAGATATTCTCTTCCAAGCAAATGGAGAATGTTCAGTGAACTCCATATTTTGATTTTGCAGGTTTTACAAACTTCAGAGACAGAATAAACTTGCATTGTTGATTTTACTGATGTATGTGCAATAATCAACTTTGTTTGAACAAATTTTTTCAGATCTAATTGGATAAAAGCAGTCCAGATGTGCAGTAAACCAAGGGAATTTGCACTAGCTCTTGCAATCCTTGAGTGTGCAATCAAACCTGTTGTCATGCTTCCAGTCTGGCGAGATTCATTAGGGCATACCAGGTGATTTTGTTGCCTTTTCTATTTTTTTGGTATAACCTTAGCTTAATACCTAATTATTCTTGCAAGCTTCTTTTTAAAAAAAAAGTAAATAAAGGTTGATCACCACCTCTTTTTTTACCTTTTAAATAGGAAGATAGAATATCCTACCAAGAACTTAATCAGAATGTGATTTTATTTTCCATTATAAATAAAATACAGAATAACACTAGGTAATCTAGTATCTTAAAAAAAAATTAATGTACTGCTTTACCTGTATTTTCTGAGGGATTGATATGAAGTCCCCCTCATGTACTTTTTTCCCACATATCTCCAGTTATCATTATCGGTTTGGTCCGTTGACAGGATAATGCATGGCATGAAGGGGGTCAAAAATATGAAAAATTATTGGGAGCCATTGTTCCAAAACCATGTGATCTAGCTGGAATATAATGAATATAGGTATTTAAAATAACAAGTAAAGGTATTTAATACCAACATGTTTGACACTGCAATATAGTTTATAGGTTTTACTTGAATTATGTTCTGTGCTTCTAAATCGTAATCTCTAAAATACCCATCACTGGTTATCAATGACCCGTGAAACTAGAAAGGAAATAAAAAAAAGTTGGATAATCTGGTCTAGTTTTCGAGTGGTCATCATGAATTCTCATTGAGACATAAATCTTTATTTGGGTCTGTAGAAAACTAAGATAATATTCCTGCATTGATCACAGGTTTTATCGATTAACGTCAGTTGAAAGAGAAGAAAAGGAAAAAATTAAAAAGCGAGAGCGGAAACAAGAGGAAGAGGAAGTTATGCAGCAAGCTACTTGGGTGAAATATACTTTCCCTGTAAAGCATCAGGTAGGTTGTCAGGTTACCACTAATTATGGATATTTTCTCATGACTTAGCAAGAACATAAGTCATCGATCTTTGATACAAAAATAATTAAATGAAGTAGTTGAGTTGACAGTTAAAGATTCAACAGTATGGTTGAACTATAAGACTCTACACTTAAGGTGAGTCAGTTGTTAGCTGTCTGCTAGAGTAATGATATTCTTAACTCCAAACCACTGGAAAATTTATACAGACCTGCCAATTGGATAATCACTCATTAACAAAGAAGTATAATTCAAAGTTTTTTCCGCTCTGGTGATGTGTCATCAGGGACTAGAGACATGATAGGGGAGAGAAAGTGCAATATTTTGTTATTTAAACTGCATAAATTTAACTTGACATTAACACAGGTATGGAAACAAAAGGGAGAAGAATATCGTGTAACGGGATATGGTGGTTGGATGTGGATTAGTAAAACTCACGTCCATCGTTTTGTGCCTCGGCTACCTGGAAATACGAATGTACATTATCGGAAAGAGCTGGAAGGTATGTTTCAGCTCCGCCGTGGTTGATTGTGCTGTGCAATATTTCTTCACTGTTGAGCATTCAACATTTTTAATATCTTGACAATTCACATCTCAGTAACAGAAAAATAAGATTGTGTTGTAAACTGCCGTTGTTGAATTTGAAGAAAAAAGTCTCTGCTTATGAATAAGAGATCTCCTTTTTGACTCGTTGTTTGAATGACGAGTTCTCTTCCCAGAAAGTTGCAAAAGTTGCATCTTTAATTTATTCAAGGCCGTATTGTTAATAATTTTGATAGACAAGGATTCAGTGTTTATGGGATGCAAACAGGAATTGGGGCACGGAACCACACCAGATCGGCCATTGAATGGTGGAGCAGGCTCAAAGGACTATGTGCTCTCAAGTCCAATTTCTTTTTAAATTCTGATGTTAAAAAAAATTGCAGTATGAAAATTTTTCAAGATAAACCTGAACTAAATATCTTAAATGCAAATTTGAGTGCTCTTTACTTTATTTAGTATTATTACTGGACGTAGGTTTGCCTACTGAGCTGGAATGTTTGTTTTCATGAAGCGTTTTCGTAATAACGAACCTTCCAGCTCAGTGAGCAAACCTACATTCAGAACCTCAAACTAAACTACAAATCTTCTCAAAACTTGCTAACATTATTACTCTCATAAAATGTAAACCAAATTACATTTTACTTTGCTCGAAAACTATGTGAATCCATGTAAGTTTCTGTAAATCTGTTTTTTAGATTAGAATCAGTCTGACCATTGTGGCACACAGTCTCACACATGGCAGCTCGCACCTTCAATGCATTATTTGGGCTCACATGACACCAATTGTTAAAGTTCACTTGAGAATGTAACTTTTTTATAAAAAAAAGTTTTGCAATTTACATATGAAAGAACTGAAACCAATATGGTCATTCTGAAATGCTTTACAGGTCTTTTTCGATATATAATTTCAGTTTCATCACACTAAACTTTTGCTATAAATTCTGTGTCTTAGAATCTTGTATTCCACAACCATCTGATTAAGGAGCAGTGCTTTGAAAGCTAGTGCTTCCAAATAAACCTGTTGGACTATAACCTGGTCCAGTCCAGTCCAACACCGGCACCTCCAAATCATTACACTCAATCAAGCTCTAAGAGTGGTGATTCTGCAGCTTCTGTTTGATCCTGATTGCAATTGTGATTCAAATTAGATTCTTAAAATTTACTATTAGAGTTAATGGTTTAGGAATACAGGTTCATCTGTCTAAAATATGAAGGGGTTTGCCAATCTATTAGGTGACCAGAAAGATAATGCAAAACTGGATCAAGATGAGTGTTCTTCTACAGTAAAAATGGAGTCTGAAGGCTGTAAGAAACATCAATCATCTCAAGACTCTAAAGATCTGCCAGAGAATGATACAGTCACAGATAAGTCATTTGAGATAAAGTCAGAAGAGGAAGACAAAGTAGAAGAAAAGGAGGAAGTAATGGAAATTGACGCAAATCCTGTGTCATCACAAACTCCAAAGAGAGGTAATAATGTTATATGCCTCAGTTATAAGGCAACCCCTTACTATTAACAAATGCATGTTATTTTTAAAAACCAGGTTATTTCCATTCTATATATTCCCCATTGAATATATTGCATATATCACGAGCCCCAATTATCTTGGTAGATTTGTAGATGATTATGAACTGCATTATTTCAGTGACATGGAAGAGTAGTATATGGATAATCTCCTCCCTGTTGCTTTGCATTTCGCGATATATCAATTGTGGAATCTTTTGTGGTCCTGTCTTACTGCCAAGTAGTGAGAGTTGGAAGAGCTTCCACTAAGCTGTAACAGTGCTTTGCGAAATGCTATATTTGCAGGATATGCAAGAATAAATCTGGTGCATGTGGAAATGAGACTTTCAAAATGTATCTTCATCTGTTTGGAAGGTATAGGTGTTACTTGTGTGGTAGAAATTTCATGAAGTGTGCATAAAAATGTGAATATCATGAATTGACAAGTCGAAATTAGTACAGTGACATCACTTGAATCCACATTAATATCACACATTGATGTATTTTGTATTGGGAATTAATCTTTCTGGAATGCAAGTTAAATGAAAGTAATTTAAATAATTATTAAGCAACTGAGACCGTTACCATATGCACAGATGTTCTGACTTAGGAGTACACTGCATGTTATTTTAATCCAGTAATGAAATAGAACAGGCAAAAGAGAAGAAGTAGTTGATGAAATTGAAATCCATGAGTGTTGAATGGTCTTGGTTAGCTTTGCTCATTTGTGATAATATAACAATTCAAAAAAAAAAAAGAAAAGAGACTAGATTGTGATCTCTTGGAGAATTTTGCTTGGAATTCTGCTTTTTCTCACTAATTTGGGCAAGTGCAAATTTTCTACTCTCATTTGAGATTTGATGCCCTGTGAGTGAATCCAGTTTTCTCTCCTACATCAAGGTTTATGATGTTTGAAATAAGTTAACTCTTTCCCGTCGTCTTTTGTTTCTCTAACCCTTTCCTTAAAGTTCCTTGTATCTAGGTCAACCTAAATGATTCACTCTGAGGTTACTCGTTAAGTCACTTGGCCACTTCATTGGACTGACACATGGTCAGACTGGGAAATGTCTTTCAGAAAACTTTGAGGGAGGGCAGTTTCCCATTATGCAACTCTTAATGCTAACTATTTGCTTTTTCTTCTTTTAGAGAACAGTGAAAATATCAGAACTGATGGTGATAAGTTCATAAAGGATGAACCAATGAATTTGGATGAGTCCAGAACTAAATCCAATTCACAAGAACAGGAAAGCAATATCTCTACTGATCTTATCAATGTGAGTGAAGCCTTTCAACTCAGGACTTGGTATAAAAAGAGAGTAAAAACATCAAAATTGGATGGACTGCTGGATCGGCGAATAAAACAGTTTACGATGGAAGAGAAGCAACGTCAAGAAAAACTGAAACAAGAAGCTTTAATGAAATTCCAGAAAAAAGAACACAAAGGTGCAACTGAACCACAGAAACCTGATCAGGCTGGAAGCTGTATTCAGAAAAAACCTGGAGCAGTACAAGAAAAAGAACATATGGGTCAGATCTCTCCAAAGCTCACCTTTGAAAGCTCCGTGGCGTCAGTTCAAGAAAATGCCATCGAGAAAAGTGAAGCGTCGGTGCAAGAAAATAATCCAGTTTTAACACCCTTAAAGGATTCAGATATTGACAATACCAAATCAAACCAAAAACTTACGAAAGATGCCACTGAGAATAATAATGAATCGGTGGTCACGAGCAATGAATCCAATGACCTGCATTTAAAAAATCAGGAAAATGGAGCCGAAGGCAGCTGCGTGCAGTCGGTTATGGGAAAAAATTCTGTAAATAATAGTTCTGATGTGAAAAATGAGCAAGTTGGCAAGATCGGTGAGCCATTGGCAGGAGGAGGAAACCACGACAATCTAAACACAAAGATGGAAATGGGTGTTGTTGAAGGGAGTAGTGGTCTAATGGAAACTGATGAAAACATTGAAAGAAACAACCCTGAAATTAAGATAAATAAAGAGATTTTTGGAATTGTCTATCCTGAAAAGATCGAGCCACAAACCAATGAAGCAATTTCTGAAAAATGTGTTGAATCAATGATTATTGAGGAAAATGGTATAAAAGAATTACATGTCCACAAGGAAAGCAATAGTATTGAAAGTCAGTGCTTTGAAAAAATGGACATAGATGACAATATGGAAACTAAGATTTCTGAAATCCAAACAGTAGATAAACTAGAGCATCAGTACCTAGTTGATCAGGTTAATGGAAAAGTTGTGGAATCAAAATCAACTGTTATGAAAAACTCTGAACTGGTGCCAACTGAAGCATCTGGTGTTGCTGTTAATAATATAGAACATGTTAAAGAAAAGAGCAGCATCAAAGTGAACTCTGAAAATGAAACAAAGTCATCAGCAAGAGATCCACTGGTCAGGCTGGTTATGAATGGGGATATTACCATAGTTGACCTAGAGGAAAAGTCAAATCGAGTAGAAGGAAGGACTGTAATAGCTGCGCATTCTAAGGTTCAAGATAATATAATAGCAAATAATGATAATGCAGTGTCCCAATTGAAGGCACCCAGGCTAGATGATGCGATCCCACAGGTGAAATCACCTAAGTTAGATCCTGTCCCACAGTTAAAAGCACCAAGGTCAGATGATGCTGCCTCCCAAGCAAAGGGACCCAGCATAGATAATGCTGTTCCACATGTAAATGCACCCAGAGTCGATGATTCAGTCCCACAGCTAAATGCACCTAGCGTAGATGATGCTGTCCCTCAAGTAAAGGCACCCAGAATAAGTGATTCAATCCCACGGATAAAGACACCTAGATTAGATGATTCAGTCTCGCAGGTAAAGGCACCCTGTGTAGACATTTCAAACCCACAGATCAAGGCACGGAAGTTAGATGATTCAATCCCTCTGATAAAGGCACAAGTGAATCCACCCAAGTTAGAACCCGTACTATTGCAGGGAAGTGAATCAGGGTTACTTAATATTTCTGAGGTAGTAAATTCATCCAAAGAGTCAGACCTTTTAAATGTTGATGTGGATAAATCATTAGAGACTGAAAATAGAGCAAAGCTATTGGAAATAGATGGACAGCTGCATAAAAAAGCTGTTTCTCCACCCCTTATTTCAATATCAGACTCCACTTTGAGTAAAAGCTTCAGTGAGCAAAATGGGATGCAATCAGAAAATGAAATGGGTGGTGTCAATGGGGATCATGAGGTTAAAACAATTATTACTGAAATGACTACCACGACTACAACCATTTCGACCCAGTCCAAAACTGTTGTTAGTGTAACTGAAGCTTCTTCTCCACAGAGCAGTGTTCCATCAGTGGTGTCCTGTCTCAAGAACTGTGCTGTTTGTTCAACCACAACTACAACCACAACAATCACAAAAGTGACCACACCAAAACTGGACTGTACTGTGGATGCTGTGACAGTCACAGAAAAAACTGTTGTCACAACCACAGTGACTGACTGTGTGGCTACTCCAGGTGGGATGTCAACAACTACCATGACAGTAAGTAAAGAATATTCCACCAAGGACAAAGTAAAACTAATGCGGTTTTGTCGCCCCAAAAAGACCAGGTCTGGCACGGCCCTGCCTTCATACCGTAAATTTATTACCAAAAGCAGCAAGAAGAGCATATTTGTCCTACCCAATGATGACCTACGGAAATTAGCCAGGCGATCTGGTATTCAAGAAGTTCCAGGATTTAACTACAATGCAAAGCCTGCACAGGACATCTGGCCATATCCATCACCGAGACCAACGTTTGGCATTGCATGGAGGTATTCTAATTTAACTTTAAACCCCTCAGAATAGTTACTTTAGGAGTGACATTCGGAATTGGTTTTTTTTCCCCATTCCTGACTGATGTTAGTACTTGAGGGTGGTTATCACAGTTCAATGTTTTGCCAATTTTCTACTCATTTTTACTCTCTTTTGATTGTTGATGACACCTCTGAGGTGGCAGCCTTTTAGTTGCTCAACAAATATCCACAACTGAAGTGTGGTCTTGAATGGTGAAAGCTGGTAACCGAATGAATCCTGGAGTCTCTGTTAAAATGCAAAAACCTAAAAATTAAGAGCACGGGTAAGCCATTCGATGTAGCCAGCCTTCTCCAGGAGTTACTAATCTCTGGACTGATGATCTACCTCCATTTCATTGATCACCATATCTCCCTTGATTACCTTAGTATCCAAAGACTGTCTTGGGTATACTCAGCAATTGTCCTTTGTGGACTGTAGATAATTACTTACCAACTAAACTCGATTCCAGCACTGCATGTTCTTCACAGGTGTGCTTTCAGCTAAAGTATAAAACTTATTTTTCCATCCTTCCTCCTGTGGCTCCAAAGCTAATTTTATTGCATGTATATCCACTTTAGCTGAGATCAACTAACACAGGATCAATTAATAGGTTAAACCTGAAAACTTTGCTTGGTTATACTACTAATTGATTTAACAGAATTCATTTAGTTAACAGCTTTCACTATTCAAGAACACACTTCAGTTGTGGATATTTGTTGAGTAACTAAAAGACTGCCACCCCTGAGAGATGTCGTCATCAACAATCAAGGGAGTTCCTTTGACATGTATGAAACCATCTCATGAGTTATACAGGTCCTTAACATGTCAATGATTCCACAGTGTACCAATATTTGAGAAGCTGAATTATTAAGAAATCTGTTGTTTTTAGATTTAATGTAAATTAATGGATTATCTATGTTTAGATCAGTATTACTTTTATTAGTAATGAAAAAAGCAGTTATGCAATAATATTCTGAAAATGGTCCATGAAGTAAACATTCCTTTTGGCGCTTAATACATGGATTTGAGTTGCCAGAATTTGTTTTCTGCTTGTCGTTTTTCACGTTTTTACTAGCTTCATTCTCAACTGATTCCTTGTTTTAATTATTCTTTGTCCTGATGCAGAGTAGCTACTTGTGCTGCCTGAAATGCTGGCCTTTGCATATTAGGTCAGATCCATATTAACACATTTGTTTAATTGGTAAATGAGGATAATTTACTACTTTTGCAGTTTTCTGTAACTAATTCTATTAGTTTTAAAATAGTGATGGAAAAGGATAGACCAGGTCTAAAAGTTGAAGTTCTAAATTGGAGAAAAGCAATTTTGACGGTATTAGGCAAGAAAGAAGATTGATGAGGGCAGAGCAGTAGATGTGATCTATATGGACTACAGTAAGACAAGGTTCCCCATGGGAGACTGATTAGCAAGGTTAGATCTCATGGAATACAGGGAGAACTAGCAATTTGGATACAGAACCGGCTCAAAGGTAGAAGACAGATGGTGGTGGTGGAGGGTTGTTTTTCAGACTGGAGGCCTGTGACCAGTGGAGTGCCACAAGGATCGGTGTTGGGCCCTCTACTTTTTGTCATTTACATAAATGATTTGGATGCGAGCATAAGAGGTACAGTTGGAAACAGACCCTTCGGTCCAACCGGTCCATGTCGACCCAATCTACTCCAACCTGCCAGCACCCGGCCCATATCCCTCCAAACCCTTCCTGCTCATACACCCATCCAAATGCCTCTTAAATGTTGCAATTGTACCAGCCTCCACCACATCGTCTGGCAGCTGATTCCATACACATACCACCCTCTGCGTGAAAAAGTTGCCCATAGGTCTCTTTATATCTTTCCCCTCTCACCCTAAACCTATGCCCTCTAGTTTTGGACTACTTGACCCCAGGGAAAACCCTCATGATTTTGTAAACCTCTATAAGGTCACCCCTCAGCTTCCGACGCTCCAGGGAATACAGCCCCAGCCTGTTCAGCCTTTCCTTATAGCTCAAATCCTCCAACCCTGGCAACATCCTTGTAAATCTTTTCTGAACCCTTTCAGGTTTCCTTCTGATAGGAAGGAGACCAAAACTGCACGCAATATTCCAACAGTGGCCTAACCAATGTCCTGTACAGCCGCAACATGACCTCCCAACTCCTGTACTCAATACTCTGACCAATAAAGGAAAGCATACCAAACGCCGCCTTCACTACCCTATCTACCTGCGACTCCACTTTCAAGGAGCTATGAACCTGCACTCCAAGGTCTCTTTGTTCAGCAACACTCCCTAGGACCTTACCATTAAGTGTATAAATCCTGCTAAGATTTCCTTTCCTTTCTCGCATTTACCTGAATTAAACTCCATCTGCCACTTCTCAGCCCATTGGCCCATCTGGTCCTGATCCTGTTGTAATCTGAGGTAACCTTCTTCACTGTCCACTACACCTCCAATTTTGGTGTACGTCTTATGCTTGCATCCAAATCATTTATGTTAATGACAAAAAGTAGAGGGCCCAGCACTGATCCTTGTGGCACTCCACTATGACTCTCTCACTTTCAAAGGCTGATTGGGCACAGATGTTCGCAGGTAAAGGGACACTGGAAAGTGGGAAGCCTTCAGAAATGAGATAGCGAGAGTCCAGAGAAAGTATATTCCTGTTAGGGTGAAAGGAAAGGCTGGTAGGTACAGGGAATGCTAATTGACTAAAGAAATTGAGGGTTTGGTTAAGAAAAAGAAGGAATCATGTCAGGTATAGACAGGATAGATCGAGGGAATCATTAGAAGAGGATAAAGGAAGTAGGAGTACACTTAAGAGGAAAATCAGGAGGGCAAAAAGGGGACATGAGATAGATTTGGCAAATAGAGTTTAGGGAATCCAAAGGGTTTTTACAAATACATTAAGGACAAAAGGGTAACTCGGGAGAGAATAGGGCCCCTCAAAGATCAGCAAGGCGGCCTTTGTGCAGAGCCGCAGAAAATGTAAAGCAAGAGAGGAAATTGCAGAGCCGTTGGCAATGATCTTTTCGTCTTCACTGTCAACAGGGGTGGTACCGGGGACTGGAGAGTGGCAAATGTTGTGCCCCTGTTCAAAAAAGGGAATAGGGATAACCCCGGGAATTACAGGCCAGTTAGTCTTACTTCGGTGGTAGGCAAAGTAATGGAAAGGGTACTGAGGGATAGGATTTATGAATATCTGGAAAGACACTGCTTGATGAGGGACAGCCAGCACGGATTTGTGAAGGATAGGTCTTGCCTTATCTCCAGTTTACGAACATCCTGCCTATAGCAGGGCGACTAGAACTCCATACAAAACTCCAGACGAGGCCTCACCAATGTCCTGTACAACCTCAACATGAGGTCCCAACTCCTACACTCAAAGGACTGAGCAGTTGAGGCTAGCATGCCAAACACCTTTTTAACCATCCTGTCTACATGTGATGTGAACGTCCAAGATTATACACCTGAACCCCGAGGTCCCTCTGTTCCACAACACTACCCAAGGCACTGTCATTAATTGAATAAGCCCTATGCAGGATACAGGGTTAATGGTAGGGTTCTTAGTGAGGTGGAGGAGCAGAGGGATCTTGGGGTCGATGTTCATAGATTTTTGAAAGTTGCCACTCAGGTGGATAGAGCTTGTAAGAAGGCCTATGGTGTATTAGCGTTCATTAGTAGAGGGATTGAATTCAAGAGTCGTGAAGTGATGTTACAGCTGTACAGGGCTTTGGTTCGGCCACATTTGGAGTACTGTGTGCAGTTCTGGTCGCCTCACTTTAGGAAAGATGTGGAAGCTTTGGAGAGGGTGCAGAGGAAGATTTACCAGGATGTTGCCTGGAATGGAGAATAGGTCGTACGAGGATAGGTTGAGTGTGCTAGGCCTTTTCTCATTGGAACGGGGAAGGATGAGGGGTGACTTGATAGAGGTTTATAAGATGATCAGGGGAATAGATAGAGTAGACAATCAGAAACTTTTTCCCCGGGTACAACAGAGTGTTACAACGGGACATAAATTTAATATGAAGGGTGGAAGGTATAGGGGAGATGTCAGGGGTAGGTTCTTTCCCCAGAGAGTGGTGGGGGCATGGAATGCGCTGCCTGTGGAAGTGGCAAGAGTCAGAATCATTGGTGAACTTTAAGTGGCAATTGGATAGGTACATGGATGGGTGCTTAAGCTAGGACAAGTGTTCGGCACAACATCGTGGGCCGAAGGGCCTGTTCTGTGCTGCTTCATTTTACTGCCCACTCACTTAACCGACCTGTATCCTTTGGCAGACTCCTTGTGTCCCCTTCACAACATTCCTGCCTTAGTGTCATAAGGCAGTACGTTCATTCCCATCATCCAAGTTGTTGATATGAATTGTAAATAGTTGTGGCCCCAGAACTGATTTTGATACTCCACTTGTCATAGCTTGCCCATCCAAAAATTAACTTTGTACCACCAATTCCTGGTAGATAACTCATCCTTTAACCATGCTCATATGATACCCCCCTACATTATGAACTTTACTTTGTGTAATAACGTTTGTGGCATTTTGTAAAATGTCTTCTGGAAATATAAGTGCAGCACATCCACAAGTTCCCTTGTATCAATGTTGCTTGTGGATTTCTCAAAGAACTTTACTAAATTAGTCAAACACTATTTTCATCTCACAAAGCCATATTGACTATATCTGATTGCTTTGGATTTACAGGGTTGTTTTGATAAAGTGCAAGGTAAAATGTTATTGCACAAGATAAGAGCACATGATGTAGGAGTGTGGATAAAGGATTGGAAACATATTATAAGGATAAATAGGGAATTTTGGGATTATAGATACTTGGATTCCAAATATTAAATTCTAAATAGAGATTATACAAACTGAGGTCATACCTCCTCGGAAACAGTTAAAAATGTCACAATACCAGGTTATAGTCCAATAGATTTATTAGGAAGCTATACAGATACCTGATGAAGAAGCAGCGGTCTGAAAACTAGTGTTTCCAAATAAACCTGTTGGACTGCAACCTGGTGTTGTCTGAGTTTTAACTTTGTCCACCACAGTCCAACACCAACACCTCCACATCATGGCTTCCTTGGAAATAGGAAGATTAAAAGGTAGTTCTATCATAGTTTTCAAGATATTAAGGGGAACAAATAGGATAGATAAAGAGAAACGATGTCCATTAGTTGGAGGGCATTTTCTAAATATTGGAACTGGACATTTTTTAAGCATGAAATTAAGAAGAGCTTCACACTAAGGCTGTTACAAGTTTAGATTTCTTTTCTGCAAGAAGGAATTGATGCTAGATTATTGGTTAATTTTAAACTGAAAGTTAGATTTTTATTGTCCAACAGTAGTAAAGCAATGGGACAATGTCGTTGGGTCACAGATCATTGTGATCTCGCAGAATGATAGTCTGAAAGGGCTAAATGACAACCATCTGTTGCTACTTTCATGGCCTTGTCCCTCCTAAACTCCTCACCTCTGAATTCCAATTCCAAGACCTTCCTCCAAGTCCTCCAATGCTGATCTTATGCATATCTCTGATTTTCATTATTCCACTGTTGCTTTGTGATGAAACTTTATGGTGTTAAGGTTAAAACTGAAAAGTGATGCTTTATTCAGTACCAACATTTGTAGAGCAATAGCATCCTTAATTGTGGGCCAGGCATTGAGGTTCATTTTTCACCTGCTCTGGAGGTGTGCTGTCATGTATCTGAACAGTATCTAATCAAGATAATGTACCTTGAGTAAAGATTTTTATTTTCTTTAGCCCACCTAAATAAATACTTGCCAATGGCTGTACTAGTCTGAAAACAATTGTTCTGATCTTAGAAGCTATCAGACTTAGGCCTGGTATATTCTTGGATGAGAGACTTCGTGTTTTGCTGTAGAGCATGGGGAAACGATCAGTAGAACTTAAATGTAAGATTGCCGATCTTCAGATGAGAGAGGCTGAAGAGGTGTCTGCCTGCTTGACTGCATGTTATGAATATGTGGTATTGTTCATTGAAGTACACTGAAATCTGTGTCCAGGCAAACAGAATTCCCTCTAGCAGCACCTCAAGTCTGTCCATTGAACCTAGATCTTAATTACAAAATAGTTGACATAACTGGAAATGATCCAGAATCTGGGGGATTTAAGATTATAAACAATGCATCCACTAACTTTGCATCAACTATTTTAAAATTATAAAGTATTAGCCATTTGGTCTAGGTTTTTGACTTAGAGACATTGATTTCTTCTGTACTTGTACATTACTCACTGATCTGATATCCCCCTTGCATTGATCTTGGTACTCATTTATTTCTGGTGTATTACTGTGAAAGCAGAAGTACTGTTTGTTTAATGTCTCTGATTTTTTTTAAGCATTATTAATGCTCTAATTCAGGATCAGGAGAACCGATCTTACTTTTGCTAAACTCTTTTTACACTGGAAGCTTGTACAATCATGTCTTAATATCTCCTTGCTTTATTCCAATATTCTAATTTACTCTTTACTGATTTATAACCCTCAAATTTATTACTGTTATTGGCAACAAAACCCTCTTGGGCTATGCTATGCTTGACGTTTTAAATTAGCTGTGGAAAGAACACTTTATTTCCCACATTGCTTTCCACTGAGAAATGAAAGCTTACTCGTTGAGAATTATTCAGTATTTTGAAGCATTTGAGGAAGGCTTACAAGCCAAGAAAATACACCAGCAATGGTCAGATACTGAGTGTTGAGCAAAAGAACATGTTCAGAGTCCTGAAAACGATTGGACAGATTTATAGTCTTTGGAGCATAGGTCACTGGACCTGAAATGTTGGGTATGCTTGCTCACCACAGCTGCTGGCAGACCTGCTGAGTTTCTCCAGTTGTTTTTGTTTTTGTTTCAGATTTCCATCATCCATCGTTATTTGTTTTTTTTTTGTTTGGACAGATAGATACATTGGTTATGAAGGCATTTGGGATATTCATTAGAATGAACTGAGGCATGAACATAAGAGATGTGAGATTTGCTGTCTTTATATGAAGCACTGAATGCCCACTAAGTACTGAATACTGACGCTCACCGCACTATAAGAAAGATAAAATTGTATTAGGAACGGCATGGGAGAGGTCTGTGAGGATATTGCCTAGACTGGAGAATTTTGGTTTTGAGGGCAGATTGCTAAGGGTGGGGTTGTATTCATGCAACAGGCTGAGCAGGAGTCCAAGTGAAGTATACAAAAACATTCCTTTCCCTCTATGGCTGAGGAATCCATAGATTGAGGGTAAGTGGGAAAATTTATTCAACCAGATAATGGTAGAGATCTGGAACTCACTGCCTGAAAAACTGATAGAAACCTTCCTAAAATGTAAAGATTACTCAAAGTATCATAACCTAGATGTTTATGGATCAAGTACTCACAAGTGGGCTTAAGTTTGATGGCTACTTGAGAACCAGCATAGCCATGATAGAGCTGAATGTTGTTTCAATGATTAGATTAAATTAGATTCCCTACAGTGTGGAAACAGGCCCTTCGGCCCAACCAGTCCACACCGACCCTCCAAAGAGTAACCCACCCAGACCTATTTCCCTCTGACCAATGCACCTAGCAGTATGGTCAATTTAGCATGGCCAATTCACCTGACCTGTACATCTTTGGATTGTGGGAGGAAACCGGAGCAGCCGGAGGAAACCCACACAGACACAGGGACAATGTGCAAACTCCACAGAGACTGTTGCCTAAGGCTGGAATCGAACCAGGGATCCTGGTGCTGTGAGGCAGCAGTGCTAACCACTGAGCCACCATGCGGGATTTGATGATTTCTTTAAACGTTCACCATGGGCTGTTTCAGTCATATCCTTTATTTCAATTTCTTAATTTATCTTGAGCAATTTGAGCCTTGCAGTTTTGTAATTGGTTTAAAGTTTTATACTCTAGTTTAAACTTGCATGAATGTATCACCTTCGGACTTGATGTGAAATTCTACAATTTTCATTCATCTCCAGAGATTTTTATTAATTGAGAAAACACTGTGTTATTTTACAAGACATGATCTTAATTAGCTTCTTCCCTTGTTGACTCCATGACACAGTTATAGAGTCATAGAGAAGCACAGCATGGAAACAGACCCTTCGGTCCAATTTGTCCATGCTGACCAGATATCCTAACCTAATTTAGTTACATTTGCCAGCACTTGGCCCATATCTCTCTCAACTCTTCCTATTCACATACCCATACAGATGGCTTTTAAATGTTGTAATTGTACCAGTCTCCACCACTTCCTCTGGCAGCTCTTTGCAGACACACATCATTCTTGGCTTGAAAAAGTTGCCCGTTAGGTCTGTTTTATATCTTTTCCCCTCTCACCTTAAACCCACGTCCACTAGTTCTAAACTTCCCATCCCAGGGAAAAGACTTTGTCTATTAAAACTATCCATGTATCTCAGGATTTTATAAACCTGTATAAGGTCACCCCCCATCCTCAGACACTCCAGGGACAACAGCCCCAGCCTATTCAGCATCTCACTATAACTCAAATCCTCCAACCCTAGCAACATCCTTGTAAATCTTTTCTGAACCCTTTCAAATTTCACAACATCCTTTTGACAGGAAGGAGACCAGAATTGCATACAACATTCCAAAATTGGCCTAACCAATTTCCTGTACAGCTGCAACACGACCTCCCAATTCCTACACTCAATGCTCTGACCAATAAAGGAAAGCATACCAAATGCAGCCTTCACTATCCTATCTACCTGTGACTCTACTTTGAAGGAACTATGAGCCTCCATTCCAAGGTCTCTTTGTTCAGCAACATTCCGTAGGACCAGTGTATAAATCCTGCTCTGATCTGCTTTTCCAAACTGCAGCACCTTGCATTTATCTAAATTAAAGAGAAACAGTGGCTAATATGTTCAATGACCTTGTCCTCTTTACCACTTGAACCAGTTTGATATGTTCAGTCTGTGTGAAAATGAAATCCTGCATAATTGGAAGGTGTGCTGGAATGAATTGAAAATAAATGTTTTCTAAATCAATATGTTACCTTTGAGACTTGAATTAGATGAACAGGAAGCATTTGTATTATGTGGAGGAAGCTATATTTTTGGTTTTGTTTTACCATAAGGCAATGTTTTTTTTAAAAAGCATATAGCGCACTTATGGTTTTAACTTTTCACTTTGTTGATTTTCTTCTTCTTTATCTGTTGTTTGTCAAAATGCTTTGTGGTTTTTCTAGCTTGGCTTTTGCGGGACAAAATAAGTAGGACCATGAAATTAATAGCAGACTGGGGAAGTTCAGATGATACACCACTTTTGTGGTGTCAAGCATAAATTTTATATTAAGCACGTTATTATTTGCAATATGATCTTCAGAGTTTTCATAAAGCATGTTGTTGTTAGTAATTAATGGTCCGTTACACTAATATCTTTTTGCCTAGATATCGACTGCAAACTGTGAAATCCTTAGCTGGTGTCAGCCTTATGTTGCGGTTATTATGGGCGTGCTTACGATGGGATGACATGGCAGTTAAACCACCATCAGGAGTCACCACTGCACGTACAGGTATGGCACATTCTAAATCATCTGAGACTGTGATTTAGCTGATGCATTTTGGAGAGCTTTGGGTAAAGAGGATTTGCAGCTGTACGTGTTTTTGTACTATGCTGTTAGATACCTCCAAAATTAAAATATCTGAACCTTTTCAGAACGTAACAAGTTTAGATTATGTAGTTGCTCATGAATTTAGTTCTTTTTAAAAAAATGGTTAAAATGGCGATTTGCAATAATAGCACTTTCATTTATATAAAGCACATTTAGATATACTGTCCCTGCCAGTAGCAGTGGTGGACTCTCCCTCTTTATGGGCATTTAAACGGGCATTGGATAGGCATATGGAGGATATTGAGCTAGTGTAGATTAGGTGGGCTTGGATCGGCGCAACATCGAGAGCCAAAGGGCCTGTACTGCGCTGTATTTTTCTATGTTCAGAAGTAGTGGAATATTGATGCATGCCATCAGCTCAAAATGTGACACATTCTATGGAATTCTGATTGTATAGAGTGACTTCTGGGGGAATATTAGTAGCATTTAGGCATAGAAACAGTAAGCCAGTCAAGTCTACTTATCATGCAATGAGACCATGGCTGATCAGGCTCAACATCACCTCAAATACCTTCATATCAGGAATCTATCCTGTGAATTTTCAATGCTTTTCCTTTGATACGGGGACCAAAACCATTTCAGTTATGGCCTGACAAGTGCCTAGTGTAATTTTAGTAAAGCAGTTTTACATGGAGATTATGATATTTGCCTCTTTCAAATGTAAGTTGTGCTGACTTTGACATTTTCAATAAATACATTTATAATTGCACTATATGAAGAGATCAAAACTCTTCAAATCAAGGAGGTGCCAAAATCAGTCTTGTGATTCCACCAAATTTAACTTGAATGACATCAGTATTTAGGCTGCTACATGAGTCCTTGGTATTCCTGGCTTCTAGTTGGCAAAGAGAAAGAAGTCTCTGGCAGAAATTACACCTGTCAATAAATATTTCTATCTGGGAGATTTGGCCTTGGGGATTCTAGAGTCCAGTATACTAGCAATATTTGCAAGATAAATTGATCCAGGAGTCATGACCAAATGGTACAGCATTGTCCATTATACCCAAAAGCAGGGGATGAAACTGATATCATAGAATCCCTACAGTGTGAAACCAGGCCATTTGGCCCAACAAGTTCACACCGTTCTTCCGAAGAGTAACCCACCCAGACCTATTCCCATACCTTATTACTATGCATTTCCCTTGAACACTGTAATGTAATTTAGCATAGCCAGTTCACCTAACCCGTGCATCTTTGGACTGTGGGAGGAAACTGGAGTAACCGGTGGAAACCCACTCAGACATGGAGCATGTGCAAGCTCCACACAGATAGTCGCCTGAGGCTGGAATTGAACCTGGGTCCCTGGCACTGAGGCAGCAGTGCTAACCACCATGCTGCCATGGGATTTGACTTTAATGTAAATATCAGACATGTCTATACTTATATCCAGGCCAGTTTTCAAGAGAAAATAGGAGGTAGAATAGGACATATAATGTCTCAAACTTGCTCTGCCATTTTAGACCATAGCTGATCATTTGCTTCAATGCAGATCCAACTCTGTTGCCACATCCCTTGATTTCGCTAGTAACTAGGAATCTATCAGTCTCTGTCTTGAACTTGATTAACAACTGAATTTCCACAACTCTCTAGTGAAGAGAATTTAAAAGATTCACCACTCTTCATCAAGTTCCTCTCATCTTGCCTTTTACTCTGTCCCATGGTTCTCGACTCAGTTGTCGGGGAAACATCCTTTCTGCATCTAATTTGTCTGTCATTTGAATTTTTTAAAGTTTGAGATCAATCCTTAACAGGCCCAGTCTTCTCGATCTGTTCTCATAGGACAGTCCCTCCATCCCAGGAATCAGTCTAGTGAACCTTTACTCTTTCTATGACAAGTATACGCTTTCTTAGACAAAGAGACCACCATACTTGAGGTTTGGTTTTACCAGTGTTCCAAACAATTAAACCAAGATTTCTTTGCTTCTGTACTCAAATTCTTGAAATAAAAGCTAATGTTTGGTTTCTGAATTGTTGGCTCCATTTGCATGCTAACCTTTGTTTTTTTTTAAGCTTATTTTTCCTAATTAACCTGTTCAGAGATGTTATTACACACCTCTGGAACAGGTGGGACTTGAACCCAGGTCCCTCAGTCCAGGGGTTGGGACATTACCACTCAACTCCAGAGAGCCCCTGCCTGCATGCTAATTTTCAGCAATTTAGGAACAATGACACCGCTCCACACATTCTAATCTCTCTGTTTAAGAAACATTCTGCTCCTTTGTTCCTCCTGCCAAAGTGGATAAGCCCTCACTTATCACATTATATTCCATGCTCTTGCACACTCATTCAACCTGTCTAAATCCAATTGAAGCCCCTTTGCATCCTCCTCTAAGTTCACATTCCCACCCAATTTTGTAACACCTGCACACTTGAAAATATTTGAATTTGCCCTCTGCATCCAAATTATTGATACAGACAGTGAATAGCTGGGGTCGAAGCATGGATTCTTGTCATACCCCATTGCTCACAGCCTGCAAACCTGAGAATGATCCATTCTCTGCATTCTGTCTGTAAAACAGTCTTTAGTGCATGTTAGTGTATAACACCCAATCCTGTGCTCTCTAATTTTGTTAATTCACCTCCTTTGTGGGACTTTATTAAAAAAAACTTCAACATCCAAATATACCACATCAACTGATTTCTTCCTTATCAACTTAGTCACATCCTCAAAAATACTGTCTTGTCAACAGAGTTCCCTTTCATAAATCATTAACTCTGTCCAATCAGACAGCTGTAGTAAACTTTGATATTGTAATAGCCAAGCTAATTACACAAAGGCATTTATGTAAAATATGTATTTTGGATAGGTTCGTTTTGTTTGAATTTGAAGTGGTGATTTTTGCTAGTTTATAATTTGACAGTGTATAGGCATTAACAAAAGTCGAGGATAAACTCACCCTTGTTATAACTTTGCAGAAACTACAGAAACTGATATCACTACTACGGAGATTATCAAGCGAAGAGATGTTGGTCCATATGGAATCCGTTCTGAATACTGCATTCGGAAGATTATCTGTCCTATTGGTGTTCCAGAAACTCCTAAAGGTAAAGTTCATCTCAAAAACATGAACATATCACTGTTTGTTGGTTCTCTAATTTTCCTGCAGAAATCCATTCTGATCTCTTTGAAGTGTGTTTTTCTTAGATCTTTATCTTGCTTTAAGACTTGATATCAATACTAGTATTAAATTCATTTGTCATATTGTCAGTATCTGCAAGATGTTCCTTCACCTTCAGTATGCTAACCAATTCTGGTATGTTAATTATTACTAAATTTAACCTGCAATCTTCTTCCTGACCTCTCCGCCCCTACCCCCACTCCGGCCTATCACCCTCACCTTAACCTCCTTCCACCTATTGCATTTCCAACGCCCCTCCCCCAAGTCCCTCCTCCCTACCTTTTATCTTAGCCTGCTTGGCACACTTTCCTCATTCCTGAAGAAGGGCTCATACCTGAAACGTTGATTCTCCTGCTCCTTGGATGCTGTCTGACCTGCTGCGCTTTTCCAGCAACACGTTTTCAGCTCTAAATTAACATAGCCTGTTTCAAGAAATATATTACTTCAAACACTTTAACTGTTTTGTTTCTTCCAGTTTGTGAAAAGTACAATTCCTGATTGCAGTCACTGCTTCCTGACCTCAATGTTTTTAAGTCTCTCACAATACCCAAGTACTAACTTGAGGTTTTATGTTCCATAAGTCTCTCCATATTGTCTCATTGCTTCAGCGCCCTTTTGAAATCCCTTCTTTCTGCTTCTATTATTGTATATTTTATCAAAATTGCTTTATTTCCTGTCCAGGTTTTCTTGCCCTTTCTAAAGTTTTGACTATTTGGCACCCAGTCATACTGGGCTTGTAGCTGGATCTCTTTAATGCTGCAACAACAAGCATGTCAAGCCAGTTTTCTGCTTCTGTCACAATTTTTCTTTCTTACCCTGTGTACATTTCTGTAGAGAGCAGCTATTTTCTAAGTGTCTCCTTCCTATAAATGAATTTTTTAGATACGATTAAATTAGATACTTTACGACACAGGCCTCTCAGCCCAACAGTTCCACACTGACCCTCAGAAGAGTAAGCCACCAGATCCGTTCCCCCTACCCTATATTTACCCCCGACTGATGCACCGAGCACTATGGGCAATTTAGCATGGCCAATTCACCTGACCTGCACATCTTTGTGATTGTGGGAGGAAAATGGAGCACCTGGAGGAAACTCACGCAGACACTGGGAGAATGTACAAATTCCATATAGACAGTCGCCCAAGGTGAGAATTGAACCCGAGTCCCTGACGCTGTGAGGAAGCAGTTCTAACCACTGAGCCATCCCTGCTGCCCTATATTGTTGTTTAATAATTTTGTTTTTTCACATGTTATCATACTGGGTAGATTTTCCTTTGTTTAAATTATTCCCCACTACCCTATTTACTCTCTTGTAAAATGACCAATGTCACCTTCTACAGTGAATTTCTATAAATAATTAGAATTGTGAGGGTCCAGAGCAAACCATTCCTAATGAAGGGATTATGCCTGAAACAGTGATGTTCCTGCTGCTTGGATGCTGCCTGCCCTCCTGTGCTTTTCTAACACCACACTCTCTACTCTGATCTCCAGCATCTACAGTCCTCACCTTTTCCAGAGCAAATCAGTCTAGCATAAGTGCTGGGCTACAAGAATCAAATTTTTGAGTCATAACCTTGTTTTAAATTTTGACCTTGTTGTTATCTCTCCTTATTGGATTCTGGAGGTTTTTAACTGGGCCTCGAGATGAAACTCTGTGCTTTTTCAAATTGTTTACTTTGGGGCTAGGTTAACTTGGCCTAAGGGACAAGTTGTATGCAATAAAAGGTTATATATGTCAGCTAAAAATAATGAATTGTTTTGATTAAATAGACAAAAGTTGTAAGTCGTTTAACTTTTTTTTAATCTTTTGTTTGCTTTCCCATTTGAAGAAACTCCAACACCACAGAGAAAAGGTCTTCGATCTAGTGCATTACGGCCAAAGAAGGTGGAGGCCCCAAAGCAGACTGGTCCTGTAATAATTGAGACCTGGGTTCCAGAGGAAGAACTGGATTTGTGGGAAATTCGCAGTTTTGCAGAGAGGTAGAACCGACCTGGTCCATGTCTATATTTATTCAGTGTACAATAGCAAATCATTTTAGCCTCGAACAAATCTTCAGTAGACTGTATTTATTTTCATTATGCTGCAAACTGATTAAGTTTGATGGTTCTATGATAAATAAGTGCAAGATTAGTGAGCTAAGCAGAGATGTTATTTTTACTTGACTAAGAAACTAGGAGTACGAGTATGCTATTCAGCCAGCTCTGGCATTAAGTATGATCATGGTTACTCTTCCATCTCAGTACCATATTCCCACTTTCTGTCCATATTCCTCTATGACTTGAAAATCTAAAAATATATCAATTGCTCACTTGAATATATGCAGTGACTTGGTATCCACAACCATTTGTGGTAGAGAATTACACTAATTCATTACCCTTTGAGTGAAGAAATATTTTTCCTTATCTAGGTCTTAAATGACTTAGCCTGTAGCCTGCAACTGTGACCCCTTGCTGTAGCTTCCCAATCAAGGAACACATCCTCCCCTCATTAGTTTGTCCAGCCCTGTTAGAATTTTATACATTTCAAATAGATCCGCATTCATTCCTCTAAACTTTGGTTTGACTGCACCTGTGGTCACTAATCTCTCTTCATTGGATTGTCCTACCATTTCTGGTTTCAATCTAATGCATTTCTCCACTGCAATTACTTTAGATTTGCTTGTATGTCTATTTAATTAGTGGATGGTGAATTTATGAAATTTCATATTTGAGACCTGCAAATTGTCTCAAAACTTCTAGACTTAATACATCATGTGCCATCTTAACAGTGCAAAATGTAAAACTGGACCAGGAAGTTTTGAGTGGAAAATTGCGACGCCTATTCAAAGCTATTTGAATTTCATGTATGCTGGTTTCTTGGGAACAAAAAAAGTAAATGTTTGTAGGATATTTTAGAAGTTATCGCTTGTGTGCCAACGAATTTCTAATACCTAGAGATTGACGTTGGTTTGAAACTTTAGATGTGTTTAAAAAAAAAGGTTTGGAAGGTGGAGGGAAAATATTAACGTGCAGAATTTGGAAATACTTGAAATTAACTAATTTGATTTACTTTTAATATCAGTGTCCCTAATATACATTTCAAAGGACATTTTCAGAAGATCTTTAGCATGCCAATCTAACTTTTTAAAATGCATCAGACTAACAGGTCTCTTAAGTAATATGGTCTTGAATTGCCAGGCACACTCTGACTCGAGTAAAAGGTAGAATTAACAATTCCGTGAAGATTTTTTGGATATATTTTCATTTACGTTGCTCGATTTGAATCATTGTGGTTTTTGGGAAAATAATTAATCTGTTAGCTTTTATTATGGTTGTAAACAAATGGTACAAATAATGGAAATGGAAAACTGTGCATATCTTCTATCCTTGAGAATAAGGGATCACAGATTTCGGAGATGGATGAGGCATTTGTTCTCAAAGAAGTTTGTGGAATCTGTGGAATTCTTGACCATAGAGGGCAGTTCCCTACATATTTTTCCGTTCAAAATAACAACCTAATTACTATGAATGTCTAGACAATGATGAATGAAGTGCATCCCTGACTCTTAACTACTCGTGTGATCAATGGACTTGAAGCCATTCTCAATTTGTTTTGGGAAACTGGGTAGCAAAGTGAGCACAGGGCTTAAGTCCAGGCTGATAGACTTGCCCCTCTGTTTTCTGGTTGTAAAGGTTTCCAGTGAACTGAGTTTGGACAAAATTAATCCACTTTCTATTCGTCCAAATTCCATACATATTGGTGGTGGCACTCTGACTGTGGGATCTCTGATTGATCTTTAGTTCATATTTGGCTTGTTATACTTGATTTGGAAGTTGTTAATGATGATTGAAACACAAGATGAGTGTTTGAATTAGGAAAAGCTCTATTTAGCAGTGCCAGTTTTGCTCAATTACATTTTTAAAAAAATGTCACTGCTTCAGTTTGACTGGATTCAGACTCCTGAGCAGAAGGGAACATTAATCTGATGAATCCTGCCCACAAGGTTGGTGAATTGAGTGATGGCACAATTATGTGGTGAAAAGCTCATCTCTGGCTGAAATGGCACCAATGTTGTGAACTTTTTCATGCAGTCTCAAATGCTTGCCAATGAAAAGGATGGAGTCTGTGTCGAGAGTATGGAGTTTTGGTCATCATAAAACAATAATTAAAATATTGGCAATTTGAGGGCTCTGAGAAGCTGCTATGAAAGAGGAGTTTGAGGCCTGAGGCAGACCATCCATGATTTTATTGAGTGGCAGGATAAGTTTCAGGGCTGAATGCTAATCCTGCACCTATTTCTTTTGATCTTGCACCCAGGACCTCCCAATATTTAGCTGGAGGGATTTTCCATGCATCAATTAGTAAAATGTAAAAACATAGCATTTAGCTGATTTTTTGCATAAAGTCACCACTCTTAAACAATGATTTGGTCATGTATTTCCTTGTTTTTCAGGGTGGAAAAGGAGAAGGCACAAGCTGCTGAGCAGCAAGCAAAGGTTAGTGAGCAGAAGAAATCCGAAGAGTTCAAGGCCCAACTGGAGGCCCAGCTTAAGCAGCAGCGATTGGCTGCTCAACAGGTGGGAAGGCATGAAGTTTCCTCATCCCACCTGTGTAAACTGCATTGAATTTAATTTTTATTCTTAAAAGAATTCATTCTTTTTACATTGTAGGGTCATGAAGGAAAGAGTTATTACTATGATGTATTAACATGTTTATTTTGTAAACTATTTTGAGCTCTTTAACACTGAGAGTGTAGTATTAGTACACTTGTATCCTTTGACTTGGAATGGCATATGAAGTGCTACCAAATGACTCTTGGTAGTCACATACCTCCTGTCAAGGGTTGTCGGGAGCAAAATGTCCTGTGTGATGCAGCTGTAGAAAACCTGATCACCAATTTTGTGATCCAGGTGCAATTCCAGCCTCGTGTTTGCACATTCTCCCCATGTCTGCGTGGGTTTTCTCCCACAGTCAAAGATGTGCAAGTCAGATGAATTAGCCATGGGAAATGCAGGGTTACAGGGATAGGGATGGGGGTGGGTCTGGATGGGATGCTCTTCAGGTATTGGTATGGACTTGAGGGAGGAAATTGCCTGATTCAACATTGTAGGGATTCTATTCTATGAAATCTTCTGTCCAAAAGATCTCGTCAGTGTCACGTTAGTAGACTACCAATGCTCTTGGACACTTAGTGCTATTTTGTGGAAGATCATTCCATTTAGAGTGTTGTGTGGCCACCTGGAAAAGCGTTAAACTATGGCAGCAAATATTACTTTGGCTTAGTGTTCTCAAGCTAAAGTTAGTTTCATTCTATCAGAAATTTTAAAAATGATTATTGGAAGTATTCTGCTCTCTCCCCACCCCCACCCCCCAGCCCACATATCACGAATTTGATGATTAATCAAATGGTTTGTTTAGCTTTTCCCTGTATAAGTAATGATATTGAAATATTATTTCCTCTGTAGTCATAGAGATGTCCAGCATGGAAACAGACCCTTCGGTCCAACCCGTCCCAACCCAATCTTGTCCCACCTGCCAGTACCTGGCCCATATCCTTCCAAACCCTTCCTGTTCATATACCCATCTAAATGCCTCTTAAATGTTGCAATTGTACCAGCCTCCACCACTTCCTTTGGCAGCTCATTCCATACGTACCACCCTCTGTGTGAAAAAGTTGCCCTTTAGGTCTCTTTTATATCATTCCCCTCTCACCCTGAACCTATGCCCTCTAGTTCTGTATTCACCGACCCCAGGGAAGAGACTTTGTGTATTTACCCTAAACACGCCCCTCATAATTTTGTAAACCTCTATAAGATCACCCCATAGCCTCCGACGCTTCAAGGAAAACCACCCCAGCCTGTTCAGCCTCTCTCTATAGCTCAAATCCTCCAACCCTGACAACATCCTTTTAAATTTTTTCTGAACCCTTTCCAGTTTTACAACATCTTTCCGAGAGAACGAGACCAGAATTGCGCACAGTATTCCAACAGTGGCCTAACCAATGTCCTGTACAGCTGCAACATGACTTCCCAACTCCTGTACTCAATACTGTGACTAATAAAAGAAAGCATACCAAGCGCCGCCTTCACTATCCCATCTACCTATGACTCCACTTTCAAGGAGCTATGAACCTGCACTCCAAGGTCTCTTTGTTCAGCAACACTCCCTACGACCTTGCCATTAAGTGTATAAGTCCTGCTAAGATTTACTTTCCCAAAATGCTGCACCTCCCATTTATCTGAATTAAACTTCATCTGCTACTCCTCAGCCCATTGGCCCATCTGGTCAAGATCCTGTTGTATCTGAGGTAACTTTCTTTGCTGTCCACTACACCTCCAATTTTGGTGTCATCTGCAAACTTACTAACTGTACCTCTTATGCTCGCATCCAAATCATTTATGTAAATGACAAAAAGTAGAGGACTCGGCACTGATCCTTGTGGTACTCCACTGGTCACAGGCCTCCAGTCTGAAAAACAACCCTCCATCACCACCCTCTGTCTTCTACCTTTGAGTCAGTTCTGTATCCAATTGGCTAGTTCTCCCTGTATTCCATGAGATCTAACCTTGCTAACCAGTCTCCCATGGGGAACCTTGTTGAACGCCTTACTGAAACTAAAGAAATTCCAATCCTAGCATGGTTAAAAATTCCTCAACACCAGGTTTTGTTGGAAGCACTAGCTTTCTGACTGTTGCTCTTTCATCAGGTAGCCCCCTGATGAAGGAGCAGCGCTCTGAAAACAAGTGCTTCTAAATAAACCTTTTGGACTATAACCTGTTGTTGAGAGATTTTTAACTTTGACCACCCCAGTCCAACCCCGGCGCATCCATTATTATGTTCATGTGTAGTAATCTGAAAATGAGCACAATTGTTTGGCCATAAGTGGTAAGACCTTACCTGTTAATGTATTACCGTGCTTATGTGTGAACAGTACGGATTAATTTACACAAATATGGGCTGAGAGAAGAGTCTATGAGAACATTGGAATATCTCATCTGTGAATCTTTGCTGAGACTACAACCAAAGACAGGAATATTGTCCATGCATTGTCTTTGATTTTTATCTTGTGAAAATATATGCATTGGTGCTGTGTGGGCAAACCTTTAATAAATTTTATTCTGCCTTAACAGAAACGTCTTGAGCAGCAGAAGTTATCTTCCACTCCAAGTTCCTCCTCTTCTGTATCTACAACCAACAGCACTACTACCACTGTTGCCACCTCCCAGAAGTTAGTGGTAGGTTCCTTGACAGGACAGGTTTCCCCAGGAACAAAGGTGGTATTTACAACCACAAAAGTGGGTTCACCAACTACAGTAACATTCCAGCCTAACAAGAATTTTCAACAGAGTTTTGCTACCTGGATCAAGCAGGGCCAGAGTGGGTCAGGTATGTATCTCTGTGGATACAGCCAGTGCATTAATATTTGAGAGAGAAGTAATAAATAAGTCTGATCATGTGTGATTGCATGCACAGTGTTCTTCACCTCAGCAGTGACATTAAGCAGAGACCTCCCTAAAGATGGGAAGAAAATCAGAACTTTGTTTCTGTGTAAAATATTTTTATCTTCTTCATCCCAGTGATTTCATTGGGAGCACAGGCTAGAGTTAAACTCTTAAGGCTTTAATTTTTACGTTTTGATTTTGCTTTATTGTTGAATTAGGATGCGTCACTAATCCAACATTGCCTGCCTTAATAGGTGTAGCTTTTTGTCAAATGTCCTATTGTCACTGAATAAATTACCATGTCTTTAATCTCCTGTTGTCATGATGCAATGTATTACTGAGGAACACAAACTCCATTTAACTCAATTAACCTGGCATGATGTTGAGAGCCATTAAATTTATCACAGGGTTGAAGAGAAACGTTGGACAGATATCTTACTCTCTCTTAAAAGTGTATCCTTTTGTCAGTCAGGGGAACTATTGCATATATGATTAATGTATTTGTCTTATAACTTGAAAATAAATAAATCTTGAAAATATTTTAATTTTCTTAAAAGGTACCTTCTTGAAAGGTTACTTATTTTATTTTTTCTATTGCTTGGTCTGTATATTAAAATAGCTAATGAACCAAAACATTCCTTTTGTCCACTCGTGTAAAGTTATTCTCATGTGTAAACACTTTTTTTTTAATAGTAAATAAGTTACCTTTTGTTTAGTCTTAATTTAATTACACTTTGAATTAATATTTGCTGAGTTTTGATTTGGTAATGTGAAAGCTGAGCAACTCACTTGTTGCTCATTGTTCAAATATAAGTCTCAGATGTCAACGAAATAGTAAAAGTCCTAACTGTTGTTTATATCTCTCATCCATTTCCTTCTAGTTACCAGCACAGTTTCTACCACAGGTACAACCATTGCCACCACGGGTCAAACTTTCCAGATAACAGGCAGTCCAGTAACCATGACTGGCAAGGTGATAACTGCTAAGCTTCCACTCTCTGCAAACAGCAAAATCCTGACTGTCAACGTACCAACCACTCAAGGAGGTAGAATGGAGAATATTATTTCATAGTGCATATTTTAAATCACAGGACTCTTAATATATATTGTCATCTGCTGGAATATAACTAAAGCTCCAAATATTTTTAACATGTCAGTAAATTTATATTCGCTTTTGTGTTTTCCATTTTTCTCTTTGTTTTCTAAAATTTATTTATAAAGCTTTAAATCAATGGAGAAAATTACTGCTGGCACCTTTTATGACTTAAGGAAGCAACAATGGGCGGGTTGGGATGGTGTGATCTGTAGTGACAACTGTGGTTAACTTCATTTATCAAGATTTGCAGTCCCACTTGGACAGGAGAAGGAAGATGAACCTTCAGTTGAAATTCACTAGGTATATTTTAAACTGGATTTTCAAGTCTTCAGTGTAGTGTTTCAATGCATCTTGCAGCTCTTGATAGAAAATCTACCATTTTGAAGGAATGCACACAAGAAATCATAACCTGGCCTGCTAATGTGACCTCATTGGTATCAATTTGAAAGTGTTTCAAACTTAATGTTTATATTCACATGGTATATTTAGATATAAATTCCAAGAGCTTGCAACATGCTCCTAAATATAACACATTTACTGAAAAATGTTTGTGTTGTAGCAAGTGATGACGAATTAAACTTTCAGTTGGGATGGTCAAAAGCATTGTGACTGACTATTTGGAATCTTAGAAAAGGGAAGAGCAAGTGGCAGATTCAGATTACTGGCATGTGAGCAGAACTCTGCTTGAGTATTTTGTTTGCATGTACAGTGCTCCTCGCCTTGTAAGTAAGAAAGGCATAGCTCTCATTCATGCTGGTATAAACCCAGCTCCATTTTTATGTGCAAACTGGTTTCTGAAGAGTAGTGTACCTTTTCAAAAGGCAAAAAAAAGTGGATTGGTACACTATAAGGCACTTCTGTCAGTATCGAATGTCAATGTTGGATTGTTCTCATGGAAGCTGAAACCTTGCTTGAGAAATTTGTCATTTTCCCCACCACAATTCGAGAGATGCTCCATGAAATGAATGAATTGGAGAAGAACTGATTCCTTTCATGAGCAGCCCAGTAAGTGGTGCTTGTGCCTCATGCATTTACTATCATAAAGTGACGTGTTCGAGAAACTCAGCAGGTTTGACCTCATTTGTGAATAGAGATACAGAGTCAATGTTTTGAATACAAGAACATAACATCAGGAGTAGGTCATTCAGCCCCTTCACCCTGTTCCACCATTCAATAAGATCACAACTGATATGTGGCCTAATTCCTTATATCTGTCTTTTGCTCATATCCTTTAAGACCTTTTCTTAGCAAAAGTTTATGTTTCTCAGATTTAAAATTAACAATTGATCGAGCATCCACTGCCATTTGCAAAAGTGAGTTCTAAATCTTTAACATGCTTTGTGTGTAGAATTTTCCTAACTTGTCTCCTGAATAGTCTGTTCTAATTTGTAGACATGCTCATAGTTCTTGATTCCCCAACCAGTTGAAATAGTTTATCTACTCTGACTTTTCCTGTTAATATCTTTAAGCCTTCTTTCACGTCATCTTTTAACCAGCCAAAATCTGGGGAAAAAAAAATAGGTCAAATGTATGTAAACTCACCTCATAAATTAATCCCTGAAGTCCAGATATCATTCTTATGCACAAATGTTGTACTTCCTCCAAGGTTGACACATTTTTCCGAAATGTAATGCCCAGATCTGCTGTCAGCATTACACGTGGGGTATAAACAGGATTTATGTATGGCTACAGCATAACATCAGTATCTAGCTTTCTATGTAAAAGGGCTAGCATTCCATTAGCTGCCTTGATTATTTTCCGCACATGTTCTTGGCATTTAAAGATTTGTGCACCTGAACCCCAAGTCTCTTTGGATATCCACTGTATTTAACTTTATACCATCTAGAAAGTATCCTGATTTATACTTGATCTAAAATGGATAACCTCACATTTGCTCACATTGAAATCCATCTGCCCCAGTTTCACCTATTCACCATCAGCAAGTTTGCGTATATGACTTTATATACCATTATCCAAGTCATTAATAAGTATTGTGAATAATTGAAGCCCCGACACAGATCTTTGTAGGATCCCCACTAGTCTCATCCTGCCAATTTGAGTACCTTCTCATTATCCCTATTTTCTATCACCTGCCATTTAATCAATTTCCAGCCATGTCAATAATACACACAAAGTTCCATGGGCTTCTATCTTCGTTAAGTCTTTTGTATGGCACTTAAATGTTTTCAGAAAGTCCACATGAACAGCCTCCATAGACATTCTCCATCCACTATGATAGTCACCTCTTCAAAAACTTAAATTAGGTTTGTCAAGCATGACCTACCTGTCATAGGAAAAGCTACTTCCTTGAAAATTGTTGGTGTTCAGTTATCCCATTGTTGATTACAAACTCTGCATCAACTTCCCCAGCGTAGATATTAGGTTAAGTGATCTTAGTGGGACAGATGATGAGGGTTTTCAGAGTAAAAATTAAGGAAGTGCAAATCCATGCACTTTTATTTTTGCTAACATTTGCTTTGAGAAACCTTAATTGAATGCATTCCTAAAATCCAAACAAGTTACATTCATAAATATTGAATCCTCAGACAATTCATCTTCATATCCTGTTTTTCCCTTTGATTTGTTGAAATGCTTTGTCAGTGTTTTCTTATGACTGATTCTAGTTCGTAAGATATAGGAGCAGAATTAGGCCATTTGGCCCATCAACTCTGCTCCACCACTTGATCACGGCTGATATGCTCCTCACCTCCATTTTCCTGCCTTCTCCATATCCCTTCAACCCATTACCAATTAAAACTCTGTCTAACTCCTCCTCAAATTTACTCGCTGTCCTAGCATCCACCACACTTTGGGGTAGCAAACTCCACAGATTCACAACACTTCTAAGGAGAAACTACTTCTCCCACTTTGCTTTAAATTTGCTACCCCTTATCCTAAGACTATGATCACTTGTCCTACAATGTCTCACAAGAGGAAGCATCCACTCCAAGTCTATTTTATCAACACCTTTTATCATCTTGACTACCTCAGTTCGATCTCCCCTCATTCTCCTAAATTTCAGAGTGCATAGGGCTAACTATTCAGCCTGTCTCCATATGACAAACCCCTCATTTCTCGATCATTCCAGTAAGCCACCTCTCAACTGCATTTTAGTAATGGATGTCAGTTGGTTTGCTGAGCTGGAAGGTTCGTTTTCAGACGTTTCATCATCATACTAGGTAACATCTTCAGTGAGCCTCCGGTGAAATTCTGGTGTTATGTCCTGCTTTCTATTTGTATTTAGGTTTCGTTGGGTTCGTGATGTTATTTCCCATTCTATTTCTCAGAACATGGTGGATGGGGTCTGTGTGTGTGTGTGTGTGTGTGTGTGTGTGTGTGGAGATCGCTTTCTATTTGTATTTAGGTTTCGTTGGGTTCGTGATGTTATTTCCCATTCTATTTCTCAGAACATGGTGGATGGGGTCCAAGTCTGTGTGTGTGTGTGTGTGTGTGTGTGTGTTGGTAGAGATCTGGTTGGAATGCCATGCTTCTATGGATTACCCAAAACTCTCAAACCAGGAACCCCCCTCAGACCCATAGTCTCACTATCTAGACCACCAATATACAGTTTAGCCAAGGAACTACACCAAAGACTAAATCACTTAGTAGAAGACTCACGCCACTCCATTCACTCCTCCCAAGAATTCCTGAATACCATCAAAGACACCAAGATAGAAGAGGATGAAATAATGGTCTCCTTTGACTTAACAGTCCTGTTCACATCACCTTACCAAAGAAACACTAACTATGCTATTAGAAGAACCAAAGACCCATATACCAAACACCACCAACTTCTTCAGCAAGGACAACATTGTCAAGCGAGTGGACCTATGCCTTACCGCCCACTTCACTTTCAATAACAAAACCTACATACAAACCAACGGAACAACCGTGGGTTCTCTGATATCAGGGTACTTATCAGGGGCAATAATGCAGAGACTTGAACGTCAACAGATCTGCCAGTCATCCAACCCAAACTTTGGGTCCGCTATGTGGATAGCACCTTTGTCATTGCTAAACAAATTAGAGGAAACCTTCAACATCTGTAATATCCTTACTGGCATAATATTCACTAATGAGGGAAACAACATCGAACTGCCATTCCTGGATGTCACAGTGCAGCAAACAGCCAATGGGGAACTTCAAACCAGTGTCTGCAGGAAAACAACACATACGGACTGCAGAAGCAATCATCCCAACACCCACAAACGAAGCATTAAACAATATTTCAATGAGCTACCACATGCTGCAGCACAGAGGAACTACAAAAAGCAGAGGAAAATCACTGAAACACCGTGTTCAAAAAGAATGGGTACCCAGTGAATACAGAGCTGGAAATGTGTTGCTGGAAAAGCGCAGCAGGTCAGACAGCATCCAGGGAACGGAACTACAAAAAGCAGAGGAAAATCACTGAAACACCGTGTTCAAAAAGAATGGGTACCCAGTGAATACAGTCCACTGATTTCTCTCAGCAACAAACCCAAACAAGCAGACAAAATGTGCTCCGAAACCCCAGCCACTTTCCCCTACATCAAAGACATCTCTGAAATGACTGCCAGAGTACTCCGACCTCTTGGCATCATGGTAGCCCACAAACATGCCAAAACACTAAAACAGCAGCAAATGAACTTGTAAGACCTTATGCAGACAACAATTAAAACAAATGCCATTTACAAAATACCTTGCAAGAACTGTAACAAACACTACATTGGACAAACAGACAGAAAACTAGCCACCAGGATACATGAACATCAACTAGCCACAAAACGACATGATCTACTTTCACTAGTATCCTTACATACAGATGAGGAAGGACACCACTTTGATTGGGACAACACATCCATCGTTGGACAAGCCAAACAGAGGCATGCACGAGAATTCCTAGAAGCATGGCATTCCAATCGGAACTCTATCAACAAACACTTGGACTTGGACCCCACCTACTACCTTGTGAGAAAAAGAACATGAAATGGCATCACCACCATGGGAAATGGCATCACCAACCCAGAGAAACCTAAACACACATAGAAAGCAGGATATAACACCAGTGCTTCACCAGAGGCGCACTGATGTTACCTAGTATGGTGACGAGACGTCTGAAAACAAATCTTTCAGCTTAGCCAGCAAACTTACATCCAGAACCTGAATCTGAGCTGCAAATCTTGTCAAAACTCGCTAGCGTTCTAGTAATTTCCCATATAGACTTGTCAGATTTTATGGTGGCAGCAATCACTTGCTACCAAGTCCAGTTGTCCACCTAGGAATTTGTGTATCCCAAGTCATGGATTCTCTGGATCCTTTGTGGTTGATAAGCATGATCATAGGCCCATGTCTCCAACCACAAGTTTGGCAGGTGTGTCTGAATGGTGGAAATCGGTCCTTGGCCTTGTCACTGGCGTTCCTTTTCCATACTTCCTCTTGTTGGCAGGTGTTAGCAGTAAGGTTACATCATCCATGAACTTAAGTTTCTGCAATATCTACTTGCCTGAAGTAACCTTTTATATGCTGCTGGTTTATGACCTTGTGCCATTGTTATTTGCAAATTGTCTTTGTTTTTGTTTTCTGCCTTGTTTATTGTAGGTGTAGTTCAGGTGCAGCAGAAAGTTCTGGGAATCATTCCATCAGGCACTACTTCCAGCCAGCAAACCTTTACTTCATTCCAGCCAAGGGCCACTACTGTAACTCTGCGGCAGAATGCACCAGGTACAACAACTACAACTCAGCAGGTACAGGTATTTATTATTTTTATTCACTATACCTTTAGATGATTATAAATGTGCTTTGTTTACAGCTCATTAGTAGTTCACAGTGTGTGTGAATGTTTGTTCCACCTGTTGTAGCTGCTCCTCTTCAAAGATCTGCTTTCAAGGTGTGCCATGATTGTCTGTCTTGGGCCAACCTCATTCATGTACTGCAATTTGACAGCAACCGCTCTGTGACATCTGCCATCACACTTAGGTCAACCCCTCAATCCACTGCCTCTATCTATTAATATGTGTAAGCTTCCCTTGATCAAGACCAAACTGAAAGAACATATACATGCACAGTGCTTGTTTCAACTCAAATTGATGATCGTTATTCACTGTTCATTTCTAAGGGCATTACCCTTACCAATCAGAGTTAACATTTCTGATTTAAACAAGCCTGACAATTAACTATCAATTATCATTACTGATGCATTGTCCATGACAGCATCTTTGCTGGACAGTTAACACTTGCCTCAGCATAAATGTTGATTTTCTGCTTGAATTGATACTTTTGTGAATTGTCCTGATGATCAAAACCTTCAATAAGATGTCTTTTTCCAGCAATTTGTTATTCTGGACCACAGTAAATTTAACAGCAGTAGAAAATTAGGCAATAAATAAAAGAAATGAAACAGTTGTCATCAAACTTATAGTAAACTCCTGAATGGAAAAACAAATGTTTTTACATTCTCTGGATTAATCTTGTCATTCTTTTCAACTCCCATTTGAGAAACAAAGTAATCATTGTACTTCTCACCAATTGATGAAAATTCTAAGTTGAATACCCTCATATAATGTAATATCTGCAAATATTCCTGAAGGTAACAAGTCAGAACACCAGGACTCTTGATATTGGTAATGCTGCCGTAGTCCCAGAGATCATAGGGCTGCACTCTTACTGGAGAGATTGTGGTTCACCCGAGGGTCACCATGCCTCAGGTGAGGGAAAGGGGTCGAGAAAGACATTCCTCCATGGTACCCTCAGGTGTTGTGGGAATTGAACCCTGCTGTTCAGGGGAAGGATGATCTGTGAGGAGAATGCGGAGGTATAGTATTGTGATTTGGAGAGGTTGAGTGAGTTGGCAGATGCGATATAATGTGAATAAATGAGAGGTCATCCCTTTTGGTAGCAAAACAGGGAGACAGATTATTAATTGTTAATTGAGGGAGAGGAATGCTCAGTGAGATCTAGGTGCCCTCATGCACCTGTCGTTAATCGAAGTGTGTAGGTGCAGCAGGCAGTAAAGAAGACAACTGTATGTTGGCCTTCATAACAAGGATTTAAGTACAGGAACAAAGATGTCTCTAGGCAATTCTACAAGGCACTCTGGTGAGGCCACACCTGTAACATTTTGTGCAGTTTTGGTCTCCTTATCTGAGGAAGAATGTTCTTTCTGTAGAGCTGAAATTCTTGATTAGTAGCGATTCAAGGGTTACGGGGAGAGGGCAGGAAAGTAGATGTGAGAATCAGCTATGATGTATGGAGCAGAACAGAAGGATCACTGGATCCGAAACATTAACTCTGCTTTCTCTCCACAGATCTGCCTGACCTGCTGAGTTTTTCCAACAATTTCTGTTTTTGTTTCTGAACTCCAGCATCTGCAGTTCTTTGGTATTTTAGCTCAGAAACATTTCCCAGGTTAGTTGATCTGGCTGTCGGTAACTCCAGAGAATGTTTGGGAAAGATGGAGTTTGTTTTGATCGATAGCTTCTATCTTGGCTTCATTCTTGAATTAATTATTGTTTCCATTTTTCATTTCCTCTTCCAGTTTTCTGCGTTTTAAATCAGCAGTCATTAATTATTTTGGTAGCAAATCCTGAAAACTGACCTCTTTGAGCTGTTTTCTTCATTGGCACTAATGGCTGCGTTATTGAATAGGGCACGTTGCAATGACTCTGCACCTTGATCAGCATCTATCAGCACACCTGTAAAAGAAGATAGGTCGTGTTGATGTACCACTTTCACACTTTGCCTTTCATTTCTGTATAGTAATTTGCCCTCCTTCAATTTGAGGCAATGTGGGATTGTAAAACTGAGGGCAATTTCCACCTTCCTCAGATCCGTTCTTTACTCAGAGATCTATGGCTGTTTTCTTGAGCTTGAAACGGTTAAGAGACTGGCTGGGATCAGAAATAAATTTTTGGATGTCTCCCAGTTACGCATCTGTTAAGGTTGGTTCCTATTGCATATATTGTAATGTCTTTTTGCATGGTCTTTAGGCAGCTTCAGTTTTGTTTGTATCTGCAGTCCATAGAACCTTGTACATCATATTGCAGTCAGCTATTGAACAGTTTGAGCTCCATCGTGCCAGAGATGTAAAAAAACTTAATTCTTTAGAATGTCAGCAGTTAGGCCTGGCTCTCTAGTTTTGCTAAATTTTATTGTCTCATGGCTTTTAAAAAGTACTGAATACAACTTTTACCTACATGCTTTAATGCAGTGCTTTAAAATTAATGTACTGGGATCTTTTATGCTAGGTCCTTACAACAGGAGGAGCAACACAGATACGTCCTGGCGTTACAGTTATAAGAGCACCTTTTCAGCAGGCAGCAACCATTGGCAAAGCTATTATCCGTACACCTTTGATGGTCCAGCAAGGTATACTCCCAGCAAGTACGTTCATCACTATATTTCTCAAACCTATAAGTTTAATTGAGTTGATGTATTTATCAGACCTGGCCCACCCTTGACAAAGCCTTGTTGACTGTCTAGTATTAACTTATTTTTCTGTAAATATATATTTTATCTTAGCCCCATACTGTGGCTTCCATCACTTTTCCCACTATTGATATCAAGGTGACAGGTCTATAGATTCCTGGGTTTATCCTTCGCACATTTCTTAAACCAGTGTCATGTTTGCAATCCTCCTAGTACTAATCCTGTATGCAGAGTGGTCTGGCAGATTTCTGTCAACAGCTCTAATTTGCTGTCTTTCTTTTCTCAGCAATCTAGAATGTATCCCATCTGGGCCTGGTGTCTTTACCTGAAGTGCTGCTAACCTTTTTTAGCACCTCTTTATCTAAAACTATCATGATTCATTGTTCAATGCCCATAGTTTCAATTGGGCAATTGTCACCATTTTTTAATTCAGGAAAGACAAGCAGAGTACTCGTTTAATACCTATGCCATACCATTTGCTTCAGTGAGTAGCCCTGGTTGTTCCTTTTGGGCCCCACTTTGTCCATCACTAATCTTACTATTAGGATGCTTGAAGGAATATTTTAGTATTTGTTTTAGTGCAACCTGCCATCCTTTCCTCATGTTTCTTCTTAGCCTTCCTAAATGCAGCCTTTGCCCCTCTCCTGCATTTGAGATACTCTTTCTGATTTATATTGCTATTATTATTTTGGTATGCATTGTGTGTTTCCTTTTTCTTCCTTATTTTCTCATCAATATCCTTAGTCATCCAGAGTACTTTAGTTTTAGCATTTATTTCTCATGGGTATGTACTAACTTACACCCTAGTCATCTCCCTTTTGAAAGTCCCCTATTTTTCATCTGCTGTTTTATCCACCATACTGCATTTCCAATCAACCTGCTCCAGTTCAAATTTTACCCCCCTAAAATCTGTCCTATTCCAATCTGCGATCTCAAGCAGTCATGAGTAGGAAGGGAATAGAGGGGTACAGATTCTGTAAGTGAAGGCAGTTTTATTATTGAAGGACAAAATGTGTTGGTGTTGACTTGGAGAGTGGAAGGGCCTGTTCCTATGCTACATTGTTCTTTGTTCTTAGTCTTTGACTGATTTTTATCCTTTTCCAATGTAATACTGAACCTTATTGTGATTGCCATTTCCAAAATGCTCCCCAGCTGAGGTTGCTGGAAAAGCGCAGCAGGTCAGGCAGCATCCAGGGAACTGGAGAATCGACGTTTCGGGCATAAGCCCTTCCTCAGGCTTATGCCCGAAACGTCGATTCTCTCCTGTTCCCTGGATGCTGCCTGAGCTGCGCTTTTCCAGCAACACATTTTCAGCTCTGATCTCCAGCATCTGCAGACCTCACTTTCTTCCCAGCTGAGGTTGTCCACGTAGCCTGCTTTATTTCCTAGAACTAGATCTAGCATAGCCAGAGGACTGGAAATGTACTATTCCAGAAAGTTCTCCTATATACATTGCAGGAATTTCTCCCCTTCCATGTCCCACATTCTACCCTTTCCCAATCTTCCCTAAGATAATTGAAATCACTAATTATCACATTGCTACTGGTCATGCAGATTTTCATAATCTGCTCTCTTGTACTCCTCCCCGCTATTTGAAGATTTATAATAAATACCTGATGAGGTTGCCCTTCCTTTCCTGTTTCTCACCTCCAACCATTGCAGTTCAATGGCCATTATACTATCTTTGAATAAGCTTGCTATCCTTCCATTTTTACCTATCCAGTTTCTACATGTAGGTTTGCTTGCTGAGCTGGAAGGTTCATTCCACAGAAATGAATACTTCATACCTATGTATTTTCCTCAGTGGTCCTCACTGTTTAGTGATCACATGCAATATCAGAAAGCCCAGAGTGCTTGGAACATTGAAGTACTAATTTTGTTGCATGCAGGGTTTTATTTTAGATGTATGTTTTACTCACTTCTACGGTATGTAGTTTTATATGCTCTCTTGCAGTGACAAAAGTTAAGAATTTGGATTCTGACCACCATATTAGAATCATAGAGTTTTATAACACTACAGAAACTGTTAAATACATTCAGTCTATGCTGAATCCAAGAAGATTTATTCATCTCATTCGAATCAGTCAGCATTCTGTCGACCCCCACTTTGTTTCTATTTTCTTAAGTATTTAACTTCTTTCCTATCTTTTCTGATGTTGCTTCATAGTTTGGCATGTCATTGGTTTGTAAGCAGTCGATGTAATGTGCAAACTAAGGCTGCATATTATTTACATTTCAGAAGAATAATCTTCGGCATTTAAATTAATTTAAAGTTGAGCAAAGGTTTTTCAGTGTAGATTGTTCTAATATTGAAGGCAGGTATTCATTATGACATAATCTAACTAAACAAATCATAACTAAACTTAATATAGTTGCTTTGTTTACCTTGCAGCTCAAAACCAACAGGTAGTCACGCAGATTATCCGTGGACAGCCAGTAACAACTGTGTCAAGTACAGGTAATTTAGTTCAGAGTTCAACCCAGAAGATGGTGACTACACCAACTACAGCTATGCAACCTCTCCAAAGCCGGCCTGCCACACCACAAGGTCAACAGCCAGCTCAGCGGCCACAACAAGGACAGGTCAGATTAACAATGGCCCAGCTAACCCAGCTCACGCAAGGACAGGTTAGTATTGTCGAGATTAAACTGGGAATTGCACATAATTTTGAGAATGCTTTTAACTGCAGATTTGAGCAATTATAAAATGCCTATTTAACTGTCAATACCATACATTCCTTTAGTCAGTAGCATGTGTTCCATATCAGCAAAATTTAAAAGTTATTTTAATTTGTTGCTATGAAAGTTAATGTTCCTGAAAATTCTAAGTCATAAGACTGTCATATCTTGTTTTAAAGTTTTCTTTTCTGAAGCACAGCAATTTTAACAGTCAATGCACAGAGGATTTTCTAATTTGAAGCTCTGTGTTGAAAGTTTAATTCTACGCATTATTAATATATACCATACCATTGATGTATTCAGGTGTGATTTTGAAGTTGTAAAATCTTATTACATGAGGCTCAGGTCAAATTGAATCCATCACTTATCTCAAAGTTTGGTGATGTGTGGTTCTTTAACAGCAAAGCACAGTATTAAATTTGAGTTCCTTCAGAGAAGAAGAAAACCCACAAAATATCTCACTACTAATTGCAAGCTGTTAATTTTTTTATTATCGTATTTTGTATGCCATCGTGCCTCTTCGCAACTCCTATAAAATCTCGGAAGCAACCTTTTTTTTGCTGAAAGATGTGCATAATTATGCAGGTAAAACTTTTCTAATTGGTGATATGTTACTTTCCTTGTAGAGTGGAGGTCAGGGATTGACTGTGGTGATCCAAGGACAGGGGCAAACAACTGGACAGCTTCAGCTTATCCCACAAGGTGTATCAGTAATTCCTGGGCCAGGACAACAGCTAATGCAGGCAGCCATGCCAAGTGGAACAATTCAGAGATTCCTTTTCACACCTCTGTCAACAGTAACAGCATCGGCTGCTGCAACAACAGTAGCTTCTGCAACAACAGCATCAAGTAAGGCAATTCCCTAGCTGTCATTTATTTTCAATGTATTAGTTAAAAAAATTTGTTAGTGAACATTTGGGGAATGTATTCTCGAAACATGCTCAGCTCCTCTAAAAAGAACTTTTTTTTTAACTTTCAACACAACACAGCTAGCCAGTGAATTCATGTTAATCATAGATATCACAGGCCCAATAAAAATGCAATATACTTCAGACGCTGGAAATCTGAAATAGAAGATTAACTATATGAGAAATTCCAGTCGGTCTAACAGTACCTGTAGAGAGAGAAACCTGAAGAGAGACTCTTCAGAACTGAAGAATAAAAATAAGTGTTCTTGAGGACAAAAATGCTACTCAAATGCTATGCTTCTTTGCAGTTAAACATCAAAACTAATTTAATTTGGTGCAGGAAATTAACTTCTCTAAGTTGTTGCACTAATAATGTTGCAATTTATTTTTAATGGAATACTGGTTTTACTTAATATTGCAATTAACAGTCACTTTTAAATCGTGTATAATTTGCATGCGATACTGAATATATTGTATTTAATTTTATTCTGCAGCTTCAACAGAACAGAAACAGGTGCAGACACATGTACAACAAATACAAACTCCGATCCAGTCATCACCTCAGCTACCACCACCTTCTGCTGTTCAGACTTCAGTCACCTCTCAGTCATTGACCTCCATACAGCCTGCTCAAACGCAACCAACACAAGCCCAGCCTGTGGTCCAGGTACAGTCTCCACCACAAGTTCATCCTGTTGTCCAAACACAAGCTCCACCACAAACGCAAGTTCCTCCAGCCCAAGCTGGAAATCAACTAAATGTACAGTCTCCACCGCGACCACAGTTACAGCCTCAGCAACATCAAGCAACTGTTCAGACAATAACTCCACAACCTCAGCTTCATCCTCAAGCTCCAAATCAGATGGCAGCTGACACCCAAGCACTGCCTCAGGTCACCCCAGGTGTGGTTCAGCATCAAATTAAACTCCAGGTCCCTGTTCAGATTCACCAACCAGGTCTGACTGCAGCTCAACAGATTCAGAATGTGGTCAGTGTGCAAACAGCCAGTGTCCAGGAGCACCTACAGAGAATTCAACAAATCCGTGAGCAACAACAGCAAAAGAAACAGCTGCAGATTGAGGCAAAGAGGGAGCACATGCTACAGACTACAAACCAAAATGAAATTATTCAGAAACAGGTGAAAAACTTTTGATATGAGAAATTGAATGTATTCACTGGGTACCTTTTTGTAAGTGTTTTTGTTGCAGCTGCCAAGATTTTGAGATTTCCTACCATTACTTGTGAATCAATTTCAGTACAAAAATATAGCATTACACTCTGCGTTTAAACAATGAATTTGCACCATTGTACAGAGTTCTGTTCAGAATTTATTTTCTCTTCAAGGCACCTGAGCTCATTCATGCCCTTGCATTTGGAGATGCACAGAACAGCTGGAGTTTCTTGTCCTTTATGTTTAGAAAGATCATTCCCTCCGCTTACTGCCTTTCTGAAATTCTGAATTAAAATTGAATTTAAGAGCTGCAGTTCACAATTTGTGTATCAACTCTGAAACAAATTTCAAAATAAGAATTCTTGGAAGCAAATCAACAATACTACAGTATTGCATTATAAAAGGCTTTACGATTGCCACGCTCCTGGTTTAGTTCCTAAATTGAATTAGTCTCCTTTGTATTTACCTACTTTCCCTCTTGATTACTCCCCATACTACTTGTGATGGTATGGCACAGCATGAGGTTGAGGGAAATGTGTTTCTTGTCAGGATCTCTGCACAATGCAATCTGCCTAGTTATGTAGTTGGTAGGTTTATAAATGAAATGTTAAAACAAATGAGGGCAAAGTCATCTTTGCAGACTGAATTTTTTTTGCAACTAATCTTTAAATTTGGTCAACAATTCAAATTTAATGCTACTCCTTGTCAAACCTATGAAGTGAAGTTAATTGGATCAACCACGTATGAGGGACTCAGTGTAATTAGTGAATTTTATTTTCGATTGTGACCTTGCATGCGAGAAAATAACCGCCTCGACCAGTCGACCCCCCTCCCCCACTCCAACCTCTCACCCTCACAACGCGCAGCCCTCCAGTCCTTCTACTCCAATCCCGACCTCACCATCAAGCCAGCAGATAAAGGGGGCGCAGTGGTAGTCTGGCGCACTGACCTCTACACCGCCGAAGCCAAGCGCCAACTCGAGGACACCTCTTCCTACCGCCCCCTCGACCATGACCCCACCCCCCATCACCAAACCATCATCTCCCAGACCATACAGAACCTCATCACCTCAGGAGATCTCCCACCCACAGCTTCCAACCTCATAGTCCGGGAACCCCGCACTACCCGGTTCTACCTCCTTCCCAAGATCCAAAAGCCTGACCACCCTGGCCGACCCATTGTCTCAGCATGCTCCTGCCCCACTGAACTCATCTCTACCTACCTCGACACTGTCCTATCCCCCCTAGTCCAGGAACTCCCCACATACGTTCGAGACACCACCCACGCCTTCCACCTCCTCCAAGACTTCCGTTTCACTGGCCCCCAACGCCTCATCTTCACCATGGATATCCAATCCCTCTACACCTCCATCCGCCATGACCAGGGCCTCCAAGCTCTCCGTTTCTTCTTCTTCTGACGTCCCCAACAGTCCCCTTCCACCGACACTCATTCATTTGGCCGAACTGGTCCTCACCCTTAACAATTTCTCCTTCGAATCCTCCCACCTCCTCCAGACCAAAGGGGTAGCCATGGGCACCCGTATGGGCCCCAGCTGTGTCTGTCTCTTTGTTGGCTACGTAGAACAGTCGACCTTCCGTAATTACACCGACACCACTCCCCACTTCTTCCTCCGCTACATTGATGACTGCATTGGCGCCACCTTGTGCTCCCACGAGCAGGTTGAGCAATTCATCAACTTCACCAACATGTTCCACCCTGACCTTAAATTTACCTGGACCATCTCTGACACCTCCCTCCCCTTCCTGGACCTCTCCATCTCCATTAATGACGACCAACTTGACACCGACAGTTTTTTACAAACCCACCGACTCCCACAGCTACCTGGATTACACCTCTTCCCACCCTACCTCCTGCAAAAATGCCATCCCATATTCCCAATTCCTCCGCCTCCGCCGTATTTGCTCTTAGGAGGACCAGTTCCACCACAGAACACACCAGATAGTCTCCTCCTTTAGAGACCACAATTTCCCTTCCCACATGGTTAAAGATGCCCTCCAACGCATCTCGTCTACATCCCGCACCTCCGCCCTCAGACCAGACCCCTCCAACCGTAACAAGGACAGAACGCCCCTGGTGCTCACCTTCCACCCTACCAACCTTTACCAACCTTCGCATAAACCAAATCATCCGCCGACATTTCCGTCACCTCCAAACAGACCCCACCGCCAGGGATATATTTCCCTCTCCACCCCTTTCTGCCTTCAGCAAAGATTGTTCCCTCCGTGAGTACCTGGTCAGGTCCACGCACCCCCCTACAACCCACCTTCCCCTACGACTGCAGGAATTGCAAAACCTGTACCCACGCCACCTCCCTCACCTCCATCCAAGGCCCTAAAGGAGCCTTCCACATCCATCAAAGTTTTACCTGCACATCCACCAATATCATTTATTGTATCTATTGCTCCTGATGTGGTCTCCCCAACATTGGGGAGACTGGACGCCTCCTAGCAGAGCACTTTAGGGAACATCTCTGGGACACCCGCACCAATCAACCACACCGCCCTGTGGCCCAACATTTCAACTCCCTCCCCCACTCTGCCAAGGTCATGGAGGTCCTGGGCCTCCTTCACCGCTGCTCCCTCACCACTAGACGCCTGGAGGAAGAACGCCTCATCTTCTGTCTTGGAACACTTTAACCCCAGGGCATCAATGTGGACTTCAACAGTTTCCTCATTTCCCCTTTGCTGTGCTTTTCCAGCACCACTCTAATCTAGACTCTGGTTTCCAGCATCTGCAGTTATTGTTTTTACCTGCAAGAAAATAACACCTGGAATTACCTTAGATGAGAAGTTGAATGTCATCCATATTATCATTGGGCGAATGTATGTGGTGCTGGTTGAATTTCACTTTTTTTTACTTTTCTATCTCCTTCACTCTCTTTAGCAAAGTGTCTGACCTTCCTTTTTGTGTTTTTTTTGCCTCCACTGATTACTCTATACACACCGTAGCCCAGCAGAAAAAACCCTGGGTATTGCCAAAACGCACTGCATCAATTGAGAACTTTCTTTCAACTAATCATTCAAATTTGAACATCTTTAGTACTTTTATCGTCTGCTATCTTCTATGAAGTAATCGTTTTTTTCCTTGTTGCTAAGGTTGTAATGAAACAAAATGCTGTCATTGAGCACTTGAAAGCAAAGAATCGGATGATGTCGCCTGCAGAACGAGAAGAAAACCAGAGGTACTTATTTAAAAAGCATAATATTATTTGGCAGAGGTTCTGTAGTTGTAAGTAGATTTGAGGAGTACCCAAATGTATAATTTGAAATTGCCATCTATCCTAGTCACCTATTTGATACTGTTCTGTTCTTCTGTTAGATCATATTGATCTAATTTTAACTACATTCATGTTTGCTTTTACTCCAAGACTTTTGATAACTCTGTCCAAGAAAAGCTAACAGTTTTATTTTTGCTGTGTTCTCGATTTGAAAGTTTCTTTTCATCTGTGTTTTTTGACATATATCACATCATTGTAAAACTTATATTGTCATTTTCTGGACAATATCAATTTTAATATAACATATTTAGTTATGACTAGCCAGCCAATATTGATTAAAAAGAAAAGGAAATATTTTTGTTCCCAGCATTTCCTGTTTTATATGAAACATTATAGTTTGAAGAGATCTTTGCTTCACATTTTTGGAATAATTCCAAATTTCCTGCTAACAAATAAGTCCTTAAATCATGCCTGCATCACTGTTCAGCCTCTCCCACAACGTCAGTGACAGGTGTTTGTTTTTTGAAAGAAGGGGATAGCATCATTGATACTTCTGCTTGAGAACTTGATTTGGAACTGGAAATGCAGATTAATGTGACTCGTGTATCTAAGACTATAGTTCTGTGTTGTTTTTCTTTGTACGTTATTGACAACACTGAGGGAAAATCTTAACAAACTGGTTTTAAATGGATCTCCTGTGGGTAAAAATCTCAATGTCTGGCAGGATCTGTGGAGAGAAATCAAGGTTCATGTTTCAAGTGCAGTAACTGAGATTTCCAGCAGTTTCTGTTTTAGTTTTATTTCCAGCATCCTCAATTCTGTTGGATTGTTTGTCTTACGTTATAAAAACATTTACAAGAGGTAGATTCTTACAATTTATATAAAAGGCCAAATGTTCTCTTTTGGTTGCGCTTAAATGCCAGATTATTAATTGCCGTGAGATAAAGCCGTACACCAAAAGTGTTTACCTCAAAGTACCTTTTCCTGGGCCATCTATTAATAGTTGGACTTGAATGATGCAGAAAGTCTATGTATGTAATAGAGGAGACAGCTAATTAAAATGCTTGGCTTTACTTTCGTGTTTTAATTGGTGCAGCTCTCAATCTAACAAAACATACTGGAGGATTATTCACTATAATCCTTGGGAATTGCTTACTACTTCTTCACCACCTTTGTCAACCATTGCTAAGGCCTTCTCACTGAGGATTTACAGCTTCAATTCATGCATGCTAAAAGTTTGAGTTTTGTTTTTATATTTAAAAATTCTATTTTAAGGTATGACAATTCAATTCACTTTTTTTTAATGGCACATTTTTATTAGAACAAACATTTATTACCATCCTAATTGCGCTTGATGAGTGGCTTACTAGGTGAATTCAGAAGGCAAATGAAGGTTCTGGTTCAATAGAGAATCACGAGGACATGCCAGCAGCAGCACCAGGCATACCTTAAAAAAAAAAAAGAGCTGTCACCCTGGTGAAGCTTCCAAACATGACTACTTGCATACCAAACAGCATAAGCAGCAAATGCTAAACAGAGTGAACCGATCCCACAACCAAAGGATCAGCTCTAAGCTCTGCAGTCCTGCTACAACCCAATCATAATTGGTGGTGGGCAGTTAAGGAACTCATTGGAGAAGGAGTCTCCACAAATATTCCCATCCTCAATGATGGAAGAGCTGATCACATCAGTGAATAAGGCTGAAGCATTCACAGCAATCTTCAGCCAGAAATTCCAAGTGGATGATTCATTTCTACCTCCTTTGGTGGTCCCCAGCATCACAGAAGCCAGTCTTCAGCCAATTTGATTCACACACCATGTGATATCCAGAAATGGTTAGAGGTACTGGATTGTGCAAAGTATTCGGGCCCTGACAGTATTCTGGTAATAACGCTGAAGATTTGTGCTCCAGAACTTGCCACTCCCCTAGCCAAGATGTTCCAGTAGAGTTGCAGCACATCTACCCAACAATGTGGAACATTGCTCAGTATGCCCTGTACAAAGTAAGTAATTTCCAATCCAGCCAATTACTGCCCAATCAGCCTCCACTTAATCTTCAGTAAAATGATGTAAGGTGACATCAACAGTGCTATCAAGCAGCACTTGCTCAGCAATAACCTGCTCAGTGACACCCAGTTTGGGTTTCACCAAGGCCATTCAGCTCCTGACTTCATTGCAGCCTTGTTCAAATGTGGACAAAAGAGCTGATGTGAGAGTAACGACCCTTGAATCAAGGCTGCATTCGACTGAGTTTGGCTTCCTGGAGCCCCAGCAAAACTCTAATCAGGGGCAAACTTTCAACAGATTGTGGTCATATCTGGCTTATAGGAAGATAGATGTGATTTTTGAGGGTCAGTCATCTCCGTTCCAGCATATCTCAGCAGGAGTACCTCAGGATAGTGTCCTAGGCGCAACCATCTTTAGGTGCTTCATCAACAACCTTACCTCTATCATAAGGTCAGAAGTGGGGATGTTCACTGATTGCACACTGTTCAGCACCATTTGTAACTCCTCAGATACTGGAGTAATCCATGTTCACATGCAATAAGATCTGGACAATATCCAGGATTGGCCTGACAAATAGCAAGTAACATCTGTGTCACAAATGCTAGGTAATAAACATCTCCAGTAAGAGACTATCTAGCCGCCACCTTTTTTTACATTCAATGGTGTTGCCATCAATGAATTCTCCCACTACCAACATTCTGCAAGTTCCCATTCACCAGAAACTCAGCTGGACTTGCCATATAAATACAGTGGCTGTGAGCAAGTAGACTAGGAATACTGTGGCGAGTAACTCATATTCTGACTCCCCAGAGTCTACAAAGCACAAGTTAGGAGTGTGATGGAATACTTGCACACTGGCCTGGAAGAGTATAGTTCCAGCAGTACTCAAGATGCTTGACACCGTCCAGGACAAAGCAGCTCACTTGATTGGCATTACATCCACGCCTACTATCTATGCTCAGTAGCTGTAGTGTGTACTATCTACATGATGTACTGCAGAAATTCACCAGAGATCCTTAGTGTCTTCCAAACCCATAACCACTTCCATTTAGAGGGATAAGGGCACCAGATAGATGGCATTGTCATCACCCGTCATCCTGACTTGGGAATATATTGCCGTTCCTTCAGTGTGGCTGGGGCAAAACCCTGGAATTCTTTCCCGAAGAGTATTGTGGATCTACCTAAACCACATGGACTGCAGCAATTCAAGAAGGCAGCTCACCACCACCTTCTCAAGAGCAACAATGGACAGGTCAGACACATCCCATGAGTGAATAACAAAAGTTGTCCACAACATTTCTGTAGTTATGAAGCCAAACAAATGTTATATATATGCTTTTGAAGGTGGTGAACTGCTATCAAGATACCACTGTCGTCCATCTGGTGGAGGAATACCCATAGTTTTACTGGCACAGGAGTTTGAAGATTTTGACCAGTGACCATGCGGGAATGTTTTCTTTTCCATCTATTGTGATACCCTTTGCTTTTTGGATGGTAAAAATTGTACTAAAAAAAGTTGCTGCCAAAGAGTCTTGGGAAATTTTTGCAGTGCATCCTATATGTGGTAGACTGAGGATGGAGGGAGTGAATGTTCAAGTTGGTGAATGTTGAGCCAATCAGGCAGGTTACTTCACTCTCGATCTTACTGTGCATTGAGTGCTGTTTGAGATTCAGTCATCCAGGCAAGCATGGAGTATTATATCACACTCTGATCTGTGTGTTGAAGATGATGGACAGAGATTGGATCAAGAGGTGAGTAACTGGCCTCAGAATTCCCACCCTCCTTGGAACTACAGTATTTATATGTCTGATGCAGTTCATTTGCTGGTCAATGGTGACCTCTCAGGTAATGATAGTGAGAGAATTTAACAATGCTAATGTCAAGGGGAGATGATTAGATTTCCTGTAGTTGGAGAGTGCCATTGCCTGAATGTGCTGTGAATATACTTTTGTTTATCAGCCCAAGCCTGAATGTTGTTTAGTTCTTGGCATATATTGGCTTGGACTATTTCAGTAACTTGCAGAGTTGCGAATGGTACTGAACACTGCAATCATAGTGAACATTGTCACTTCTGACCTTTTATGATGGAAGGATGGTATGAAGCAGCTGAAAACATTTGGGTCTAAGGCACTACTGTGAGGTATTCCTGCAGTGATGTTCTGAGACTCTTTAATTAACCTCCAGCAATCACAATTATCTTCCATTGTGCTGAGTATAACTCCAACCTAATGAAGAGTACTCATTGATATCCATTGACTTCAATTTTGCTCTGCCTTCTTGAAGCTTACACAAGCTCTCACTCATCTACTAGGATGGGATTTTAACTCATAACTTATAGCAGTAGTTTAGCTGTTTGCACTACCAGTATACCCAACATGAGGTAGCATTCAAGATGGCTATCTAGAGCCATCTGTGTGCACACAGTTTTGGCGTGTTAGTCTTCAACAGCAAATGTGGTTGTGCAAGTATGCTTCTGTGCATAGATGATCATCACAACTGGTGCGCATGCAGTTTTTGTATTAGCTTTGTATAAAACTGTAGTAAACTTGTGTTGTTGAATAGACTGAGCTTAACAGCAGTGAATTATGAAATGGCAGAATGACTGTGAATGTGCAATCTATGGTGTTGGAAAACAAAATGCTAGTAAGCTACATCAAGATAAGATCCCATTTGTTGTAGGTGAGTTTGTTTCCAACCTGTGAATATACGGCCAGTGCATTTTTAAGACTGGCAGCTCCTGTTCATTTTTTTGGCAGTAATATAGCATTGCAAGACTGTTTCTGCACCGATGTGCTCAGTGCTTTACTTAAGTGACATTGCAATCTTACTAACAAAATTACCACCACTTGCAGTCCCTCAGGTTGGTATTTACATTATCAAATCCAATTAAAGGTAAAATTTAATACAAATACAATTTTTGACATCCTGAGATTGAACACTGCTGTATCCCCTGCATGTTTAGTATTCGTTATGTAGCGTTTAGATTTTCTCTTTTGAATGAGAAGCATGCATGTTACGTTCACATTAACATTAACTTTGTCCATTAGCCTTATAGAAGACTTGTATTTCAGTCTTGATCTCAGAACATCCCAGAGGGGTTTACTGTTTTGAAGAGGAGTCACTTATAATGTTAGAAACAGAACAGCCACTTCAGCTGGTGATCATAATGAGATTTCTTTGTTACTTATGCTGCCTCTTGAGATTTATACTGGACACAGAGATAATGATTCTGGGTTTCAAAATAAGTAATTGAAATAATTTGTGAAACTTCAACCCCCATAATTCAGACAAGGCTTCAGTTTGACACTTCAGTTAAAAGGTTGTGCCACCAACAGTGCAACATTCCTTTGAGTCTGGAGTGTCAGGCAAGAATTGTATAATCATAAGATTTGAACCATCCCACCGTCTGATACAGAAGAAAGGTCCTGCCACAAAACCATGCTAATAGATATGCTGACAGTTGCATATGTTAAGCAGTATTGATTTAGATTTGGGAGCAGATTGTATACTTGCACATCCTGTTTTCATGATTTGTGACTAATTATTTTGTGAATAAATTGCTCTGCATTCACATGAGGGAAAATGGATAATGAGTAACAGTCTATTCATTAGTGAAACTTGATGTCATCGCAGGTAGAGGTAATTAAATGTGATGCTGTTCTAAAGCTGTTTTTATCGAGTGTATTTAAAACTTTAAAGGATGGACAAAGATAACAAATTCATTTTCTTTGGAATTGTATGACAGTTCAACTGAACAGATTTCCAACTCAACTAATAATTCCTGAACCTGCTTATTTCCGAAGTGTAGCTTCCATGACTGCCCACAATCAAGTTTTTTGTTCCAAAATATGTCATTGCTCCAACCACGAAATCATCGTACCTGTTGATTATGGTACGAGTTCATGGTTCATCTTATATGCTGCATTACACCTTGCAGATCAAAATATTTCCTGGTTTAATCCCTTGTTTGTGATAATAGCCCCTAAGGACGATACAAGACCATTCCTCCTTGTCACCAAAATTGTCCACCACCTGCTTGGTCATTCCTCTCAACAGAATTGAGATTGACCATAGTAGCCTTGGCAATCTCCGATATAAACGAGCTGTTTGGCATCTGATTAATTATCCTCAGAATTTTGAACTGGAATGTCAGAAGCTTTAAAAAAATTCATGTTAGCTTATTTTCAAGTTCATCATAAAGTGGGAATCTTGTCGAGATTTACATAGATTTTCCTGATTTTGCCACAACTGTTTCTCCCTGAACCAAGTAGTAGCTGCTATTCTAATAGCGGCACAATTATTCAGCTAATATTCTTGCTCGTGAAGAATAAGACTGCAGTGTCTGTGAAATCCATCATACAGCAGGATATTAAATGCTTTCACTGCAGTAAAATGTCTGAAGGAAGTTATTCAATCTGTGATCCTGGAATTGCATGTTAATATGGCAGAAGACAAAGTTGTGTTTTTTTTTAATGAATCCATTGGCTGGTTGTTTGTAATGAATGAGGAAATTATTATTGTTCGCAATAGTTTTTGAAGTTGACAAATGCAACATGATTCATGAAGAAAAACTAAGTCACTGAAGTATGTGTCAGAGGTCTGTTTCACTTTGTTTATTTCTCTCTTTGAATCCAGAATGATTGTCTGTAACCAGGTTATGAAGTATATTCTGGATAAAATTGACAAGGAAGAAAAACAAGCAGCGAAGAAACGGAAGCGAGATGAGAACGTAGAGCAGAAGCGCAGTAAACAGAATGCTACCAAGCTGTCAGCATTGTTGTTCAAACACAAAGAGCAGTTGAAGGCTGAGATCCTAAAGAAAAGGGCGTTATTGGACAAGGAGCTTCAAATTGAGGTGCAGGTATGTGACAAATAAACATCAAGTCAATTTTTCTTTGAGGCACTTTCAGGTTCATGTAACTTCTGCAAAGGTAGCAAGTCATCTCATTGCAGCCCCTATTGCGGCAAAAATAAAAGCTATGATTTTTTTTTTCTCCCCATAACAAGGTCCCAGGAACAGCAGTGCAATGATTACTGTAATATTTTTGGTGATGTCAAGGGAGAAATTTTGAAGAATCAGAAGGGCAAAGCTATTCTTTGCATACTACCATGGTTTTAGATGTTCAGAACTCAAGTTGAATTGCATAGAGTTGTGAATTTTTGCAAACATTTCAGTTCGCCATGCATATGCCTGCATGCTCATTAACTAATTATGATAACTATTCCACAGATCCCATTTTCCCACAATGTTGAAAATGGTTCTGTCTCAAGTATATGTCTGATTTTATTGTGAAAATTACAATTGCATCTGTCATCTACACTTTCAAGTAGTGGATTTCAAATCAATATTCATTTTTTAAAATATTTTTCCTCATCTCTCTGGTTATTTTGACAATATTTTTAGCTCTGTTTCCTCTGGTTACCCTTATTAACTCTACCAAATACCCTCATCATTTGGGCACCTCTATTAAATGCCCCTCCTAATCTTTATTCTGAAAGGATCAGTTCCAGTTTACACAACATTCCATATCATTGATGTTTCTCATTCTTATTCTTAGTGTCCTCTCTGAATCCTTCCTAAAGCATGGTACACAGAACTGACAGAATATTTTTGCCGAGGCCTCATTAGTGTTCCACTGATGTGCCTCTAACTAGAGTTTAACTGTGGGTTGACTAAAATTGCAAAAAGGGCCAGAGATATGAGGTTGTATATAAATGTTTGGCATAACATCCTTGTATGTGTGTTTGAAATCCTTTTCTAATGCCACAGAAATTTATACACTTTTTTAATTGAACAATGTATCCTGTCATCATCAAAATTTCAGATCGTGAACCATCCCCACTCCTCCACAGGTCTCTGATCCTGCTTACTTTTAAAATTGCACTATTTAGTTTATTATTGCCTCCCTTCATTCTCTCATTCTTCACATTAAATTCCATCATCTCATTACTCTGCATTAACTTGGATTTATGTCTGCACATTTCACCATGTCCTGAGCTCTCCTACTCCCCCCTTGGTGTTCACTGCATTTCCAAATTTTGTAAGTCATCTGCAGGTTTGGAAATTATGCGCTTTGTATCCAACGCCAGGTTCTTTATAAGTGTCATAAAATGTTGTGGTCTTAATGCTGATCTCTGGGGAACATTGCTGTGTATTTCTGTCCAATCTGCAAAACAACAATTCAGCACTACCCTTGATATTCTGTCTTTTAGCCAATTGAATTTAACCACATTGCCACTTTAATTTTGAATTCTGTTAATATTGTTACGAAAACAGATACGCTCCCCTTCATTCCTCTCTGGTTTTTTTCAAAGCAGACATCTTCCACCTTGAGTTTTATGCAGTTTTTTTTTTTTTGTGTATTTTCCTGTTCTGAGTTCAGACAGTGGTGCAGTTCAGTCTAGGTGGAATAATGCCCTTATGTGCCAAAGGATGGAACACATTGCTTCCAAGGAACTTTACATGACAATTCAGCCAAAAACTATATTCAGCTTACTCATCTGAAACAGTCAGTTTCCACTGGCAGGCAATGCCAACATCTCTGCCTCAAACTTATCTCATGTAGGCCAACTTAAAATTTAGCTGCCCATCAGCAACACTTAAGCTTATAATAAACTGTCTGCATTCTGGCCATCAGTACTGGCACCAGAGTGTCCTGACTAAGAGACCAAGAAGTGATATCTAAGCTTGAGAAAATAGTACAAAATGTGGCAAACCTTTGTGTGATATTTTTACTTTGAGATGTACAGGATGCAGTTTGCAGCAGTGTATTAATGCACGAAGGTGTTCTGTGTTCTTATGCAGTTGATCTTATTCTCTATATAGCTGCTAAATCAGTTTGTTGCTGTTGGCTGAAATTTTGTTTGTTTTGGTAGGAGGAGCTGAAAAGAGACAGAAATAAGTTAAGGAAGGACAAAGAGAAGGCACATGCAGCCGCTATGCACACTGCAGCCATTGCTGCTGCAAATGCTGTACAAGCTGCTGTGACACAGAAGCGAAAGCGAGAAGAGGAGAAAGAGCCTGCAAAGGTCAAGAAGAAAAAGATGATTTCTACTACCTCAAAAGAATCTAAGAAGGACACAAAGCTTTACTGTATCTGCAAGACACCTTATGATGAATCAAAGTACGTGATCATCAAATGTTTTCTTCTACCTGTATTTATCATAATTTTTCCAATTCCTTTCCTTATTCCAAGCAGATGCTTAGACCATAACTTGTAGGAGCAGAGATAGACCAATTGGCCCATTGAGTCTGCTCTGCCTTCCAGTGAGATCATGCTGATCTGATAGCACTCAACTCCATTTTCTTGCCTTCTCGTTATAACCTTAGATTCCCTCACTGATGAAAAATTTGCCTCAGCCTTGAACATACTTAATGACTCTATCTCAGTAATACAGGTACTGGTTCAGTGCAGCTGATGTTTTTTGTTTTCCTTGGAAAGTGGTTTTCCAGTTTTGAACAGAGCAGGAGATACTGGTGAGAACCATCTCATTTTCTACAGTGAGTGTCTGAATAGAAAGTGGACAGATTTTTCGAGTTACTTTTTTGTGATTGGAATTAGACATATTTCCAAAATGATAGCAAAGAAGCTATAAATACTCCCCCCCCCCCCCATCACAGCGCTTTTTGCCATTTTTGGTTTGCTTTTGCTTCCTCATACCATGCACAGTTTTTTTTTGTATTTTCATTTTCAGCTTCTCTTATCCATGTGACATTCCCAACCAGTCAAAGGACATTTTATACTACATTTGTCATGGAACACTGACTGGTGTTTAAGTGTAGTTTTCATTTATTTGAACCCCTTCCGTTTTAGCTGTTTTCTATCTCTCGCCCCCTCCCCCAAAAGGACTATCACACCACTCAGACAGCTCCAGTGTCCTGGCTGAGATTGGGGTGCTGCTGTGTGGATTGCTGAGAGAACTAATTCGTATCATACTCTGGGCTTGGCACCAGTGTGCTGCACCACCACCACCTTGCCTCTACATAAAAGGCTTGTGGCTCACCGAAACGAGAAAGAAACTTAAACACACTCGGATGTGTGTGTTCGTTTTTCAGGTTCTACATTGGCTGTGATCTCTGTACGAACTGGTATCATGGAGACTGTGTTGGTATCACAGAAAAAGAGGCTAAAAAAATGGATGAGTACATTTGCAATGAATGTAAACGAGCACAGGAGGGCAGCAGCGAGGAGCTCTACTGTATCTGTAGAACACCATACGACGAATCACAGTAAGCTGAAATGTCAACAAAGACTTTTTATTGCCCTGAGGTAGTTTCACTTTTGAGTATCAGGCCTGCAGTACTGTCCTCAGATGTTTCTTACGTACCTATTGTGATGCAAATTGCATGAAATCATATTAAGCTTGCCTGTGATATTTGATATAACTCTGCTTTTGAAATCTCCCCACTACGGATCATTGATTTCATAATTGGTGTTTCTCCAGTGTTTTCTTTTTTTCCACTTAACTTTGCGCTGATGCACTTGTTATACATACAAATCTCCAGTATCTTCGTTTCAGCTGTTAAGGTTGCTAATTGTTTTCAGTCCCTTTCCTTTTTCTTTATTAAAGTTACTGGCTCCTGCCTGTGCACTGTCCCATTGCCTGTCAGAGCATTTTAGTAACCTGACCAAACAAACACACTTCATTTATGAGTTTGATAGTGAAGATTGGCAGGCTGTAGATCCATGTGAGATGTCACCGCTAAGCTAGTCATGTCCTTACCAACCATCAACAGTTTGATCAAAAATACCAATCAGATTAAGAGCCCTAAATGTTCCCCACCCTACTTAGCTAACCAGGAGTATTAATATCACTATCCAATGAGAGATTGACAAATTGCAAAGACTGGAAATCAAGCCAAACTTCTATATGGCTCTGTCGCTATTGTCTGTCTGAGCCACACTAGCTAACTGCAGCACTGAGTATGTTTGATTTTTAATCTACTTGGGGAACTTTGCAGAAACACAAAGATTGGCCTTTCAGGTAAGAGAAAAATGCTTGATTTCAGAGACACCAGTTAAAAACACTTGAACTCTGCAAGAGGGATTCAGAGTAACAGCTTTTGGAAGGTTTGTGACTAACATACAGTGGAGTTTTACAGGTTTCAATATCCTAGTTGCTGCTTTGTTTAAAAAAAGCTCTGCTTTGTAATTTTGACAAAATTTAACATGCACTGATGTCAAAAGCAGAATTCGGTCCAAATGTAGTGTCACAAAGAATGTATACATATTTTGAAAATATATTTGGTAAATTCTTGTCTTAATCTTGCTGTAATGTTCATTCCCTTTGTGGCAGTTTTCAATATTTTGAAATACAAGCAAAATGGGTAAATTATGTTTGATCTACTTCCCAATTTAAAAAGTATGTAGAATTCTCCAACCCTCAACCTTGAACGTATACTGAGAGACTTTTGATATTGTTTCCAGATTTGAATTTGATATTCTTTTCCGTTTGGGTTTTCCTCCCTTATCCTCCACTAACTCCCCAACTATCGACTTGTTTGGTGCACGTTGACACTTAGATTCTACAGGGTCCTTACACAAATAGCCATCCTTTGTTTTAGCTTTCATTAAGTTACTTAACACCAAAGTTCTTGGATAACTGTGCAGGAATAGGGAGCTACAATGATACCTGGTTAATCCCCTGATTGTGATTTCACCTGGGGCCTCCTAATCTGCAAAATTTAACTAGTTTTCCAGTGAATACTTGGTGTGATCAGGAGGGAAGACCCTGATAAAATAATGAATAAACCATGGTGCATTTTGTTGATGCTATTGATTTGGTTGTTTTTCTTAACTGCGAAGATCAGAAGAAAACACTTATTTTTTTTAAACCCATAGGTTTTACATCGGTTGTGATCGCTGCCAAAATTGGTATCATGGGCGTTGTGTTGGCATACTACAGAGTGAGGCAGATCTCATTGACGAGTATGTTTGCCCACAATGTCAGTCTACAGAAGATGCTATGACTGTTCTTAGTCCACTTTCAGACAAAGATTATGAGGGTCTTAGACGAGTGCTACGCTCTTTACAGGTGAGAATTTACAAAATAATTTCTAAACTTCTGTCAACTTCTTGTTCTATGCCTCTTGCATTTATTTTATATTTTTCTTCTACTTTCACCCAAAAGCTTCCCCTTCCTCTTAGTAGAAACGAGGGGTGACGTTACTGACCTTGCTGTCCTTTATCTACTGCCACCTGGTAGCTGGAAAGAAATAAACTTGATAGGGAGGGGTTTAGGCTTAGAGACTCTGAGACTCTGAGAGCATTTTACACCAGGTGTCTCTGCTGGTGGAAAATCCAAACCTAAAGCAAGTCTGCAGTAAGCTGGTGATTTCTTTAAAAGAACTTTCAAAGCTATTTTCTGCCATAGTAAAATAAAAAGTGAATTAAATATGTGCATATAAATTCTGTTCAAAGTTAATCCTTTTTTCAGTTTTTTTTTTAAAACTAACCTTCATTTCGGTTCACAACATTTAGGTTCTGCCAGTGTTTAGTCCACTGAAATACATTGTTTTATTCTGTTTTCTACTTCGAATCTATGATGTAAGTATGTCTCTCATCCTCATCTGTGACTTAAACAGCCGAGAAATTATTAACTAGCACAACTTGAGCCTCCCTGGTTCAATAAGCTTTGTATTTAGAGATGGGTTTACATTAACTTTTTCTTCTGGATTTTGAAATGGGACTTGACGATGGATTTATGGAGGCTGAATGAAACCCTGATAAATCACACTTTGTGCTTGTCATTTGGCTTGTATTTAACATAATCCATCTTTGAGCAGTCAGGCTTAAGATGAGAAGTTCCGAGCGCCCTAATTCTCTTCATTCTCACTCATTCCCATGATACATTTGTTCTGCACTCCTGCCCAAGATCAAGTATAGGAATGCCAACCTGTGTGAGAAGACGCAAGATGTAACGTGTTTTGTGATGGTACTGTTCAATATTCGCAACAACTGTGATTAAAATTGAAGTTTCCAACTGATTACTGCCCTTACCAAGCTGCCAGTCTGAAGTTACTTTTGGCTGATGTTAAACATTCAAGCCACAGTGCATGCTGCTACTAAGGGGATAAATGTGGGATCACATTCCACATATTTAATTCTGTAACTTAGTAAATTGTTCAATCGGTGGAAAAATTGCAGCCACGCGGATGACAAGCAGATTTGGAAAGAGTGATGTATGTTTCAAATTTCCTTTCCCTTCCTCACTCTAGTTTCCAAATTTCCTGCTGCACTCCTGAAAGCAATTACTTATTGTAAGGTGTGATTCTACAGCTATTGGCAATCCTCCAATTTTTTTCTTTCCAGTGTCCTGACAATGACGAGCAGGCATATTAAACATATAAGATCACTGTGTCATTCTCCAGAATGCATAAAATTAACAAACTGAGTTTTTGGCTACACCTATTTCACGCTGTTGACCTTGTTTTCACTAAAGTGTAATTGATTGTCTGCGTGAGAACACCATACATCCATGATTCTAATAAAGCATTTTGAAGCATAAATTCTTAAATTCCTCAACAGGCTCATAAAATGGCTTGGCCCTTTTTGGAACCAGTAGATCCCAATGATGCACCAGATTATTATGGCATTATCAAAGAGCCAATGGGTAAGTCATTCAGTTTTTGTGCTTTTTAGTCTAGTACTAAGGTAATTTTATTAGTTACTCTGTTGAAGTTGCCCTCTGTGAAGTACGTGGTCCAGTCCCAACTGTGGCACTCAGGATGAAAGGATGCTTCATCAGTCAAGGGTGTTCACATTTTTTCAAGCTGACTGAAATGCAATTTGAACAGGACCAGGAGTCGATTACCTGACCTCAGTTTTGTGCAGTGACACGAGAAAAGAATGAATGGATAATCAATGTTTCCTGTACAATTTAAACTGTCCTTGTGATAGAATAGCTTGCTGTTCCATTCCATGTCTGAGAGGGTGGTACTTGTAGGCTGCTGATCTGCAGAGCCATTTTGCAGCTTGGGTCAGGCACTTCAGGGTGAGTGCAGGATTTGAAGGTAGAAAATTATTTTTAAAAACACCTTGTGCAGGCATGAATGGATCAATTTCATGTCTAACTTAAGAGTATTCTTTTTTAAAAAATGCTTCAGTATGTGATCTTGATAAAATTCAGAAGCCATTGGAGTGATCTGATGGAGGTTTATATTGGAATGAAGAGAAGGTTCAAATTTAATTGAAACATTCACTTGAAAGCCAGGTAGTATAATACCGAAAGTGGTGTTTAAAACCAGATCTGATTCACAATTTGTATAATATTAATAGTGGCCTTCAGTTAATCTCATTGTATCTGATCAACAATTTGTTTTTTGGAAGTCGCTCATGCCTGTCATCTGGCTCCATTTACTTCCAGAATTTAATTTGCAGAAGAGTAACCCAAACAACAAAGTAGACTGTGTTATAAACTTGGAGAGCTGCATGTTGTTATGTAGATGCAAAATCAGGGACATAAATATGGAGATGAAAGGAGCTTATTTCCTTGGTCTTTCACACTTAAGTAACTGTGGCCTCATGGGTGATGACTGTTTCAAGGCAGTAGCCAGGACATGCAATGATAATAATCTGCCTCCACAAGGCATTAAGCAAGTCTGAAGAATGTTAACCATTCCTTATTTAGCAGAAGGGGTGTGAAAAACATTTCATGATCCAGTCGATTAAATCATATTTCTGAGGTTTATTGTGAGACTTAATTTATTATGACATTTAAATAATGCTTAAGGAACATTAAAAAAATGTTTGTTGTTCACAAAGAAAAGTGACAAGTTTTCTCAAGGGGGAGTTAAGAAAATTACTGTCATTATAACTAGACTACTTTTAAATTTTTGGTTGTGGCATAAGAGTTGCTATTTAGGAGAGTATTTCTCCCCTCTTTGGAATTGAGTTGCCTACTATTGGATTACCATTCTCAGTTCACTCTAATAACTCTTTGTCAGCTGAAAGCCTGTTCAGTTTGTTCACAAATTGTTCAGCTGTGAAGGGCTTTTAAGCTGAACTGGCTCATGCCCTCACCCAGTTTTTCCATTTGTACTTTGTCAGGCAGGACATGCAGGATAGCAATTCAGTAAAATTCAAACAGCCATTAAAAATGGATAAAACAGGAAAACTACTGCCTTTAATTGAGTTTTTTTTAAAAGCCAGTTAGTTGTGAAGAGTTCTTGATAGCAGATTAAATCTCGAATGAGCAAATTGTAAATTATTTAGTTTTTCCTCACATGACATTGCTACATTTACAAATCACTTGTTAAATTCGTGCTGTCTCATTTGCTATCTATTTACAAGTGGGAACAGTTTCTCCCTAGCTTCTGTCCAGACCTCTGGAACTTTCTATTACACAATTTCTTAGCCTTCTCCCAAGGGGAACAACCCTAACCCCTACAATCTGTTCTCATAACTTAAGTTCGTCATCCCTGGAACCATTCTGAAAAAACCTCTTGCACGTTTTCAAGTACATTCACATCCTTCACCCAGAACAATAACAGATCTCCACCTGAGGTCTTAGAAGTCTCTTGTTTGGCATAACCTTCCTGCTGTTGTACTCTTGCGCCTATTAATAAAACCTAGGATACTGCATGCTTTATTAACTATTGTCTTCACCTTCAGTGATCTCTGCACATATGCACAGACAGGCCCCTCTGCTGCTACATCACTTTAAGAATTTTATGCCTTATTTTGCATTGTCCGTCCATGTTCTTCCTACCAAAATTCATTACCTCGTACTTATTCACATAGATTTTTGTCTGCTGCCTCTCGACCCTCTCCACCAACTTGACTGTGTCCTTTAGGACTTCCCTGCACACCCAAGATCTAGATAATTAATCTGTATCAGGAAAAACAAGGATCCCAGTACCAATCTCTGGGGAACTCAACTACAAATCATCGTCCAGTCCAAAAGAGATTCACTGACCATTACTCAGTTTCCTTTTGATTAGGCAATTTTATATCTGTTGCTACTGTCTGTTTTATTCCCTGAGCTAAACTTCACTACACAGCAGATTTATGGGAACTCTATTGAATGCCTTTTAAAAGTCTATGTACACCACCTCAACAGCATTGCACTTATTTACCTCTTTTGTTAACTGCTTTAAAAACCCAGCAAGTTAGTTGAACATGACATGCTGTTTAGAAATCCATGTTGGTGCTTCAGTTTTCCCCTGTTAGCTTTTAAGAAATTAAGGGTGTACAAAAATTACATCATAAATGCATCCCGGGTATTATGATCCACTTCAATTTTGATGCACTGCAGAGGGTTTATATAATGTCTGTCATAATAAACAGAAATTTAAACAGGTTACATCATCAAGGAATACAAACTAGGAAAAATGGAAGTTTGAGCACTGTTGTGTTGCAGAGAATATGCGAGGCTTTTTTTTGCAACTTGACAATCATAAGTGGAACTGTGTGGCATTCACTTATTGCTTAGGGTTTCTTAATTTTAGGAAAAGTTGAATTTGATACTTTTGCAAGACAAGCTGGCACCAGGTATCTTTTGGGTTCAAATGCTGCCTCGCAATAGCTTTTAGATTTTTAAGATACAGTTTGTCACAGAACTGAATGTGGATGTATTCAAGCATGCAAAATGTAGTGGACAGCCTCACCAAAGTCTAAGTTCTGAGACAGCTTTCTCATCATCTATTGTGGGTGGTGGATGACACATGTCAAGCATTAAAATAAATTAACATTTCAGTCTTCATATTAAAGTCTTGAAGTTCTTTGTAACTTATGTGAAATGAGACTATGCTTTATGATATTGTCCCAGCATCAGATATTGAATTAAGTGTGTTTTTTCTAATATAGATCTTTCTACCATGGAAGAAAGGATACATCATCGGTTCTACAAAAAACTGACAGACTTTGTTGGTGATATGACCAAAATCTTTGACAACTGCCGTTACTATAACCCCAGTGATTCACCGTTTTATCAATGTGCAGAGGTTCTAGAATCATTTTTTGTACAGAAACTGAAAACTTTCAAGGCAAACCGGTGAGGCTTCAGTGCTGCTTCTATTTAAATCATCTTCTCTGATAACCTTGATGCTTGGCATCCTTTAGTATTCCACCAAAGCAGATGCCCTTCATGTGTGAGTTCACTTAGTAGGGATGGCAGGATGTTTGATTTGGTATAACACTGAAACCCCGTCTTGTCAAAACATGTTCCAGCCAAGAGTAGGAATTACATTGTGTTATCATGCCGAGGGATATAGGCAGTTGTGAACCGATATCCACTCTACTGAGTTCAGCCAATTTAGCAAAAACCGAAAGTCTGGTTGCACAGACTGTGGGACCTCCTGGTTTTAGTGCTCAGTAGTTTTCTGTTATTGTATTTGACTCTGACTATTATCTCATTGACATGCTCTGGACTTGGTAAGCAGGTTTAAAGGGCCATCCAAGGAAATGCACCCTATCGAAGCAGAGGGAGCAGGGTTGCCTTGTGAGTAAGAAATACAATAAAGTCAATAGCAAGAAATACTATAGAGTTGGAAGACACAAGATCTGTGTAGGTAGAACATTATAGTGCAATACACTCCCTTCGGCCTTCGATCTTGCACAGACCTTTGGAACCAATCTGAAGCCCATCTATCCTACACTATTCCATTTTCATCCATATATTTATCCAATGACCATTTAAATGCCCTTAAAGTTGGCGAGTCTACTATTGTTGCAGGCAGGGTGTTTCACGCCCCTTGTACTGTGAGTAAAGAAACTACCTCTGACATCTGTCCTATATCTTATCAACCCTCAATTTAAAGCTATGTTCCTCGTGCTAGCCACCTCCATCTGAGGAAAAAGGCTATCACTGTCCACTCTATCTAACCCTCTGACTATCTTTTATGTCTCAATTAAATCATGTCTCATCCTTCTGTCTAACAAAAACAGCCTCAAACCCCTCAGCCTTTCCTCATAAGACCTTCACACCATACAAGGCAACATCCTAGTAAATCTGGCTGCACCAGAGTTTTGTACAGCTGCAGCATGATTTCGTGGCTCCAACATTCCATCCCTCTACCAATAAAAGCTTACATGCTCTATGTCGCCCTAACAACCCGATCAACCTGGTTGCAACTTTCAGGGATTTGTGTACATGGACACTGAGATTTCTCTGTTCATCTACACTACCAAGGATCTCACTATTAACTCTGTACTCTTTATTCCTGTTGCTTCTTCCAAAGTGAATCAGCTCACACTTTTCTGCATTTGGAGATGCCGGTGTTGGACTGGGGTGTACAAAGTTAAAAATCTCACAACACCAGGTTATGGTCCAACAGGTTTAAGCGAAAGCACTAGCTTTCGGAGCGCCGCTCCTTCATCAGGTGGAGGACACAATTGTAAGACACAGAATTTATAGCAAAAGTTTACAGTGTGAGGTAACTGAAATTATACATTGAAAAATACCTTGATTGTTTGTTGAGTCTTTCATCTGTTCGAATACCATGGAATAGAAACTTTGCATCAGTCTTCACAGTGGAAGACACCAGCAGTATACCAGAACTTCGAGAGTCAGGAGTCAGGGTTGAATGTGTTGGCCATCACGAAGGAGAAGGTGCTGGGGAAAATGAAAGGTCCAAAGTTGGATAGATTACCTAGACCAGATGGAGTACAGCCCAGAATTTTGAAAAGATAATTGATTAGTTCATAGAGGCATTGGTGGTGATCTGTCAGGAATCGCTGGAGTCAGGAAGGGTCCCAGAGGACTGCAAAATGGCTAATGTAACACCCTCTTTGAGAAGGGAGATACAAGGTCAAGTCACATGACGCCAGGTTATAATCCAATGAGTTTATTTAAATCACAAGCTTTCGGAGCACTGCTCCTTCGTCAGGTGAAGTGAAGAAAAGCATACAGAGTTTCTCGGCCGGGAGATCAATAAGCAGGGAGATAAAAAAAATCATACAGGTGGTATGAGTGGAGTGTCAACAAGCTGAATAATAAGCTTCTGCAGGTGATCAAAAGTGTCAGACAGTGTGAGTAAAGTTGTCAACAGCTGAATAACAAGTGAGGGGATGACATCAAGTTTCTGCAGAGATGAAAGAAAGTAGAGACAATCCCAAAAGGACAACAGATCACAAACCCACTCAAGTCGACCGACACAGAGAGACTCTGCCACCCCACCTCTTGATCATCATGTACATCAGTTTTACAGCAGGGGGCGCGACGTTGAAATCGAGACACAGTCCATATTCTCAGCTTGCGCTCAAAAGCGGCAGACTACCTACAAGACACTGCCAAGCAGACAAGGCAATAGAACTGCACCACCTACATGCACACCAAGAACAGGAAACTGAGATATTTGGCATCAGCATTGGCAGTACCCAGTCTCCCAGAGTACCATGACTGATACCGGTACCGTCGCAAAGAAATCGACCATCAGCTTGTCTGACCACGCCCTTTAACCAGATGAAATTTAAATTCTCAGCTGAGAGCTCAATTTCTGCCCCACTACCAAAATGGGCCCCATTAGTCTCATGGCAGACGTGGAGGAATTCATCAGGTGAACGAGGCTCCAGGAAGCATTCTACAAACCCCAAGATGTCAACAGAAAGCATGATGGGACAACCAACAGAGAGGCCCACAGTGCAGCGATAAAAGTGAAAAGAGTCAAATTGGATCCCTCTGGAAGGCCGTTGCCCTGTGCTCAAGCTGTCAGGAGATACATTAACGCCAAATTCATCAGCCGCGCTCACAAGGTAGCCCAGAACGTCACCCAAGCACAATGCAGTGTCATCTGTGCTTTCAAGACCAACTGCAACATTGCCATTGAGCCAGCAGACAAGGGAGGGGCCATCCTCATACAGAATAGAATGAACTATTGCATGGAGTGTACCCACAACTAAACGGACAGGAGCACGACAGACAGCCAGCTGCTGATCTGACCAAAGAACATACCCCATCTTGCACAAGAGACTTGGACTACTTTCCAAAGATGCACAAAGCTAACCTGGACATCCCATCATATCAAGCATTGGGACCTTGTGTGAGAACCTCTTTGGCTATGTTGAGAGCATCTTGAAAACCATTGTACAACAGGTCCCCAGCTTCTGTTGCTTCACTACAGACTTCTTCCAGGAATCAGCACCCACAATCCCGTTGAACCAGGAACGTTTCTTGTCACATTGGACCTTTTGGCACCCCAAACCAGCATCCCCCGCATTACTGCAACAGCCTCAGTACTCAATGACAACAACTGCCAATTTCCAGATACCATCCTACAACTACTCCTAATCGACAACCACAACGTCTTCACCTTTGACAACCAGTTCTTCATCCAGACACACTGAACAGCCATGGAGACCAAATTTAAGCCCCAATATGCCCTCATTTTCATGCAGAAGTTCAAGCAAGACCTCTTTGCTGCACAGGACCTCCAACCAACACTGTGCACCAGGTACATCGACATTTTCTTCCTCTGGACTTGTGAGGAATCACTGAAATGACTGCACAACAACATCAACAAGTTTCATTGCACCATCAGACCTACCATGGACTACTGTTCAGAATCTGTCTAATTCTTAGTGGCAAGCATCTCCTAGGACAAACAACATTTTACCACAAGCCCACCAATAGCCTCACAATGGTGCACTTCTCTAGCTTTCACCCTAAACATGTTAATGAAGCCATTCTCTGCGGACAAGCCATACGTATACACAAGATCGTTGAGATGAGGAGGAACAGGATACAATGCACAACTCACCAATCACCAGTTCCAGTGTGCTACAGTGAAAAACCATAATGGCTTCCTCAGAAGACCGACACAAGATACAACCGAAAGAGTACCCTTCGTGGTCCACTACTTTTCCAGAGAGGAGAAACTATACCATGTTCTTTGCAGCCTTCAACACGTCATCAATACGCCCTCTCTATTGCCTCAAACAACTGCCAAACCTTAAACAGATTACTGTTCACAGCAAACTACCTAGCCCCTTCAGGACAATGTCAACCACCACACCATACAACCCTGCCACGGCAACCTTTGCAAGACATGTCAGACCATTGATATGGATGCTACCATAACATGTGGGAACACCACCCACCGTGTACACAGCAGATACTCATGACTTGGCCAATGTTGTCTACCTCATATGTCCTGAGGCAAGTATATTGGTGAGATCGTGCAGATGTTACAACAATGGATGAATGGACACACTGCAATAATTGGCAGACAGAACTGTTCCCTCCCAGTAGTGGAACACTTCAGTCATAGATATGTACAGCATGGAAACAGACCCTTTGGTCCATGCCAACCAGATTTCCCAACGCAATCTAGTCCCACCTGCCAGCACCAGGCCCATATGCCTCCAAACCCTTCCTATTCATATACCCTTCCAAATGCCTCTTAAATGTTGCAATTGTACCAGCTCCCTCCACTTCCTCTAGCAGCTCATTGTATACAAGGACCACCCTCTGCGTGAAAAAGTTGCCCTTTAGGTCTCTTTTATATCTTTCCCCCTCTACTAAACCTATGCCCTCTACTTCTGGACTCCCTGACCCCAGGGAAAAGATTTTGTCTATTTATCCTATCCATGCCCTTCATGATTTTGTAAACCTCCTATAAGGTCACCCATCAGCCTCCGACGCTCCAGGGAAAACAGCCCCAGCCTGTTCAGCCTCTCCCTATAGCTCAAATCCTCCAACCCTGGCAACATCCTTGTAAATTTTTTCTAAATCCTTTCAAGTTACACAACATCTTCCCGATAGGAAGGAGACCAGAATTGCATGCCTAACCAATGTCCTGTACAGCCGCAACATGACCTCCCAACTCCTGTACTCAATACTCTGACCAATAAAAGAAAGCATACCAAACGCCGCCTTCACTGTCCTATCTACCTGTGACTCCACTTTCAAGGAGCTATGAACCTGCACTCCAAGATCTCTTTGTTCAGAAACATTCCCTAGGACCTTACCTTTAAGTGTATAAGTCCTGCTAAGATTTGCTTTCCCAAAATGCAGCATATCACATTTATCTAAAGTAAACTTCATCTGCCACTTCTCAGCCTTTTGGCCCATCGGGTCCAGATCCTGTTGTAATCTAAGGTAACCCTCTTCGCTGTCCACTACACCTCCAATTTTGGTGTCATCTGCAACCTTACTAACTGTACCTCTTATGCTGCATCCAAGTCATTTATTTAAATGACAAAAAGTAGAGGACCCAGCACCGCTCCTTGTGGCACTCCACTGGTCACAGGCCTCCAGTCTGAAAAACAACCTTTCACCACCACCTTCTGTCTTCTGCCTTTGAGCCAGTTCTGTATCCAAATGGCTAATTCTCCCTGTATTGCGTGAGATCTAACCTTGCTAACCAGTCTCCCATGGGGAACCTTGTCGAATGCCTTACTGAAGTCCATATAGATCACACCTACTCCTCATCAATCCTCTTTGTTACTTCAAAAAACTCAATCAAGTTTGTGAGACTTGATTTCCCACGTACAAAGCCAAGGGTATTCCGCCTCTGATCCTCGGGTAAGCTACCTCCAAGGTGGCCTTTGAGACACACGACAATGCAGAAACTGATACTCAGGTTGTGTACCCCCCACCATGAAGACTCCCTCAACCATGATCTTGGATTCATGTCACGCTGCATGTAAACTCACCATACTATTCTGTATTTGTAAGATCTTCCTTATAGTCTTATTTTGACAGCATCACCTTGATAACTTATGATCTCTCTACCTTAATTAGATTGTACAGTTTTGGATAAGGTGTTACTTTGGTTAAACCTCAGCATGTAACTCTTATACCTGTCATTTTATTCCAGCCACATGGATTGTTTCCAGTGCCACCTTATTTTAAATTTTTTTGTCATTATCTCTCTGCCTCAATTAAGTGGTTATAGGTTATCCCTTCACTTGCTAACCAGCTGTTGACACTTTACTCACACCATCTGATACTTTTGATCACCTGCAGAGACTTCTTATTCACCCTGTCGACGCTGCGCTTTTACCATTTGTATGATCTTTTGATCTCTCTGCTTATTGATCTGTCTGCCTATAAATTCATTGCCTGTATTTGGAAGTGCATGGTAAATAGGGTTGAGTCAGCATAGCTTCGACAAGGGGAGGTCATGCCTGACAAATCTTTTAGAATTCTTTGAAGAGGTAATGAGCAAGTTAGACAATGGAGAGCCAGTGGACATGATCTATTTGGATTTCCAGAAAGCATTTGACAAGGTGTTGCACAGAAGGCTGCTAAATAAGAGCCCATGGCGTTACCAACAAGGTACTGACATGGATAGAGGATTGACTGACTGGCATAGGCAGAAAGTAGGAATAAAAGAGGTCTTTATCAAGATAGCAGCTGATAATGAGTGGAGTTCCACAGAGGTCAGTGTTGACACCACGATTATTCGCATTATATGTTAACTATCTGGACAAAGAATTGAGCATTCTTACTAAGTTTACAGATGACAGGGGGATGGACAGATAGTGTTGAGGAAACAGGGAGATTGCAAAAGAATTTGAATTTGCTATGAGAGTGGGCAAATGGAATACAATATGGGCAAGTGAGAGATTATGCACTGTGGTAGGCTATTTTCTAAATGGGGAAAAGCTTCGGAAATCTGAAGCACAAAAGGACTTGGGAGTCCTAGTTCAGGATTTTCTTAAAATTAACATGCAGGTTCAGTTCACGGTTAGGAAGGCAAATGCAATGTTAGACACAAAGCTGCAGATGCTGAAATCCAAAGTAGACAGACTGGAGGCTGGAAGAGCTCAGCAAGCCAGGCAGCACCAGGACGTAGAGAAGTTGACGTTTTGGGTAGACCCCTTCAGAAATGGAGGTGGAGCTGCAGTTAAAGGGCGGGCTGGTAGCAAAATGATGAGATAGTGATAAGTGAATACAGGTGGTAGGTACGACCTGGTAGGTCGATAGAAGGAATGTTAACATTCATTTCAAGAGGACAAGAATACAACAGCAGAAACGTGCAAAATTATGAAGGGAATTGATAAGATAGAAGTAGCCTACTTCTGCTAGTTCTTATGTTCTTATGAGAGAGATATTGCTGAGGCTGTATAAGGCTCTGGTCTGACAGCATTTGGAGTACTGTGAATAATTTTGGGCCCTGTATCTAAGTAAGGATGTGCAGGTATTGGGGAGCATTCAGAGGTGGTTTTCAAGAATGTTCATTCAGCCATGTTTCCCCATGCCTTTGCCCTAAATTTGCAATTCTCTCTTTCTTTGATCTCATCTTATCCATGCAACTTTCCCCTTTCTTTCTAATCTAATTTCTAAGAAGCTGCTGGCTGCTATGCTCATCCATTACTCCCTTGCAAACCTGTTCCTTTTTTCTTAAAGTAACCTCCTTCAGCCTCCTCTGTCTAAAACTACCGCATCTCCAACCTTCTTATTGCCCTCCAAGTTCCTGAACATATTGTCACCTTCTAACTTTATATCCCATCTGTTCTACTACATGATTGAAGATGTTCAATCAGATTTCTTCTCCATTACACTGAAATAATCCAAGCCTGTAAATTGCATTCTCTATCACTTTTGCTCTTGGTAATCTCCTCCTTCATCCTTCTCTACCGCTTTCAATCTTTGGATTTGTTAACTTTGTGATCCTCTTCCACTATCCGTTCCAAGATGTCCAGGTGAATCTGACTATCCTGGCATTGGTTCCTCTTTTATCTGTTTTAACTCTTTTATTACCAGAAAATCTTATGTGATGTTCTTTTTCCATACATGAACTGTAATTATGTCTGCAAGAATCTGTCTTTACCCTTTTTTATTTCCCATATACATGCAATCTCTTGGCAACATAATCAAAAGACACGTAATCAGATTCCACACATATACTGATAAAACCCTGCTGTGCAACACCTTCACTGCTTTTCTGCCACCCATCCTGACAGCTCATTCCTTGGTTCTGTCAAATTCTATTTGATTACACTACTTTGCATCACTTTGTATATTTTCTTAAATTGAAGTTGTGAAATAAACACCGTTTTTTGCAAAGTTTGCCATTTTCCATGTATTTCCATCAATTAAAGCAAGAATTGTGGCTAATTATCTTTTATTGCACCTAGTGAACATATTTTCTCCTTGCTTTGCATGTTTACAAATCTTAGGTTAGTTTATTACTTAAACAACATTGATCGCTTGAATCACTTCGAATCACATAACTTTTTTTTAAGGTGGGGGGGAAGAAAAACTTCAGCAACTTTCATTTGTTCTTCAGATTTGACATTTCATTTTCATGTCATAACAACCAGCCATGCAAAAAATGTAGATTGAATGCAGGATCACTTAGAATATAGTATTGTTAATGTGTCTCCTTCTATATTTTGTTGATTAATTTCATTAATTTTTAACCATTCACTATTATTCTAGAAGTGTATGAATACTAAAATCTGTCAATTTTTGCTCTGCAGGTCTCATTCCTAACAGATTACACTCTACTGCGTAGATTGCACTCTCTAGACTTCAACCAACAAGGAACAAACTCTTACAAAGCGTGAATAACAGGAATTGCATTCAGAGTGCAGTAAGAAGTTGATGCCACCAGAGGCAGATATACTTAGTCAGGCTTTCCTGACTGACTGACCTTAACCAGCACTGTTGTTCAAGCACCAATCAGTTAACTGAATTGGATAAAGCCCCATCTGTTTGTTAGAAACTAAAAGGGAGAGTTTAAATGAAGAGGAGAAGGAAGGAAATTTGAAAACATTTGTAAAGAAGCCACCTTTTATCAGCCCTGTTTGACTGTTGTTTCCTCCTTGCCTGATATGGGATGGGAAGCATGAAGCATCCTGTCCACTCTTGTTATGACAGGGGGCTGGCTTCAATTTTCCCAGCGAAGTTCATCACCACAGTTCTTCAGTGAAGAAGCTGGCTGCAAGCTGTCTGTAATGAAACAAACATGTTTAAATTTGACAGCTGTATTTATTTATTACTGAGAAAAGATGAAGCTTTCTTTTTTAGAATCTGCTGCCCTTGTTTGTCAACTAATTATGTGCTTTTTTTCTTATTGATATGAAAAGACCCAACTTGCAATAAGTTGGTCTTTTTTATGTAATTGCTGTAGGTAACGGTGAGTGATAACCCTCGATCCTTTCTTTCTTTGAAAGGAGTTGTTTCACATGCACGCACGCGCACACACACACACACACACACACACACACACACATGTGAGCACAGCGGAATGGGATCCAGCAGCAAGTTTTATTTTCCTAACTAATCTGACCGAAGTGGAGCTCCGCGTGACCACTGGCTGAGCGGTCTTCAGGATTGACTTCAAAGTTAAGACTGCCACAGTGGCGATGAGGCAGCACCAAACAACTATCGATCACTCTGCAGAAATTTGATAGACTGAAATAAACGGTGTGTACTGAAGTTATCTTGTATGTAAACATTTTGTCAGATGCTGAATTTTTTTTTTGTTTTTTTGTATTAAGGTTCAGAAATATTGATGTATATGAAAACAATAAATGGAGGAAACCATTATCTCCCACTGAGAAAATCCACAAGTGTTTCTGTATGTGCTTAAAATTACCCATTGTGAGACTTCAGGTCTCTTCCCAAGAATTCTAACAAAGGAAATAAAATTTGGAAATGGTGCAAGGACACTTTAAATTTGAAATGCTGCATATTGTATGCATTTGTATTGAGTTTTTAAAAAAGGGGAACTATGGACTAACTCTCGAGTTGTGAAATACTGCACATCTCATCACCACATCACAGTATTTCTGTACTATTTATTCATATCTACAAACTTATTTGTTTTGAGTAATGTTGCAAAAAAAAATCTTTCCTACCTGTAGGCAATAGATTGCTATCTATGTTTTTAACAGATTGTGGCAACTATGAAGAGTAATTCTTTTGTACTTGATAGGACATTTCATCCTAGACAATAAAGTAATGTTTTTGACATCAACTTTGGTGTCATCTTTTTAATCACATTGAAAGCATACATAAATTTGGGACATTTTGCCATTAATTTTTATTCATGGCAATTTGGCAAAAGAGGCTTTCAATAGTTTACCCTGGTTGTGGTGTTAAAAACAGTGTTAATGAACAAAAATAGAAACACACTCGCTCTTTGGTTTAACCTTTGAAGTGCTCAAGTCAGACTAGTAAGAAAATAATTCCTTGTTTTTTTTTCTGTCAAGTATATTGAGAGAAGCTTGCTTGCTTGCTTTGAGCTGTCTGAAAACCTAAAATCAGAAGAATAATTATGTATGGCGAGCTCTATATTTGGAAAGACAGATCCGAAAGTTGACTGCATTTAAATCTTCACTTAACAGCTATTCATCTGTGTTGTTCTAAATGAGCTTCTGATTTAATGAAAGAAGAGAATTGATATTTCCCTTATTAAAAAATCCTTGAATTTGCTCAACAGTTTAGTGTTATGTTAATCTGCAGGAAGAGGATTGAACCATGGGCAACATGTCTGAATGGAACTGGAATAAACTGTGGGAAACTACAGTGTTTCCTGTACAGAAGAGAATTGCAAACCCTGCATGCAGATGACATCAGGTTCAGATGTGATATGCTCCATGAATGAATAGCAGGCACGAATTGCTGGCAAGTCTCGAGCATGAATGGCCACTTGAGCAAGGCACCCAAAGCACTTGCCTGTACCTGTGGAACTGCTCTCCAGCACATTTCAGTATCTTCATGAGATGACAAATTAATGGTTGCAGCAAAAGACTTAAAATGCATAGCTATGTCCAAACCTGTGTAGATACTTTAGAAAGTAATAAAGGAATTAAAGTTGGCAGCCATCTTCCCTGGTTTCAACGTTGTTTTGCTGATTTCAGTTAAAATGCCAGTCAGGCCAGATGACTTTACGTTGCTAGAGACTGATCAGGAAGATCCAGGAACGTAAATTTCTAAGCCTATCTTGGTGCTGATCTAACTGAGCTATAACTTTGTCTTTAAAGTATTTTCTACTTTTTCTGCCCCATCACTTGCTTCCTTTTAAGCTTTGAAAATGTTCTGCTGAACTTAGTTTTTAGCACCAAGCAAGAAATTTAATTTTTCTTTCAAAAAAAAACACTGACTAATCCAGAAGTCAGGAGAAAATTATTGCAAGATGCAGGAATCTGACCTGAAAACAAATTTGGAAATGACAGTGGGTAAGACAGCATCTATGGAGAGACCGCAAGCTAATGTTGTGATCTCCAGCATTTGTTGTTTCTAATCCTGAAGTGGCTTGTTTGTACAGATGAAGTATAGACTTTATCTACATGCTAGACAAGTAAATGCAGGTTTTCAGGAATTCCATGTTCATTTTTTTGATCATTCATGGAATGAGGGTGTTGCTGTCTGGGGAAGCATTTATTGCACATCCCTAATTAGGGCAATTAAGAGTCACCAATTGCAGTGGGTGGAGTCACATATAGGCCAAAGCAGGTAAGGATGGCAGTTTCCTTCCCTAAAAGACACTAGCGATCCAGATGGGTTTTTCTGGCAATCAGACAATGGTCTCTTAATTCCAGTTCAAAGGTGGGATTGGGATCCAGGTCCCCAGAACACTGAGTCTCTGGCTTAACAGTCCAGCAATAAAACCACTATGCCCTCTTTTTAAAGTAAAAATGATGCATTCAAGGTGTTGTCAACAATATGGTTAGATAATGTGTGTGACCCTTAACTTAAACCACACCTCCACTAATTGGTGTAGGTTTTTTAAAATTTGTTTATAGGATATGGGTATCACTGTCAATGGGTGGCATTTATTGCCATCCCTAATTATGCTCGAAGTTGGTGCAGAGCTGCCTTCTTGAACCACTCCGGTCCTTAGTGGAGAACATTCACGGTCATTGTTAGGGAGTTCCAGGGTTTTTGAACAAAGGAAAGTGAAGAATGATAGAATTCTGAATTAGGATGGTGTGGTGCTTGGAGAGGATCTTGTATGCGGTAATGTTCCAATGCATCGCTGGCCTTGTCCTTCTAGGTAATAGAGGTTGCAGGTGTGAAGGTGCTTCTACAGTCTTGTTGAGGCAGTCACCTTCGCCCTCGAGTTCAATTCTTCAATATGAATTAGATACCCCTAACTAATCCTGAGCCTTATTGATTTGAAATTCTTAATTTATATTCTCTCCCAAAAAATCTCATCCTTTCTAAGAGTCACAATTTTGTGTCTACTCTGACCATTCAGTGATGATGGAAAATCAATGGCTCGAGAGAGAGGATTCAACACAAAACGGATTATGACAGCAGTAAAATCTAGTCAGGTCCTACAATGGAAAGACATGGAAGCGCAGAACAAATAATGAGCATCGAGAACGCTGGGTAGAGTTCCAGTAACCATACTACAATAGAGAGAGCCAGATTAAGGTAGGTTGATCTCTACCTTAAAATATTTAGAGATATGAAAAATGGCTAAAGAGCCAAGGATCATTAATTCTGACGAAGACATAGTTAAGGCAAAAGATTCTTCAAATTATAAAATCTTGGCAAGAAACTAATCGGTATCAGATGCTCCTTTCCACTCCAAGCACCCTTTGTTCCCTTACTGGTTATGGAGTTATACCCATGTAAAATAATGATGTGTTGGGTTGTGGGGAGGAGAAATGTGTGTGGCAGAGACTGACTTAATAAATGGTTTGTATCCACTGAATACAAGTGGATTCTTTAATGCACGTGATGTTATTGTTACAAACAACTCAAAAGATTACTTTCAAGCTTCAGTTGATAACAAAAAAATTGCACAGTTTTTCATTTGGGTTAGACCACTGTTCCCATTAGATATCGCGTAACAGTTTCTTTGATCTTTCTTGGTTTGAGTGAGGGAATCCCACAAGGTGTAATAATTTTAGGGATTGTAACTGCTGAAATGTTTTAAATCACTTCAATAGTGACGGAGGAAATGGGGGTCATAACCTTGAGCTTTTTATTCACCCAAAGGTTAGATGTGACTGTAGGGGTCATTAACTGCACATTTAAGGGAACATGATCCTAAATTCTTTCCTCAGATAATTGAGAATCTAACCAAATCCTCCTGTTGCTGGATAAGTGCCATAAAGCATCAAAAGATTTAAAGAGAAATAAAGCTTTTGGTTAATTGACACATTGGAAATAGCAGCATGAAAGTAAACAAGCTAGTGAGTTGCAGAAATTAAAATCTCTTGAAATAAAACTGTTGATGGTGAAATTAAAACGACTTGGCGTTCTTCATCTATCAGACATACTCAAGCATCTGATTCTCTTGTAATGAGATATTTAGTCATTGGTGTACCTACATTTGCAAGATAATTACAAAATTAATGCCCAGAGGTAAAATGTGAATTTAATTTACTCTGATTTTTTTTATAGAGACTCATGCAGTCTTTTTTTTCCAGAAGTGTGTATCTTTTTAGCTTAGGTTGCTCCATTTTTATTTTCATAGTCCAAAGACAAGGTGCTTTTATACAGTTTCTGTACAAAACAGTATCTTCCATTCTCATGTCAGAGATTTATCATTTCTACGGCTGAGTGCATTGATTTTGCTCATTGGTTTATCAGTTTTATCTAAATATTTGAATACACTTCGGCAATCTGCTTCTTTGGATATTTTCACTTCAGCCTGGAGTATTGTTACCTGATTCCCTTAGACACTATTGCTTTACAATACATTGCCCACTTACCCAAAGATATATAAAGAAAATTAGGATAAATTTGGAACTATGCAAATAACTTGTGTTCCTACAGATTTTCCAAGGTTTCTTGTGTTATTATAGGTGCAAAATATTAAGTTTCTAGATGGCTGGGAACAGTTACGTTTCTCAACTTATGTGGTTTTGAGACAGAAAAATATCAATGTTCTGCAAGTATTTGATGATCTGATCTCAGCCAATGCAGTAGTTAAACTGCACAGTTAAAGATTAGTTAGAATCCCTACAGTGTGGAAACAGGCCCTTTGGCCCAACACGTTCACACTGACCCTTCAAAAGAACATCCTACCCAAATCCATTTCCCATCACTATATACATTTATCCCTGAACATTATGGGCAATTTCACATAGCCAATTCTCCTAACCTGCACATCTTTGGATTGTGGGAGGAAACCAGAGCACCCAGAGGAAACCTATGCAGCTCCAGAGAATGTGCAAACTCCACACAGTCACTCGAGGCTGAACTTAGGCCCCTGGCGATGTGAGGCAGCGGTGCTGACCACTGAGCCAACGTGCTACCCAATTTGCTAGAATTCATGCTGATGATCACTGCAGGGTCTGTGCTGATCTCAGGTGCGTATGTGAAGCCTGTTGAATTCAGCAATACTGATACCTGTTGTCCAGTAATGTTCCCTTTTCTTTGCCACGGTACACTTACTACTATGTTACCTCTGGGCATTAATTTTGTAATTATCTTGCAAATGTAGGTACACCAATGACTAAATATCATGACGAGAATCAGATGCTTGAGTATGTCTGATAGCTGAAGAATGCCATGTCATTTTAATTTCAGCATCAACAATTTTATTTCAAGAGGTTTTAATTTCTGCAACTCACTAGCTCGTTTACTTTCATGCTGCTATTTCCAATGTGTCAATTAAGTGAAAGATTTATTTCTCTTTAAATCTTTGCTTTATGGGCAATGATATGCATATTAAGTTGAATGCATGTTATGGACAGTCTGCTTGCACTGTGCAGTACTTTTTGGATTGTTATGCAGAGAATAGAGGCCATGAGTATTGTATCAGCACTTCTGGAGCTGGACCTTACCTTTACTGTACCCTGTGCAATATAAAAATTTTCAGCACTTAATTTAGGAAGAGTGTCAAATACATGGTGAGAATGTTGAAGACATTTACTAAGATAGGATGTGATATCAAATTTATTATGAAGAGAGAATAGGAAAATATTAGATTTGCAAGGCATTCCAAATTACTGAGGAGTTTATGAGAAAGAAAAATTGACAACAAATTCGTCCACTGTTAAATGATTTAGTAACTTTCAGGTAATGAGTGTTGGGGAAAAGTTTGAAAAAAAATTTAAAATGTGACTGAAAGATAGCTCTTTGGGACATCAAAATATTTTTCTTACATGTGTAATTTGTACTGTTTCCCTATTATGGGTGTTAAGGATTTTGTCACTCTTTATTGGAGCAATCGAGTATCCACCCACTACCCACCCTTCTGCAACCTACATGCCGCCCATTTCTGATGCTTCCTTTCCTTGACCTTTCTGTCTCCATTTTGAGAAATAAATTGTGCGCTGCCATCCACTACAAAGCTACTGATTCCCATAGCTACCTTCACTACAGCTCTTCACACCCTCTTCTTCCTGTAAAGATTTCATCCCATTCTCCAATTTCCTTTGCCTATGTTGTATCTGTTGCCACCTTCCAACACAGTGCAGCTAACATGGCTCCCGTCTTCCTTAACCATGGTTTCCCACCCACTGCGGTTGACCAGGCCCTCAACCGCATCTGACCTATCACCCATGTTTCCATCCTTGCCCCCGCCCATCACTCTCAACAGTTGATCGGGTTCCCCTTGTCCTCACTTTTCATCCCTCCAACCTCTGCATTCAAGTGGAGGTTAGCACTGTTGCCTCGCAGCGCCGGAGACCCGGGTTCAATTCCCGGCTCAGGCGACTGACTGTGTGGAGTTTGCACATTCTCCCAGTGTCTGCGTGGGTTTCCTCCGGGTGCTCCGGTTTCCTCCCACAGTCCAAAAATGTGCAGGTCAGGTGAATTGGCCATGCTAAATTGCCCATAGTGTTAGGTAAGGGGTAAGTGTAGGGGTATGGGTGGGTTGTGCTTCGGCGGGTCGGTGTGGACTTGTTGGGCTGAAGGGCCTGTTTCCACACTGTAATGTAATCTAATCAAAAAAAATCTAATCTAATCAAAGGATCATTCTCCGCCATTTCAGACAACTCTAGCTGAACACCACCACCAAATACATCTTCCCCTCAATCCCCCATCTGTATTTTGCAGGGATCGCTCCCTCCAGGACACCCTTGTCCTTTCCACAACCACCACCCCACCCCCCCAAGGCACCTTCCCATGTAACTGCAGAAGGTGCAACACCTGCCCCTTCACCACCTCCCCGTTCACCATCCAAGGGCCTAAATAATCTTTCCAGGTGAAGCACCATTTCACCTGTACCTCTTCCAATCCTGTATATTGTATTCACTGCACCAAATGTGGTCTACTCAACATTGGAGAAAACAAACGCAGACTGGGTGACTGCTTTGCAGAACACCTCTGATCTGTGTGCAAGCAGGACCCTAACCTTCCCATAGCTGGTCATTTTAATTCCAGTGAATCACAACACAAACTGGAGGAACGATATCTCCTTTTCAGACTCAGCACTTTACAGCTTTCTGGACTTAATACTGAGTTCAACCCCTTCAAATTATGAACCATTTCTTCCCTTTTTTATAGCTTGCATTCCGTTATCATATCCTCTCTCCCTTCCCTCCATCCCACAGGGACTGTCTGTCTTTTCAAGTCTAGCAATTAGACACACCATTGTTCTGCCATTCTCGCATTCCGATCACTTGACCTGAACTATCGACATCTTTTCTCCACCAGCACCTTGCACCCACTACCTCCACACACCCCAAACCCCGCGCCCCCCAAAACAATAGCGTAAATGCTGTCCCTCCACACTTTACTTCAGCTCTGAAGTGTCATCCAGACTCAACATTAGCTTGCTGTCTCTCCATGACTGTTGTCTGACCTGTTGTGATCGCCAGCATTGGTTGTTTTCTGTACAGATTCTAGCATTTGCAATAATTTTTTCCTAAATATCTACCCAAACTGCTTTGTGACAACCTGCCCCAACCAACAGGGGCAATACACCTACAGCCATGTCCCTTCCAGCTGTGGTACTTTGGCCACTAAAGCAATATTTTAAACATAGAATGATGAACTGAGCGTGGGAAAAAGCCTTTGTGGTTGCTAATGTCTGTTTCCATCAGCTGCTCTCCAGGCCAATAATTTGTATATCGAACAATGACTGCTGAGATAAAGAACTCTATAGGTGTGGAATATTCCATCTCAGCACAGTAGCCGATGGACAAGTGGGGTTTGACCCGTTAACCCATCCATCTCTGTGGAACAGTCGCTCAAATGACTGAGCCTAGAACAGCAGAAGCTGTGACGGTGGCAAGCCCCAGTTGTAAACAGAAATATAGCGTTAGGAGATGACGGTGGGGAGTGAGCAGGAGTATGAAATATAGCACATGAAAGATTTCCTTGAATTGTATGAAAATATAGCTAAACAGCAAGCAAAAAAGACATTTAATGTGAGATAAATTAATATTTGCTATTAAAAATAACTCTTCCTTGAAAGCTTTTTATTGTATACTTAATTTTTTTAAAAGCACTCTGCTGCCTGGGTATTTGAATAATGGTTGCTCATCGGTCAGTCTGCATTCTTCTTGTGTCCAATGCATATGGAGAAAGTTTTCTCCACGATCTCCAGGGACTCTGGGGAAATAGTTACAATCTCGACCTAGTGGAGGACCCTGAAACATCAGCCTTTAGATAAACAATTCAATGTAAAAAGCAGCCGGCTGCACCCATTCCAGATGCTTTGATCTCCTGGAAACAGCCGTTTCCCAGAGGAAGAGGAATGATTGTTACTTTCTCACAGTCTCCACTTTTCATGTCTTCTTCCTTTCACTGGGAAGTGTTTTTATTTTCTTTAAGCACAGCTATCAGAAGGGCAGGGATATACTGGAATGCTGAGTGAAGTTAGACTTATACATTGCAATGTGAGCATTGAATGAGGCATGTTGTCTTCAACTGCACAAACTGGATTTGCTAAACTGATAGCAAACCAATCCAGGATGTGTCCTGAAAAGACTTAATGCAACTACTTTAAAATAGTGGTACTTGACTAGAGTACAGTTTGTTCAAGAGGTGTTCCCCTCTTGAAAGCATTGAACCTTTCTGGATATAATTTAATTGATGCCAACAATCCCTTCTCATGCTGCTGTATCCCACTTAGTCATTCAGTTGTGATGAGGTGGAGGGGGCCATCACATTGTTCTATTTCTGGCACATGGCACTGGATAGCAATGAGGAGAAAACCTAGTTGATACTGTCTCCCAGTTCTAGCCTGGGTTGCTAAGGCCAATTATAGCACCCCTACTGATGAGCTGAAGGGGTAGACTAAAATCTAAAACAACGTTGAGGGGTGATCTTAGAGGTTTATAAAATCATGAGGGCCATGGATCGGATGAATCGCTAAGGTATTTTCCCTAGGGTGGGGAGATCCCAAACAAGAGGACAGGTTTAAGGTGAGAGAGGAGATATTTTACAAAGGTCCTGAGGGGGTAACCTTTTCATGCAGGGGATGGTGCATGTATGGAATGAGCTGCCAGAGGAGGTGGTGGAGTCTGATGCATGTAGAATATTTAAAAGGCATCTGGATGAATATATGAATAGGAAGGGTTTGGAGTGGTATGGGCAAAATGCTGACAAATAGCACTAAGTCCGATTGGGATGTCTGGTTAGCACAGACAAGTTGGACCAAAGTGTCTGTTTCCACGCTGTATGATTCTTTGACTCTACTTATATTATAGAACATTTTGAGTACAATGAGCTACATTCATTAATAATAGCAAACAACAATGCTTACACTACTTGTCATATTGTTACAGATAATGTAAAGTACACACTGGCCCATTTCAATTCTGCTGAGATCTGAAAAATGCACTTCCACATTTCCCATCATGTGCTAACTGGACTCTCTGGTCCCTCTTTTTGTTATATCGTCTCACATAGCTGCTGCTCTTAACCAGTCCATCTCCTGGCTTTAGTCTCCCAGAAACACGTTCTTGGGCCCAAGTGGGTAGAATGTATCTCCTGTGATAAATCAGGCCCATCAGGATGTATTTACCACCTAAGAAGCAATATACAGAAAGATTGTTAGAAAAATGTTGTGATCTATTCCCATATTATTCTATTTATTTTAACCCCAGTTTTCCGATTGGTAGATCAACCACGATCTAACTGAATTGTGGAACAGGCTCAGGAGATAGCATAGCTCACTACTGTCCCTAGGTTCCCACTTTAATGTATTAATGTACTTGCACAAGTGTTCCCAGTTCATTTCTCAAGTTATCATTCTTCAAGAAAGTCCATTACTGGCAGGCCTGAAATAATGCCCATTTTCTTTAGTCAATCCATAGTCAATCCATAGTCAATGGGATTTTGAATGTGATGGATAAGAAATTGTTTTGGATAATTGAGAGCAAATGCACACTCCTTAATGTTGTACATTTTAAATTTTAGATGCTTTTGCTGCTGGAGAATTAAATGCTTTCCATTTTGAGTACCTCGTGGATGTTAAAGATTACCAGGTGTGCTGGATCACACCTTTAAACAGAATAAAGCCAATCTCCTATGCAATTTCTGAGCATCCGCAGTTTGTAGAATTTCCACCATTCGTTGCTGAGTTCATGATTTGAAATAAAAGTTGTTCTAATTTTGTGACGATTTGTAAAGTTCTTTAGTTTATTTCCAAAATATATTGAAATATGTTGAAGATTAATTTCTGAACTTTACGGTGGATACCTGAAGGCTTACTAAGGTTACCCCAGATAGTGGTAGTTGAATCAAAAATAACTTCAAAAAGAACACAAATTAGAGGTTTCCATGTTGATTAGTAAGGTTAACTCCAAGCTGGGCATTACTAGAGAAACAGACGTTGGTGATCTAACTAATATTTCAGATATTTGGTAAATTGCTGTTTTGCTGGATACATGACCTAAAACATGATTTGGTGAGTAGTGATTAACTGCAAATTTATGAATGTGTTAGCATGGTATAATTGATCTTTGTCCTTCTATGTAAATTTTTAAACTGGTAATTTACATAAATTAATTACAGATAGATTACTGTCCAGGGGATAGGGAAGTATTGGAAAAGGTTATCTCTGGTTTGTTGCCCGTGCCACATGCTAGCGAGGCGAAGAATAAGGAGAGTGAGGAGTTGAACACATGGCTACACAGATGATGCAGGAGAGAGGGTTTTGGATTCCTGGATAATTGGGGCTCTTTCTGGTATTGGTGGGAACTCTACAAACAGGATGGTCTTCACCTGAACCAGAGAGATACCAATATCCTAGGAGGGGAGGAGAAATTTTCTAATGCTATTTGGAGGGTTTAAACTAATTCAGCAGGGAGTGGGAACCTAAGTCGTAGTTCCAGTGTACAGGAGGTTGAGAGTAGTGAGGTCAGAAATAAGATTTAAAGGTCGCAAGAGGGCACTGACAAGCAGGAAGGTGGTTTGAATGTGTCAATGCTAGGAACATTGGGAATATGGTGGGTGAAGTTGCAGCATGAGTTGGTACCTGGGATTTTGATGTTGTAGCCATTTCAGAGACATGGATAGAGCAGGGACAGGAATGGTTATTGCAGGTTCAGGGATTTAGATGTTTCAGTAAGAACAGAGAAGATGGGGAGGTGTGGCATTGTTAATCAAGGACAGTATTACTGTGGCAGAAAGGATGTTTGCGGACTGGTCTACTGAGGTAGTATGGTTTGAGGTTAGAAATGGGAAAGGAGAGGTCACCCCCTTGGGGGTTTTCTATAGGTCTCCGAATAGTTCCAGAATAGAGGAAAGGATAGCAAAGATGATTCTCGATAGGAATGAGAGTGACAGGGTAATTGTTATGGGGGAACTTTAATTTTCCAAATATTGACTGGGAATGCTATTGTTCGAGTACTTTAGATGGGTAAGTTTTTGTCCAATGTGTGCAGGAGGATTTCCTGACACAGTATGTAGACAGGCCAACAATGGGCGAGGCCACATTGGATTTGGTACTGGGTAATGAACCAGGCCAGGTGTTAGATTTGGAGGTAAGTGAGTGCTTTGGTGACACTGACCACAATTAGATTATGTTTACTTTACTGATGGAAAGGGATAGGTATATACAGCAGGGCAAGCATTATAGCTGGGGGAAAGGCAATTCCAGTGCGATTAAGCAAGATTTAGGATGCATAAGGTGGGGAAGGAAACTGCAGGGGATGGGCACAATTGAAATGTGGAGCTTATTCAAGGAACAGCTACTGCATGTCCTTGATAAGTTTGTACCTGTCAGGCAGGGAAGAAGTTGTCGAGCGAGAGAGTCGTGGTTTACTAAAGAAGTTGAAGCTCTTGTCAAGTAGAAAAAAAAAGGCTTATGTTAGGATGTGACATGTTGGTTCAGTTATGGCACTTGAGAGTTACAAATTAGCCAGGAAAGACCTAAAGAGAGAGCTAAGAAAAGCCAGGAGGGGACATGAGAAGTTGTTGGCAGGTAGGATCAAGGAAAACCTTAAGACTTTCTATAGGTATATCAGGAATAAAAGAATGACTAGAGTAAGATTAGAGCCAATCAAGGATAGTAGTGGGAAATTGTGCATGGTGTCAGAGGAGATAGGGGAAGTGCTAAATGAATATTTTTCATCAGTATTCACACTGGAAAAAGACACTGTTGTCGAGGAGAACACTGAGATACAGGCAACTAGACTTGATGGTATTGACCTTCACAAGGAGGAGGTGTTAGCAATTCTGTAAAGTGTGAAAATAGATAAGTCCTCTTGGCCAGATGGGATTTATCCTAGGATTCTCTGGGGTGCCAGGGATAGATTGCAGAGCCTTTGGCTTTGATCTTTATGTCGTCATTTTCTACAGGAATAGTGCCGGAAGACTAGAGGATAGCAAATATTGTTCCCTTGTTCAAAAGGGGGGTAGAGACAACCCTGGTAATTGTAGACCAGTGAGCCTTACTTCAGTTGTGGGTGAAGTGTTAGAAAAGGTTATAAGAGATAGGATTTATAATCATTTAGAAAGGAATAATTTGGTTAGGGATAGTCAGCACGGTTTTGTGAAGGGTAGGTCGTGCTTCACAGACCTTATTGAGTTCTTTGAGAAGGTGACCAAACAGGTGGATGAGGGTAGAGCAGTTGATGTGGTAGGCTATTGTACAAAATACAGAGGTATGGGATTGAGACAGATTTAGCAGTTTGGATCAGAAATTGGCTAGTTGAAAGAGACAGAGGGTGGTGGTTTATGAGAAATGTTCATCCTGGAGTTCTAATTTGGAGATGCTGGTGTTGGAATGGGGTGGACAAAGTTAAAAATCACACACAACACCAGGTTATAGTCCCAACAGGTTTAATTGGAAGCACACAAGCTTTCAGAGCGGCGCTTCCAATTAAACCTGTTGAACTCTCACCTGGTGTTGTGTGATTTTTAATCCTGGAGTTCAGTTATTAGTGGTGTACCACAATGATCTGTTTTGGGGCCACTGCTGTTTGTCATTTTTATAAATGATATGGATGAGGGCATAGAAGGATGGGTTAGTAAATTTGCAGATGACACTAAGGTCAGTGGAGCTGTGGATAGTGCCGAAGGATGTTGCAGGTTACAGAGGGACATAGATAAGCTGCAGAGCTGGGCTGAGAGGTGGCAAATGGAGTTTAATGCAGAAACGTGTGAGCTGATTCACTTTGGAAGGGGCAACAGGATTAAAGAGTACTGGGCTAATGGTAAGATTCTTGGTAATGTAGATGAACTGAGAGATCTTGGTGTCCATGGACATAGATCCCTGAAAGTTGCCATCCAGGTTGCTAGAGTTGTTAAGAAGGCATACGGTGAGTTAGATTTTATTAGTAGAGGGATTAGGTTTTGGAGCCATGAGGTCATGTTGCAGCCGTACAAAACACTGGCGCAGCCGCACTTGGAGTATTGCGGACAGCCCTGGTCACCACATTATAAGAAGGATGTGGAAGCTTTGGAAAGGATTCAGAGGAGATTTACTAGGATGTTGCCTGCTATGGAGGGAAGGTGTTACGAGGAAAGGCTGAGGGACTTGAGACTGTTTCCATTAGAGAGAAAGTTGAGAGGTGACTTAATTGAGACATATAAGATAATCAGAGGGTTAGATAGGGTGGTCAGTGAGACCCTTTTTCCTTGAATGGTGATGCCTAGCACAAGGGGACATAACTTTAAATTGAGGGGTGATAGATATAGGACAGATATCAGATAGTAGTAGGGGTGTGGAACGGCCTGCCTGCAATAGTAGTAGACTTGCCAACTTTATGGGCATTTAAGTGGTCATTGGACAGACATACGGATGAAAGTGGAATAGTGTAGGTTAGCTGGGCTTCGGATTGGTTTCACAGGTCAGCGCAACATCAAGGACTGAAGGGCCTGTACTGCAATGTTATGTTCTATGTTCCTCTCCTCCAACAACATATTCCAATTCCAGCTGCAGAAGTGTACCAGTCTTGCATTTTTCCAATATCAAATTAGGGATATGTATTGGACTGTGGACTTACTGGGAAATAAACTTACTGATAAAATTCACTTAATGTTGCATTTTCATTGCTAGCATGAAATTATTCTAGTCCTACTGGACCATAGGGCTGCTCTCTCAATAGAGGGAGATGACTGATAGTGGTTTGACCTGAGGGTCACTACCCCTTAGGTAAGTTTGAAAAGGGGAGTCCTTCATGATAATCACAGTTATCCATGAATTGAATCCATAAGTGCTCATGCCACTATATATTGCAAACTAGACATTCAGCCAATGAAGCTAACTAACCCCAACAAGATGGTGTTTAACCTAGTGAATGAACTTACTGATCTAACTGCATCAACTAAATTTCCACAAGTTCCCAACCCCTATAACCATTTGTGCAGTATGATCAGGAATATTGGACTCACCAAACTTCAAGTCCGGACACAATCTTCTACAGTTGAAAGTGTCAACAACAAGAATATGCACTTTGAAGAAGAATCCATCAGGCGTGACATATAATCGACTCATGCGATAGAATCCACTGCTGTCTACCAATAATGTCACCAGACGTAGCCCTTTACCAAGGGTCACTATATCATGGACTATACCACTGATTGCTGTTGAAAGATTGAATACTGTCACTGCATTAAAGAATTGAGCTGAAGTACCCAGCCATGGCATTTCAGTTCTCATGTTCAGTTTATAAAGAATAATAGCAGTTTTAAGAAAATATTAAAACGTTAGCAGCAATATTTAAAACTGGCTTAAAATAGGAAGGAATTCCAATTGAACAAGGTATCAGTCAGCATCTGAAAAATGAAAGCTCGTGTTTTGGGTGTCTACAAAACAGTAAGCTATTATTCTGTTTCTACTGACTAACCTACATGTATATTTTCATGATTTGGAAGAGGTGGTGTTGGATTGGGGTGTTGCTTCTTCATCAGGTGGTTGTGGAGCAGGATCATAACACACAGAATTTACAGCAAAAGCTGACAGTGTCATTTGGCTGAAATCTAAGTTTGTTTAATATATTTCAGCTACATGACACATTTGCTATAAATTCTGTGTCTTATGATCCTGCTCCACAAAACCTGATGCAAAAGCAGTGCTTTGAAAGCTAGTGCTTCCAAATAAACCTGTTGGACTATGACCTTGTGTGACTTTTAACTATATATTTTCAGCATTTGCTATTGTTATTAGATATGAATCTGTATGTAAGGTTCACAAAATGTTGTAAAATAATACATGAAATTAAGAGCGTTTATGATTATGGTACACACTACAAGCTTTATCTTAAGCTGAGCATCTTCACCATACACAGAATCATGAATAGCTATGTTGCAGGATGGAGACACAAATTCTCCAAGAGAGTGCCACGTCTTTTTGTTGTCAGGGTGAGAGGGTGCAGACTGAAGTAAAGTATGGGAAATGAGACGACCTGACAGTTGCATAGCATTTCATTGCAGCTGCACATTTTAGATAATAAATTTTCATTGCACAAATAAATCTTTGTGTTTTCCCTGAGCTTCTAAAAATCTAAGCTACATTATTGGGAAAAAAGACCCTCTTGGGAGTTATCTACAGGCCCCCAAACAGTAGTCTGGAAGTCGGATGTAGGTTAAATCAGGAGGTGAAATTGGCCTGTCGCAAAGATGTTACTACAGTTGTTATGAGGGATTTCAACATGCAGGTAGACTGGGAGAATCAGGATGGTATTGGACCTCAAGAAAGAGACTTTGGGGAGTGCCTCAGAGATGGATTCTTAGAATAGCTGATGCTGGAGCCGACCAGGGAGAAGGCAATTCTGGATCTGGTATTGTGCAACGAACCAGAATTGGTCAGGGACCTCGAAGTGAAGGAGCCATTGGGAAGTAGTGACCATAATACAATAAGCTTCAATCTGCAATTTGAGAGGGAGAGGGTACAATCGGATGTGACAATTTTTCAGTTGAATAAAGGGAACTATGGAGCTATGAGGGAGGAGCTGGCCAAAGTTCAATGGAGAAAGTGAGGTCTGTAGATGCTGGAGATCAAAGTTGAAACTTTATTGCTGGAACAGCACAGCAGGTCAGGCAGCATCCAGGGAACAGGAGATTCGACGTTTCGGGCACAGGCCCTTCCTCAGGAATGGTTCCTGATTCCTGAAGAAGGGCCTGTGCCCGAAACATCGAATCTCCTGTTCCCTGGATGCTGCCTGACCTGCTGTGCTGTTCCAGCAATAAAGTTTCAACAAAGTTCAATGGTGCAATACCTTAGCAGGGATGACAGTGGAGGAACAATGGCAGATATTTCTGTGTATAATGCAGATGTTGCAGGATCAGTTCATTCCAAAAAGGAAGAAATATGCTAGGAGGAGGCATGGGTGGCCGTGGCTGACGAGGGAAGTTAAGAAACATATAAAGTTAAAAGAGAAAAAGTAGAACATAGCAAAGATAAGTGGGAAAACGGAGGACTGAGAAGCTTTTCAAGAACAACAGAGGATTACTAAGAAGGAAATACGCAGAGAAAAAATGAGGTACGAAGGTAAACTGGCCAATAATATAAAGGAGGATAGTAAAAGTTTTTTTAGGTATGTGAAAGGCAAAAAAATGGTTAAGACTAAAATTGGGCCCTTGAAGACAGAAACACGGAAATATATTACGGGGAACAAAGAAATGGCAGAAGAATTGAATTGGTACTTCAGATCGGTGTTCACTGGGGAAGACACGAGCAATCTCCCTGAGGTAACAGTGGCTGAAGGACCAGAACTTAAGGGAATTTATATTTGCCAGGAATTAGTGTTGGAGAGACTGTTAGGTCTGAAAATTGATAAGTCCCCGGGGCCTGATGGTCTACATCCCAGGATACTGAAGGAGGTGGCTC